>NC_054490.1:27477089-28077089 GCF_017639515.1 Carcharodon carcharias
GGCTTCAATCTCATCAACCTTACTGCCGCAGATGCATCGGCCCAAGACAGTATCAGTAGGAGAGACAACCACACAATAATTGCGGAGGCAAAGTCCCGCCTTCAAATTTAGGATACACTCTTTTGTGTTGTGTGGCACTACCACTTTCAAAAAGGGATTGATTTCGAAAACATCTAGTCACTCAAGACTAGGCATCCATGAGGCGCTGTGGGCCATCATCAACAGCAGAATCGTATTTGAATGTAAACAGTAACCGCATGGCGTGGCATATCCCTAATTCTACCATAACCATCAAGCCCGGGGATCAGATCCGGTTCAGCGAAGAATGGTGGAGTGCATGAACAGAGCAGGACCACGGATATCTACCTATTAAGTGTCAACCTCCTGAAGCGATAAAATAGGACACTGTGCATGGCAAAAGCGTAAGTAAAACTTGACAAACAGAATCATAGTGTCACACAGTGCAGAAGAGGCCCTTGGGCCCATCGAGTCTGCACTGGAACATGATAAACACCTAGCCTGCCTACCTGATCCCAATTAACAACACTTGGCCCATAGTGTTGAATAATTATGACATGCCAAGTGGTAATCCAATTATTTTGTAAAGTATGTGAGACTTCTTGTCTCTAGCACACTCATAGGGAGGCATCCCAGACCTTCAACAGCCTCTAGGTAAAAATATTTGTTTTCACATCATCCGAAAACCTCTTGCCCCTGACTTTGAACTTCCGTCCCTTCGTGACTGAGCCTTCAACTAAAGAGAGCAGCTGCACCTTATCCACACTGTCCATGTCCTTCATGATCATCTATACCTCGAACAGATCACCAGTCAGTCTTTACTGCCGCAACAGAAACAACACAAGTCTATCCATCCATTCTTCATTACTGAAATATTTAATCTCAGGCAACATTCTGGTGAATATCCTCTCCACTCAGATCTCCCCTTGGTGGCCTCAAGAACGTTCTATACAACTCCAAACAGATCAACCTACGTCTGTAATCTATGCCTGATTGATAAAGGCAAGTGCCTCTTATGCGTTTTCCATCACCCTATTAACATGCCCATCCAGCTTCAGAGATATATGGACCGAGACACCAAGGTCCCTTTATTCATCAGATTTCCCTAGTGTCATGGTGTTGATTGAACATTTCCTTTTAAAATTATTCCTTCCAAAGTATATCACCAAAATCTATTCAAGTTTATGTTCCATCTGCCACCTTGCTGCCCCTTTGAATATCCCCTCAATATCATTCTGTAGCCCAAGAGACTCAAACGCACTGACAGCCACCCGACCATTTTTTTTGTCATCCACAAACTTACTATTCCTATCCGCCCAATTGTCATCTATCTCATTTATTTAAAGTAATAATGATAGGGTGCACGGAGACAGACCCATGCTGTACACCACTGGGCACAGGCTTCCAGTCACTAAAGCCTTCTTCTGACATCACACTCTGTATCCTACATGTAAGACAAATTTGAATCAAACTTATCAGATAATCCTGTATCCCATGTTCAATTGTTATTTTCATAAGTCTGCCAATCCAAGTCCTTTAAATCCCTTTGTCCATTTGATGAAGAACCTCGCATTCTCTCTCTCTGAGTTCGCTATCATCATCTTCATTATCTTGTTTGAAGACACATGTAAAATATTCCTTCAAATCTCTACAAATTCCCTCTGACTCCACCCATAAATTTACCTATTGGTCTTTCATGTGTCCTACTCTTAAACTAATGAAGCTCTTCCCCTTGATATGCTTATAAGAAGATATTGGGACTTTCTCTAATTTTACCAGCCAGAACTTTCTTACAACCCGTCTTTGCTCTACGAATTGCTGTCATAAGCTTCACCCAGCACTTTCTGCACTGCACCAATACCTCCGCTGTTTTGATTCCCTTTTACCTGTTTTAAAGCTTCTTCTTTGCATCTCATCATGTCCTGAATATCCGAGGTCATTCATGATTTTCTGGGCTTGTTTCTCCCTCCTACCAATCGAGAGGGATCATTTTGAGCCTGTAGCCTCCCGCTTTGCTTTTTGAGTGACCCCCACTTTTCCTCTGTAGGTTTCCCCACAAGTAACTGTTCTCAATGAACCTTGGCCAGATCCTGCCTTATTTTAGGAAAATCCGCTTTCCTGCAGTCCAAACAATTTTGTCAACTTCTCTATTTCTTTGTCCGTAACAAATTAAATCGTACCACGATGTGGTTGCTATCAGTTAAATACTCCCACATCACAACCTCGGCCACATGTCTGGCTTAATTACCCAAAGTTCCGTCCAGCACTGCTCCACCACATGTAGATATTTACCGAAAATGTTCCCCTGTAAACATTTCAAGGAATGGATGCTATTCAACCTTAAGATTATTTTTTATCCCAATTAATGTCGGGAAAGTTGTAATCACATTATATAATTACCCTATTGTTGTTGCTCTTACAGAACTCTGCATGTTGTGCACATATTTGCTCCTCAATTTCCTGCTGATTATGTGGGGATCTATAATAAACGCCTAACATTTTTTTCCTAAGCTTTATCCTCAAATCGTCATTCAATGCCCCCTCCAAAATAACATCTCTCCTCACTGCAGTAACTGACTCTTCATTTTTTACCCTCTCCCCTGTCTCGGCTGGTAAATGATATAACTCAAAATGTTGAGCTGCCAATCATGCCCCTCCCTCAACCACATTTCTGTGGTGACTACTATATCAGAATTCCACGTGTCAATTCTCACCCTTATCTCATCGATTTTACATATATTATTCGTGGCATTAAAATTGAAGGCATTGAACCTCGTCTCACTCCCAAGAAAGGTACCGCAGCTTTACCATCTGAGTCGATTGTTACTCTGCATTATAACGTGACGCTATACTGCTAACATTCTGTTTCTCCTCCCACTGCCGAATTATTTTGAACTCCTCCGAACAGTACCAGCGAAACCACCTGCAAGGATGTTAGTCCCGCTATGGTTCAGAAGCAGACTGTCCCACTTGTACAGATCCCAACTCCCACAGAAACGGTGCCACCGATGCAGTGATCCAGAACCCTCCCTCCAGCAGCAACTCTTAAGCCACATATTCATCTGCGCTATTATACTATTTCAGAGCTCGCTGTGAAGTGGCACTGTGAAGTAATCCAGAGATTGCAAATCGAGTGCTATTGCGTTTTATTCTACTGCCTATCTCCATGAATTTTTGATGCCAAGACCTCATCCCTGTTTCCATCCATCTATTTAGTACAAACATGTACCCTACATGTACCACTAGGCATCCATCCTTGGTCCCTAATGGGCCTTATTCTTCCCCTCTTTATCGTCTTCCCATTGATGTACTTTGATATTAACTTGAGATTTTAACTACTTTATTCCAGCCGGAGCTTTCCCATATGCCTTATTTGCTTTTCAAATTGTTTTCTTCACCTCCACCCTGCAATTTCTGTAGTCTGCTAATGCCTCCCAGATTTCTTCCCCTTCTAACTGCCAACAGCCTCTCCTCTTCGGTCATATCTTATCCTGAATACCTCTGGACATCCATGGTTCCCCAGGCTTATTACTCATTTTTATAACCCTATCGGGAAAATGTTGACACTGTATCCTTCTCATTTCCTTTTTTGAATGCCACCGATGGCTCGTCTGTACATGTACCCACAAGAAACATTTCCCTGTCTACCTTTCCAATTTGCTGCCTTATTTTATTAATATCCGCACCCCCCCCCCCCCCAACCCAATCCAAAACATGTATTTCTGTGACTTGTCTATTTGCTTGTCTATTACAACTTTAAAATGTACCGTGTTGTGGTCACTATCACAAATATGCTCCCCGACATTTCACAGAAATAGGCCCAGCATTGTGCCATCATTTGTTGGACCATATACATATTCACAATAAATAGTTCTGATGTGCATATTTGAAGAAATCCACAACATACAATCCCTTTACATAATGTCTATCCCAATTAATGCTGAGATTGTTGAAGTCACCTAATATAATTACCCTATTGTTTTTGTTTTCAAACACCTTCACAAGAAGTTCACATATTTTCTCTTCAATTTCCCACGGAATATCTTGGTGTCTCTAATACCTCCTTAGTTATTCCTAAGCTCTACCCACAAAACTTTATTTGATTCTTCCACCAAAATATTATCTCTCCGTACTGCAGTAACTAACTCCTTAACGAATAATGCAATGCCTCCACTTCTTTTACAACCTGCCTTTATCCCCTGAAACGCAATTCAGGTGTACTGCCCCAGACTTGATTGTTTAACTGTATTATGATGTGTCTTTAATCTGCTAATATTTAGTGTCCCCTCCCCCTGCCGAATTATTTTGGACTCCTCCCAACAGTACTCGCAAACCTACTCACAAGGATGTTAATCCCACATTGGTTCAGACGTAGACTGTCATGCTTGTACCGGTCCCACCTTCCCCAGAAACAGTCCCATTGACCGAATAAAAATAATGTTAATTGATATTGCAAATAACACGTGATACAAAGTTACATAGAATAAATGACATGGAAACAGGCCATTCAGCGCGACTAGTCTTTGCCATTTTTATGTTCTACTGAAGTGTCCAAACAGCTTCCACACATGTTTTCTGCATATTGCTTTTTCAAAGCTCCAAGAGAATTATTATTCTATTTATTTCTTTCCATTAACATCGTGTTTTAAGTTTAATCGTGTGAAATTTGGCTGCTTAGCCTCACCTGTCTTCGACTGGAATATAGGCCACCAAACTGAACCAATTATTCTATACCTCCTCCAACTCAATTCCCAATATTTTCATAGATTTGGTGATGTCTAATTTCTAACACGCTTTGTTCTTATATAAGATCAACAACACTAAATCAGGACCAGTTTCTCTGCCCCGAAATTCCGACCGACCTTTTGAATATATGTAGAATTTTCTGTATTATTATACGGAGTTGGTGTTTAATGGCTGCTCATAAGGCTATTAATGCTAATGGCAAGAAAATCGCCAAAGTCTCGAATATGAGAGATACAAACATATTCGACTAAACCAAAGCTGAAATAGGCTACCGAGGTAGCGAAGAGCTACGTTTCTCATAAAGGGCAATTGCAATTTATCAACAAAGAGATATCACAGGACATGACATATATGACATTCAAGCAAATGTAAGTGAAATTAATGGTAAATTGTGAACGTTATGGGTTGTGGAGGCGTTTGTGACTATTGGTATGTAATTTCGAAGAAAACACTTCGACAGAATAATGGATTAATTATGAGTGAGGGTTTTTAAAATTCATAATGTTCTTTTTTTTCGGAAAGTCAAATTACATACATCCAACATTATATCGCGTGGAAGCGAAATTCATTCTGGTAAAAGGAACAATTTTTGAGACCTTCTTTATAAAGCACATCTGGCAATCTGTATGCCAGGCTGTGTTTTATTGTAAAGACTAGTTTTCTGACGTATTATAGAAACAGTACTAAGCCTTGAACGTATGTTAATTTCGACAGTTTACCTTATTACTGCAGTTTATTTTTACATTTGGGGAAGTTTGTAGATGTTACAAGTTTGAGCTTTCTCATGGAATCTCGCAGTTCTTATATTGTTGGCACATGAGTCATGCATTACCAATGTTGACTTATAAGATTTTTTATACAATATGTTTTGTGGCTTTCCACGAAATTAGAAAATATTTGTTAAATATTGGACAAATGCATGCCATCAATGAACTATATGATGCAGAATCTCGAGTAAACAAAACCATTTGCTAAATCTGAACCATGGAATTGGCAAAACTGCAAGAGGTTTGGCAGTGATAAATTGCATGTAATTCTAATGCAGCCCTAAAGATGTTAATGATGCTGGATACAAGGGATTGCAATGTCACTGAGCGCCTCTCCAGAGGAAAGTTTGTTCGTTGGCAGCTGTGTGGCAACTGTGTGGTCCAATTTTCCGTTGGGAATTTAAATTTTAAAAGTGGTATTTTTTTTTTTACTTCTAGCACCGGTCCCTTAATGTTCTAAATGCAAAGAGATCCCATTACTGTGTAATAATAAATTAACAGTTCCAAATCAAACCCTATGATCTTTCTTTTAAAAATAGCTGACATTAGCAGAAGCTCGAAACTATCATTTTTGTTCCTTAGCATGCGGCGCTATGTTCTTTTGTGTTTTTTTTTTAATTCATTTGTTGACAACTCCAGACGAAACTAATGCACTGATAGCTACGAAAGGCCATCACAAAAATGACATAGATTTTGCACAGAGCAGAAATGTCATGTCACTATCTCTATACAGTATTGGGCACTTTGCTTATTTAGGTTACACAGAATATATTCAATATAAACAGTCGCCCTAACGGATCAATTATCATTCGAGAGGTGGCCAGTATACCTTACGAGCACCGTTAAGAATTACAGAAATATGTGATTGAACCAAGGGGATTGGATCAATATAACTCATTGTTGCCGAGTCATAAGACTGATGATTTGTTGAGATCGTAAGTCAGAACAGGAAAGTCAATTTGCACAAATTTAAAATGAGGAATCAAATTTCAATGAAGTTGGTGATGGCCAGTGGTGCAAAACGTCTGACACAGAATCGAGGAGGAATTAAAGTTCAGATCTGTATATTATCAGAGGACATCTTGAATAAATCGGTGCAAGTTTGCAGTGTTTCCATGAAGTTTTGCATTAAGAGAAATGCTTGATTATTTTTAAGAGAAAGGCTGGAATTTCAAATGCTTGATCGTTTATTGATTTCAACATTTTGTTGTGTTTCCTGCAGTTAAGTTCTTCACGTGATATCGGAAGTCTGTAGCTTTTAGCCCTTTTGATCTATCCCCAGGTATTTCACTACTGCTATGCTGTTGGTGAATGCTGCAAACTTTGCAAATCCTTCCGTCCATACCTTTTCACTCCAATATGTCTTGGGGTTTTCCCTGCTATCTGAAAGGTGAGTTCATGACTGGGCGTATGCATGCCATCTAGCAGAGCTTCCAATCCCACCGTATAGAGTACATTAAAGTTTAATGCTCTACCAGATATATTCTCTCTAATCAGTCACCGGTATGGATCAATTGAGACTTAATGCATGTGCAGCAAAACATAGCGTACTTTATGATCTTCTTCAGTCGAAACCTTTACACCTGTTAGCGACTGCCGAAATGCCTCAACAAATTTTTCAAATGACTGTTCTAATTCATGACATAATCCAAGAAGATTTATGTGAAGTTGAGCATCCATGCAATCCGCAAGCATTTGTATGATTTTAGCTTTTGAATTTTCTGCATAAGTGAAAAAGAGGAAGCAAAAATTACAATTCACCTGTAGGGTGCCCTGGGAACTGATATTTGAATTAATTTAATGCAGTGACATGGCTGGTGGTGCCTGTTGGTTTAGTGACCAACATACAAAGCTGTCTTATTTTCGAAGAGATGTTAGGAATGGAGAAAGCATTGGAAAACATTTACTTTAAATTAAATAACCAAAAAGTAGAAACATGTGGGACAATGCAAACACGATTCAGCTTGTGGCTGGGAGATAATTGTTTGGAGTCTGGAGTAAAGGAAGGATGCTTGGAAGAGGTTAGCAAGCAGCGAAAGTACCGGGATGCATCATTTCAGATAGGCCACAGAATATATAAATAAAATGGTGATGCTAAAATGTATTTGGGGATGAGTAGGGTGAATTCACTGATGATTGTTTTGAGTAATAAGCGTGTGTATTGCCGAGTCAAGTCATGCTATTGACAACTTGGAGTTTAAAACTGGCAGCTTAAAATCGAGTGAAACGCTTGCAAAAGCATGGATAAAGTTTCCCAATTGTTTGCAATAGGTAACTGAATGCAATTTCCAAGTGATATTGTAGAATTAGATATATTCATGATGTCTGCCTATTTCACCCAGCAGAAAATAAATAATGTAAAGAAAATTATATTTAATGAAATTGAAGTACAGACTGCATGATTCCACTATACAAAACAAGTGTCAAGGTCGAAGAGTTAACATGATCCGTGAAAATATATTTGACATCGAAATGCGACTACCATGGAGCCTTTAAGAAGGAAAAAATAAATAATCAAAGTCAGCACAGGGAAGAATTCTTGACGCATGTATGCATACGGACAAGAAAGGAGGCAACAAGGGTAAAAAGAACATTAGACTACGAATATTGAAAAAGTCGGGTCATCGATGTGGTGACAGTTAAACTTGGACAGAGAATCGCAGACTAATTTTTCCAACTTCAAATGCAAATGATTTTGTAGTATTTATTCATCAAAAGAAAATCAACATAAATGCTCAACTGCCGCTTGCGGCCTCTCTTTCCAGGTGGCGCTCTTTCGTTGCTGAAGCATATTTGTCTTCAAATTAATATCAGATATGGAATTGACATCAGTGGGAATCTTCGTCGCCCATTTCCAAATTTAAAATAATATAATCCATTTATAATTTTGGATAAATTGTATTAATTGTCAAGTAAATAAATCAAACAAATAAAATAATTCAAATCAAATGCACCACTAAAAGGAATTTATTTTAAAATATGTTGTTTATACAAAGGAACATAAGAAAACAGCGTATTTTGTTTATATTTAGAAAGCATTTATTAGCGCTGCATATTTCAATTGAAATGCAGAGCTCCATACCCTGTCTGAATAGGCAAATAGTTTTGCATCTGTGAATTTAAAACACACTCTATCCAATTGGTTCTCTGCTTATTGCATCTTCGGTCATTCAAATATGGCCAGTTCGTAACGTAGCTCCTATTTACATTCTTCCGTAATATGGTCAGAAGTGGGGATGTTCGCTGGTGATTGCAGAATACCCAGCTGCATTTGAGGTTCCACGTCCAATCGCAGGAAGTGTTGTACAATATCAATTTTGCCCTGATAGTTGGCAACTAATATTCACGCCACACAAGTGACAGGAAATGACCAATTCCAACATGAGGCAATCTAACCATGGCCGATTGACAGTGAGTGGCATTAATGTCACTGAACTATACAGTATAAACACCCTGGGGTTATCATTGAGCAGAAACTGGATTGAAATAGCCGTATAAATACTGTGGCTACAGGAATATGTCAGTGGCTATGTATCTTTCGGCAAATAACTCACCTCCTGAATTCTTAACGCCTGTCGCTCACCAGATCGCACAAGGCAGGAGTGTCATTGATCAGTCTCTTCTTTCTCGAATGAGTGCAGCTCCTACAAATCTCAAAAATCTTGGAACACAATCAAAATAAAAAAAAACAGTTCTTTGGCACCCCATTCACTTTCATCACCACCTTTGCACAGAGTTAGTAGTATGTGCCATCACTAAGGTGCACTGCAGAAACTCAGAAATCCACCTTATTCAGCACATTCCAAATCCACGACCGCTACCATGTAGAAGGTGAAGAGCAGCAGACATATTGGAACATCAACAACTGAAAATTCACCTCCAAGGCACAGACTAGCATGGCTTGGAAACATGTTGTGTTCCTTCACAGTTGCTTGATCAGAACCCTGGAACTGACCCACACTACCAGCACCAGCCGCCATCGCTAATATCACTGCGTGTATTCCTGCACCACACAGACTACTAAAGTTCGTAAGGCAGCTCAGCAGCAACTTGTCAAGATAAATTATATTGAGCAGTAAACGTTGATCTGAGAAACGTGGCAAATATCACATGAATGAATGCATAATAAAAGCATCTGCAAGGGAGGAACTGTTCATGAGCCTCTTTCTTAATATCTGTTTTTACTGTGCTGAAAAAAAAAAACACGATAGCGATTTTCAGATATAAAAAATTGAAATATAACGACAACAATAAAACAAACAAACAGACAAAAGCAATCCAATCAAAAGTCGAATCGCGTTTAACGTAGTGCGAGAATATGTCAGAATAAATGAATGAAAGGGCTACATTTGTGACAATCTGCAATATAGTATTCATCATTGTAATATTTATTTAATATTCTGCGACCATTTTGCATATTTGAATCATTTTGCAAATCATTTAACGTGCCCGATATTTTTTTTTGAGGTCAATGTTTTTGTTAATTGGATAAACATAATACTGACAGGAGTGTCTTAAGCAATTATTCATAATAACATGAACCATCCGTTTTTTTTTTAGCCTGTATGTAGTCCAAGCTGTTATGGTTCGAGAATAGTCAACAAGCTGATAATAGTTCAGAGTGAACCGACAGGGCCATTTCCAAGGAGAGGACAGAGGTACATATGACAGGATGATTGAGTGCATTAATTTAATGCTTCGGACCTGTTCAACTTAACACATTCCCTTCAATGGTAGAGAGAGGATTCCACACGATACGCATGCAAGCAGAACTGGAGCAGCACATATGCTTCTGATTAGTAATATCTGTGAGAGTGTTAGTTTTTGATGTTGATGGTGAGCTTAGTTAGATTGTATAGAAAACTATAAAATTCTGACAGGGCTATACAGGGCAGATGCAGGAAGGATGTTCCCGATGGTGGGGAGTCCAGAACCAGGGGACACAGTGGTACACAATTTAGGACTAAGGTGAGGAGAAATTTCCTCACCCAGAAGGGTAATTGATTTAAATATTGTAATATAAAGGGCTAAGGCATCGTAGCTAAGCTCAAAGCTGTGGGGTGAGCCTTGTGATCCCTGTGGGAAGCCGGGAAAAATTCCAATTCCCGGGCCCAGCATTTATGCAGGATGTGTGACCCGCTGCAGCTCCTGGAAGCTCGGGTTGCAATGCTGGAATGGCGAACCAGGACCCTGTGTGCATCAGTGAGTATGAGAGCATCGCTGATAGCACCATTACATAGGTTGTCACATCGCATCAGAAGGGATTTGAGAAAGAAAGGGAATGGATGACCTCCAGGCACTTCAAGAGAAGCAGTCAGGTAATAAAGGAGCCACCTGGTGTCCCGCTTGCTAATCGGCATTCCACTTTGGAGGCTGAGGAGGGTGAATGTTCCTCCAGGGAGTGCAGACAAAGCCAAGCTTGTGGTACCACAAGCAGCCTTTCCGTACAGGAGGTGAGGAAGAGAGAAAGAGGAAAAGTACTAGAGGATTCTATAGTCAGCAGAACAGATAAGCGCTACTCTGTCCATCACCTTTACTCCAGGATGATGTGTTGCCGCCCAGGTCCCATGGTCCAGGATGTCACTGAATGGCTGCAGGGCATCCTGAAGGGGAGGGAGATAAGGCAAAGGTCATGGTACATGTTGGTAGAAATGACACAGGTAGAAAGAGAAATGAGGTACTGCGGCACGAATTCAGTGATTTATGCAGTAGACTGAAAAGCAAGACCTTTCAGGTTGTAATCTCTGGATCACTCCCAGTGCCACGCACTTGCTTCAAATAAATATGAGAATAGAGCAGTTGAACAGGTGGCTTAAGGTTGGCGCAGGATGAAGGGCCTTAGATTTCTGGATCACTGGGACTGTTTCTGTCGAAGGTGGGCCCTCTGAAAGTGGGACGGCCTGTTTCTGAACAAATGTGTGGCAAAATCCCTTGTGGGCGGATTTACAAGTGCGGTTGGGTGCAGTTTAAACTAAATCTGCAGGCGGTGGGGGGTGGGGGTGGGGGGGTGTTCATTGAAAGGGACAAATAACACAGAGAAACAATCAAATCAGAGAGAGTACAGCTGCTTTAATTTTTAGGTGTGTAATTAACGACTGGATGGCCTCCACTTTAATGCCAGGAATATGACAGGTAAAACAAATGGATTAAGGGTGACGATTTACACATGGAATTGTGATATCGAAAAAACATCACTTGGACGACTTTGAGGGAGAGGATTGATTGGCAGCTCAACATAGCGGGATATAGAATTTTAAGGCGCTAAAGAAGACGGGGCAAAGGAGGAGGAGGCATTAACTTGTTAGCAAAGGAATCAGTCACTGCAGTTTGGAAAGATGATGTCTTGGATTTGGCATGGAATGCAGCTTGTGACTAGGGCTTATGAATAAATACTTGGCAGACACACTTTTAGGTGTTTATCATAGACCTCCAGATATGCACCGTAAAATTCAGAAGCAAAGATATGCACAGTTTGTGGAGGTATGTAAAACTAATAACATTTGTCTAATCATATTAGTTGATTTGAACATTTCCAACAATCATTGGGAGAGACATAGCGTTAAGGGCCTGAATGGAATGGATTCTGTGAAATCTGTACAGGAAAACTTTATGGCCAGCATGTAGAGTGTCCAACGGGGGAGGCGCAGTACTGCAGTGATTACTGGATAATGAAGCCGGACAGATGGCTGAAGTGGTGTTCGGGAAGCAGATTAGTGACACTGACCACAACATGCTGCAATTTAATCTTTTTATGCACAAAGAAATACGCAAGTTGCAAAAAACAGTGTTTTAGATTGGGGAAAGAGGCTTTTATCAGTTTAAAGGCTATCAAGTAAATTGACACATTACTACAGTACAGCGTGTGCAGGGTTGAACTTAGGAAAGCAACAGGATTGCAAAGAGTGGATTTGAGAAAGTTCTGGCTAGTAAAAGCAGGGAAAATTCCAAGATTGTCTATAAGTATTTTAATTGGTGACGACAACCAGAGAAAGACTAGTTTCTGTTCGGCGTGGATATAGGGATAGAGTAAGAATTTATTGAACAGGAATGATTTACATAAAATCTCCAAGCAGGTAAAGCCCGCAAGCAGATAAACAGTTAACAAAGACCAGGCTGGGAAGGGAGGAATCTGAACTTTGCACACCCTCAGGGCCTGTGATCATCAGCAAGGTCCGAGAGGAATGCAAACATGATTAAATGTGGGCCTTAGAAGTTAGACCGGAACCTCAGATTGCAAAACAACCAAGATTGCGTCTTTTTATACCATATAAGTAAAGAACAGATAATCCTAGCTCGGATAGGATGCACGGTCTTCACCCGCATGAAGGTAGGGCAGATGATCACAGTATCTTTGTAACTTTTTTTACCAGAGATGTCTCGTTAATGTAAACCCACATGTTGAGGAGATCGGAACCTGCAGAATGTTCTTGTGCATGACCAATAATGTAGAAATATGGTGAACAATTGTACTATAGCAGAGTACTGTCACATGCTGCAATGAGATGGTACTCTCCCTGCAAATGCTCGAACAATCGATAGCAATCTGTACCTGAGACTCCCGTGGTCTGTTTGACAAAGGCAACACAATACTTTGGCGTTGTCGGCAGGATACTCGGATTAGATCCTCGGAACAGCTCTGCAAAGTGACTAAGTTTATTTTACTTACCACCCGTAACGTTCCGGTCGAGTATTAAAAGAATCGGGAGTGGGCTTCAGGACAGGAGATGGGGACGACAGGGTAGCAGGCGGAGCCGCACAGTAAGGCCAGACCACTCCCGGAAATAGGAGACAGAAGCCTGTTGGCGGGTTATGGTTTGAAATACAAGCTTAGCCAAAGTCACGCAAAGAAGACCACACTTAAAAGGAGGCACAGCCATGCTTGTGGGTTACAGTTTGAAATACAACCATAACCGAAGCCGCACAGGGAGGCCAGAAGCCAGTTCAGAGGAGACAGAGTCGTGCTAATGGGTTAAGGTTTGAAATAAGCCTAGATAAAGCCCCGCATGGTGGCAAAACCCCAGGCAAATAAGTGAAAACGCACACACCGCAGGTATCTCAGTTGCTGGTTCCGCACAACCCTACAGTACACAGATCGAGGGGAATAAGAACAGCGTGCTGTCAAGGAAACATAATAGCGCTATGGAACTCGAATGGGGAGGCATAGACTGCATTATAAGGTTGAAAATATAACTGCTGTCAAAGCTGATCACAACAATGCAAAAAGAGGGCTGGATCCCAAGACAACCCACAGAGTACAAAAACAGTGGTGGATAGACCGGAAAAAAAGATAAAGAAAATCAAGGGGTAAATACTATGTCCCAGCTAATTAAAGAGAGAAAGGGAAATTCAGATCCAGGACAGATCGGAACAGTGGTGGTAAATTTTAGTGACACTGATCCAGAAGAGGAGAGCTCTGAAGGAGAAAACTTTGATGGAGTTGGGAAAGTCCCGCCCTCATACGAACCAACTGTGTGCCTAACATTGAATCTGATGGCCCCTATGGCAATAACTGTTAGGAAAAGTAAAATCAGGAAAGACGAATTAAAACCCAAAGGGAGAATGGGGCTGAGGAATCATGAGATGATGTGGATTTTGAGAGGGTTAGGGAGAATATTAAGCACATATCATTCAGCCCGGTGGAGAAGCAGGTATCGCTTAAAAAAACTGTTGGAATTTTAAATTAGGAAAATAAAGCAGATTTGTGTACCAAATTGTGGAAAATGCAATACTTGCATGCAGTGCACCCTCTTGACACCCACATACTGGTGAAGGCGAAATGCCCATGGGGTATCTGTGTAAGACTGTCACTCCAGTTTATAAGTGATGACTGGACGTAACCTGGGGACGTCCCAGACCGGGTGAAGACGGCCCCCGTTCACAAGGACTTTGCGGAGGTAATTAAAGAAGCATTGCAGGAGGGAGAGATGAACTGGGGTTGCATAACATCCGCAGTGCAGATGAACTGTGAATCCGTAATGGACAATGCAGAATAGACCTGGGAAACATATGCGCAAATTTTAGGGCAACCGCATCCCTTGCGGGATGATGACATGTTCTTGAAAATGTTGAACCCAAACATCAGAAGGTTATCAGGATGGGCCTCTCAGTAGGAGGGTAATATTTGGAAATCATGCAGAGGGCCAGAGAATAGAAGGCCTAGGAGCCTAAAATGGCCCCGGTGGCAGCAATTAGTCAAAGGATATAAAGTTAATATTGTGGATAGCAGGGACTTATAACCAGCGAATTGATGAGTGGAAGGAAGTTGCCAGCAGATACGAAGTTGAGATGCATGAACTACAGGAAGACTAATCACTTCCAGAATTATTGTCGGTCTCCAGGAGAGGGAAAGGAAGGTCAGGGCCTTAGACTGTCCTGAGGAACTGCACGTTATCCTGGTCAGACAATTTTGACAGTGGACGAGTCCCGGAGGCTATTCCAGGACTGGGCAAGCCAGGAAAAGTTGCAACCGACCTCAGGATATCCAGGACTGCGGACCCATGGATGTTTGTTGATGCAAATCTTGGGGGCTGGCAGTGCAGATTGTTAACAAACATCGGGGTACAAATTTCAATTACGGATCTGGACTTAACAACTACCTGCGTTACTATTTCAGTGACAGGAAATTGTAGGGGACATGTGGAGGCGAGGCAAATCATAATCACGTGCTTAGGAACAGGTGGGTTAATAGTGACGATCCGGATTAGGTACAGCAAACTAATGAAGAGAGCATTATGGTAATGGATATACTAAACATATTAGGGGCAGTACTTAGACCACAAGATGGTGAGATTATTATTAAAGGTCCACTGAAAAGGAGTTGGACACCATTTCTTCAAAGCAGTGTGGCCGCAGTGACACAGCCAAGCCTAGATCAATGGAAAGAACTTGGGGAATGGGATGTCCTGTGTCGGGGCTGCTTGCCAATGTGGGGACTTATGATAAATCCCCAGACCTAACACCTGTGTGTCTAAGGCATAAGGAATTGGCAGGGCAGTTCTACTTTGTCTGCGAGTTAGAGAGCCCGATCTATTTAACTTGTTTAACAATGGACAAAAACACGGTTACCCATTCTCACGATAGGGATTCTGAATTGAACATGTGTAGACCAAATAATAACCATATCCCGACTTGTGGAAACAGTGAGCAGAGGTGGGTTTGGGAAGTCCACACAAAAGAGGAGATTATTACCTGTACCAAGACACCTCTCATGATTACCCCTACAATCCAAGCCAAGGCAATCAATGCCCCTCAAATCATACCGACCGACCATCCTTTTCTGACTATATATCCAGGGTCGACACATAGTCTCGTATTGATCAATGAAATTAAAGTTCCACATTATAATGCACACCATGAGCTGGTATCCATTGTGTTGAATATATCCGGTGTCGCTTTTCCCCAGTGGTGGGGGAACCCACACCCAACCACACTATACGACTCTGATGGGAGAGTTGATGGCTGAAGCATTTCAGTTCAATGACGGAATGCGATCAAACCCAGAAGGAAAACTGGACAAGTGTAGCCTTATTAATGAAACTGCCACAATATTCAACAAAAGGACATCAATGTTTAATTCCATGGAGCAAACAACTGCTGACCAGAAGTTCCATACCCTGAGGTTTAAGCTTACGCAGATTTTAGAGTGGGGACAGGGAATTCAGGGCACCCAATTAAATGCAGACCAGGACATGACACAAAAAATCCAAACCCTGGCTTCTGTAGTTCGAATGTAATGCGGAGACTATCAAATAACTGATTAAATTAGGGAAACATATTTTAGACAATGCCAGCAGAAATTATTTTTGCAGCACCTATGGATCTTGGGCACTGCAACAAACCCTAGAGAATTTAAGGCAGATTTATGTATGGGTAGTTCCTATAAGTCCAACTATTGAGCTGTTATTTAATCTTTCAGGATTCTATGATCATGACTTGACCAGTTGCCAGCTCAGAGGTTTAACACACTTATATAGAATTAATGTTGAATGTATAGTGCATATTAATATGCTAATAGGAATTGAATTACTAATACCTGTCATACCTTTGTCAACATCGGACAGAACATTATTTAGAATTGTAAACATTAGGATTATTTCTGTGGGGTCGGCGGTGTTACTATTTAACTACCACGATATACCAATATGTGCTTTAGACATAGAAGGAAACATGATCATCAGCACATTACAAGTCTGTAGTATAGAGGCCACCAAAACAGTATGTGCACATCCAATATATGAGAACGAACAATCAAAGTGTGGAATTAAAGCATCAGCAAACTGTACGTTGGAAACTATATAGGCTGCAAATTAACGGACCCTTATTTCATACGCAGGGATGGGAGCTAGTGTATCACCACATGGCAGGAAATAATCCAGCACGGGAATAAGTGGATATGTCTGATCCACAAACATTCTGTGTGCCTACATACACTGTTGCTGGCAAGGTTGAAGAAGGTGGAACTGTTTAACATATACAAGAGAGGAACGACTGCTATTCAGGTCAAGGGAAGTCTTACATATAACCTGATGCAGTATATGAACCAGTTCTCCTACGGAATTCCCTTATTACCACAGCACCTCACGAGGTTCCGGAGACAGGCTCAGCAGTTATCTCGAACTTACTGTACACTGAGGCAAAGGTTGAGAGAATTAAAGACAGATATCGATCAAATAGATTTTTCCACATGCTCAGAGGATCAGTGGAATTGGGGCTCCAACGTAAAGGTATACCTCTGGTCCCATGTCCCAGTCATACTTCAGCTGATATTGATAATACATTTAAAAGACTTGCTTCATCACACCTGGAAAGATTTCACAAAGAACCTGGCGCTGGGGCAGTTTTAGTAGGTGGAGAAGGAGTATGGTAAGTAGGACGTTCGAATTAATGGATCAGAAGATACAGGTTTTCCAATCAATACCCTTTTAAGTTCTGAGGCATGATACCTGGCCAGTTTCAATGGGTGGTGGTACAGAAAGGACGGTGGAGAGTACCACTTCAGTTGGCTATCACGGGCTAGGCAGAAGACCTAAATGGCGTCCTTTGGGGGGGGGGGGGGGGGGGGGGGGGGGGGGGGGGGGGGGGGGGGGGGGGAGGGATACAGTAAGATCCTATCAAACGTGAATGAATTATGTAAAATATCCAAGCAGCTGGTGCCTCCAAGAACATAATCATTTAACAGCTAAATGAAAGTCTGGACAGGGAGGAATCTGAACCGTGCACACCCTCAGGGCCTGTGATCATCAGCAAGGCCTGAGAAGAATGCAAGCATGATAAATTGGGTGCCTTAGTAGACCGTAGCTTCAGCCTGAAAAGCAAGCAATACTGGGTCTGTTTTTCACAGATAAGGACGGAATTGGGGGTCCTAGTAGATAAAGGAGGTGATGTCTCCTCCGGGGTGCAAGTAGAGAGATATGAAGTCTGCACCTTTATACTTTTTTTTTACAAGTGATACTTGTTAAAAGTAAACCTATATGTTGATGACATCCGAATCTGTAGAATGTTCTTGTACGTGACCAAAACTGTATAAAGATGGTGAACACTTAGAGTGGAGAAGAGTACTGTCTCAAGATGCATTGTGATGGTGTTCTACTTGAGATTTATTGAATAAAAGATCCTAACCAGTGTCCGAGACTCCTGTGCCCATTTGTCAAAGACTCCACATCAGGTCGATTTGGGAAGAGGCGGGGAATGTATGACTGGAGCCAAAGAACGTTGGTAGACTGTTGAACGAATATGTAACTTTCGATTTCATTAAGGAGAATGAGGATGAGGTTATCGATCTGGGTGAGAGAGACTGTGAGGTTCTTTAGCATCTTTATATAAGGAGTGACAAGGCTTTGGAGTCTCCGGGTCCGTTGTCTCGGAATGCTGAGTGAGGCAAGGGATGAAATCGCAGTTGCTCTGACCCAATTATTTAATTCCGCTCTGGCCAGAGGCAGCTGTGGCAGAGCACTGGCGAACTCCTAATGCGGTTCTGTAATTTAAAAAGTTTAGTTGATTAAAGCCAGGGATCTACAGAGCAGGGAATCTCACATCTTTGGTAGGGAAAGTATTGGAGAAAATTCTGAAGGAGATAATTTATGTCTGCTTGAGGAGGAATGGTTTGATCAAGGATGGTCAGCATGGCTTTGACAGAGGGAGGTCAAGCCTAACAAATTTGATTGGATTTATTAAGGAGGTGACCAGGTTTTTAGATGAGAGTTTTGCAGTTGACGTAGTTTATTTGGCTTTCATCAAAGACTTTGACAAGACCCGTTATGGGTGCCTTATAAGGAAGGCACAATCACTTGGGTTAGAGGCAATTTCATAAGTTGGATTAAAATTGACTTATTTTTTCAGAAACAGAGGGTGATGACAGAAGGCTGATTTAGTTTCATGAAGCCAGTGACTACCGGCATACAAACGGGATTTGTGCTGGTCCACTTTTATTCGTCATTTATATGAACGACTTAGATGACTCTGTGGGGGGAAAGATAAGTAAGTGTGTGGACGACACATAGATTTGCCGAGTTACTAACACTGAGGTTGAATGTCTTGGGCTACAGGAATGGGCAGGTAAGTGCCAGATTGAATTTACACCTTAGAAGTGTGAGATGAAACACTTTGGAAGAAGTACTTTAAGAAGGAAGTATTCAATGAAAAAAATAAAAAGTGTTGAGGAACAAAGTGTCCTTGGATTGTGTTTCCATGGATCTCTGAAGGTGGAGGGTCATTTTAGTGGGATGCTGGAAAATACATTTGGGACCCTTGTCATTATCATTCGAGTGATATATTACAAAAGTAGGGAAGTTATATTGGAACATGACAAAACCTAGATGAGGCCACAGCTGGAGTAATGTGTGAAGTTCTGGTCACCACATTATAGGAAGTATGTGATTGGTCTGGAGGGCGAGCGGAGGAGTTTCACCAGGGTATTGCCTGGAATAAAACATTTAAGTTAGGAAGAGAGGTTGGATAGGCTTTAGTTGTTTTCTTTAGAGCAGAGAAGGCAAAGGCCGACCTGATCAAGGTGTACGAGATTATGATGGGCATGTGGAGGGTGGATAGTAAGCAGCTGTTCCCCTTAATCCAGGTATCAGACACGAGGTGACACAATTTCAAGATGAGGGGCAGCAGGGTTCGGGGGGGGGGGGGAGGGTGGGGGGGGTGGGTTGCGGCCGGTGGGATGTGAGGAAAAACAATTTTACCCAGAAGGCCATGACGGCCTGCACTGCACTGCCTGGGATTATAGCGAAGGTGCGTTTTCTCACATACTTTTAAAGGCACCTGTAACAACACTTGGCACTTCATAACACTTAATAATGTTAGTCAAGTGCTGGCAAATGGGATTAGATAGGTAGGCCAGGTAGTTATCACATGTCGGTGCAGACTTGATGGGCCAAAGTGTCTTTTCTGCACTCTGTGATTATCTTGAGCCTGTGACATTCGCTAGCAGTGAAAGTAGTTGAAGGGGATATAGTCTATCTGTTAAAGGAAGAGTCAGATTTAGCTCTTGGCATAAACGGTGTCAAAGAATGAGGGGCAAAAGCGGATGCAGGATATTGAGTTGAATGATATGCCATGATCGTAATGAATGGCTTAGAATGATCAAATGCCGAGGGGGCTTCTCCAGCTCCTATTTTATATGGTCCTATCTGATCACTCCTTTGTCCCTTTTCCATGCTCATTTACTTAGCAATTTTTCTATGACCCTCATCATTATGCATCCACCTGGGCTTTGAAGTGGATCAAATCCCGTGGTCTCTTTGTGTTGTGATCAGTGAATCTGGATGCAATAGATAGGCATGACGTTTGCCGAGTATCTTAATTGAATAATGCATGGATTTTCCGACTATATCCTGGTTCCAAAGTGTGATGTGATCCTTTGAAGTGTAATAGATTCTGTGTGTCTGTGAGATCGGTTGAGGGAAGAGGGTGTTGGAATGGGAGATGCTGGAACGGTAATGCTGAAATTATAGTGGTTCTAATATACAAAACTGTCTCCATCAAATACACTGAGGGCACTTACAGCACCGGATAACCTGGAGTTAATTGCTCCCTAAACACGCCCCTGAGCAACAACTCACAAGAGCTGTACAGAGAGAAGCTGCCTCCAAGATGTTCCATCAAACATTTCCAATACAGGCAGAGCACTTGATTAGATACAAAGGAAAGCTGAGTCTACGCTGACCCCATCAAGCATTTCCACTGTTGTCGCAGCTCATGTTTAGATACAGAGGAATGTTACGTCAATGCTGCCATATCAAACACTCCCAGGTCACGTAAAGTGTGGTGTCCGATGCAATTTAATTTCCCCTCTACACGGGCCGGATCGAGCTTTTCCCGGATTGGAACAACACTCGGCTAAATAATAGGCAAAGGTCCCTCTGCAGTATACACATCAAACTCACCCAGGACAGACACAGCACAGGCTTAGTTAAAGAGTAAAGCTCCCTCAACACTGTCACCATAAGACAATCCCAGGACAGGTACGCCATGATGTCAGATGCAGAGTAAATCTTTCACTACACTCTCCATGCCAAAAAGTTCAATGGCCGGAGCAGCAATGGGTTAGGCTCAGAGAAAACCTCCCCATACACTGTGCATTAACCGCTATCAGGTCAGGCCCAGTGTGGATTAAGATATAATAAATCTCCCTGTACACGCTCCCTATCAAAGACTCCAGGACAGTTACCACACAATGTTAGATACAGGGCAATGTCCTTCTAAACTTCCCAATCAAGCACTCCCCATATCGAAACAGCACATGTTTAGATCGAGATTAAAGATAACTGGACACTGCCCCAATCAACAATCCAAGCTAGTTACACAGTTTTCTTAGATTGAGATTAAAGCTGAACTGTCCCAATCAACTTGTAAGGCACGAGGTTAGATGCTGAATGAATCTGCATCAACAATGTCCCCATCAAAGACTCCCAGGGAAGTTCAAGCACGGTGGTAGATTTTAAGCAATGCCAACACTAAAAACTGCCCATCAAGCACCTCCAGGACATTGTCAGCACTGGTTTAGATGCAGAGTAAATCTCCATGTCCATCTCTCTCTTACACTATCCCCCTGAAAAACGCTCAGGACACTTAGAGAACGGAGTTAAATACAGTGTAAAGCGCGGTCTATGATGTCCCCATCCAACTCTCTGAGGGCAGATGAAGCAAGATGTTAGATAATTACTAACGCTCCCTCTGCACTGCCTGAATCAAACAATCCCAGGGCAGGAACAGCACAGGGTTACATAAAGAATAAATCTCCCTCTAGGCTGTCCCATCGTACCATAGCAGAAGAGGTACATCGTTGATTTGAATACAAAATAGTAATTCATGAACACTGTCTCCACCAAACATTCTCTGGACACAAACAGCACCGGCGAGGTACAGGGAAAAGCTCTCTCCACAATGGTCCCATCAAACAATCACAGGGCAGGTACAGCACGGGGTTAGATACAATATAAATCGCCAACAACAATATCCAACTCAAACACTCCCAGGGCATGTACAGCACGGAGTTATGTGCAGAGTAAAGCTCGGTAAACAATATCCCAAGCAAACCGTCTGGGGAAATTAGAAGCACGATGTTAGATGCAGATTAATACTCCGGCTACGCTGTCTACTTCAAACACTCATAGGACAGGACAGCACGGGGTTTGCTACAGAATGAATATCAAAATTAACTGAACGCATCAAAAATTGAAATGACAGACACAGCAAGTGGATAGATATAGAACAAATGCTCCTCTACACTTTACATATCAAATAGTCCCAGGGCATGTACAAAACTGCTCAATACAAGGTGAAGCTCCTTAAAATCTGTATCCATCAAACTCACCCATAACAGATGTCACACAAGGTTAAATAAAGAGAAAAGCCCCCTCTGCACGGTCTCCATAAAATAATCCCAAACGTATCCACATCATGATGTAAGATGGAGAGGAAATCTTCCGCTACACGGGCCACACCAAAATTCCTAACGGCAGGTGCAGCAACGGTTTAGGTACAGAATTCACATCCCGCTAGTCTCTCTGCATCAAGCAATCTCAGTTCAACTCCAGCACTGTTTTACATTTCAATTGAATCTCCCTCTACAAGCTCCCCATCAAATGCTCCAGTGGCAGGTACAACCTGGTGATAGGTACAGAAAACTGGTCCCTCTATACGTTCTAATCAAACATTGTCATTGCTGGCAGGTAAAGCAGAAGTTTACACAAAGAGTAAATTTGCATCTGCACTTTCCCCATCGAATACTCCAAGAAAATGTACAGCTTAGGGCAAAATACAGGCTAAAGTTGCCCTTACACTCTACACATCAAACACTCCCAAGATCGATACAGCACACGTTTAAATACACAATAAAGCTCATTCTATATTTTCCCAATCAAACTAACTGAAGAACGGTGCAGGGTGTTAGATGCAGGTTTAAAAATTTTCTTCAGTTTCCCCCCCCCCAAAAAAAAACTGTTCAAAAGGACGGCATTGCACGGGGTTAGGTCCAGAGTAAACGTTCCCCTACAGTGAGTGCATCAAACACTCCCAAGGACAGGTACAACATGGAGTTGGATAGAGATTAATTCTCCCTCAACACAGCCACTATCAAAAACTCCCAGGGCAGGTCTCGCACAGTTATTGGCATGAGGTAAGGCTCCCTCTAGACTGTTCTGATCAAACAATCAGAGGAGAGAACTCACACAGATGCAGAGGAAATCTTAAGCTACAATGCACCCACCAAATATTAAAACATTCGCTGCAGCATTGTTTAGACACAGAGTGAACTTCGCTGTACACTCTCGACATCACACACTCAAAGGCCATATCCAGCTCGGGTTATGTATAAAGTAAAGATCCCTCTACAATCTCCCGATCAAACACTCCCAGGACATACAAAAGATGGTGAGATACAGAACAAAGCTCCCTCCTCACCTTCGGCATCAAACACGCCCAGGGCACGCAGAGCATGTGTTTTTTTACAGAATACATCTTTTCTGCACTCTCCTAATCAAACAATCAAAAGACAACTATAGCAAGGTCTCAGATGGAGTAAGTTTTCCGCTAAACTGGGCCCATCAAACTCTCCCAGGGTATGTACAACACAGCTTTAGATATAGAGTAAACCTCTGCCTACAGTGCAAACATTAAACACTCTGAGGAAAGTTGCAGCTCGGTGCTAGATGCAGATGTAAGATCTGTCTATACTTTCCAGGACAGTTACATCCGTATGGTTAATGCAGAGCAAATCTTATTCTACTGTCCCCACCAAACAATCCAAGTACAGGTAAAGCACAGGGTTAGGTAAATAGAAAACCTGCTTATAAGCTACCTGCACCAAACACTCCCAGGACAGGTAAAACATGGGATACGTACATAATAAATCTCTTTGTATGATGTGCCCCATCGAAACAATTCTAGAGAGCTAAAACATCTTTGTTAGATGCACACAAGATCTTACTCCCCACTGTCTACACCAACAATTACAAAGGCCGGCAGAGCACGGGGTGAGTTCCAGGGTGAAGTTTCCTCTACACTCTCCCCATCAAACAGTCCCAAGCCTGGTACAGCAGGAGGTTAGATCAACAGCAAATATTGCTCTACATTCTCCCCATTATATACTAACAGGGCGTGTGCAACAGGGGTTTAAATACAGTGTAAGGGTCTGTCTGCAAAGTCCTCTTCAGACAGTCCCAGGGAAGCTAACTAATGATGTTAAAAGCAGATATATTTTCTTCTACACTGTCCCCAGTGTACACTCCAAGTTCAAGCATATCACAGCGTTTGCCAAAGACACAAGATTTCTCCACAATTTTCGTACTAAATACTCCCATTACCGGTACAACACGTGGTTAGATAAAGAGTACACCACCCTCTCAAATGTCACCATAAAAACCTCTGAGGACAGATAAAATAGAGGGTGAGCTGAGCGCAAATCTCCCACAACACTTTCCTAATCAAACACTAACAGGACAGGCACAGCACGAGGATAGAATCGGGACAAATGTAAATATGAACTTCCCCTTCAAACACGCACAGGGTACATACAAGACGGTATTCAACATGTTGCAATTAAGCCTTTACACGGTCCTGATCGAAAATTCCCAGGACAGGTAGAGCACTCGGCTAAATACAGGATAAAACTGCATCTACAAAGTACCCATCAAACTCACATTGGACCGATACCGCAATAGGTTAGACAGAGTAAACCTCCTTTTACACAGCCCCATAATACAATCACAGGACAGGTACATCATGGTGTGAGAAGCAGAGTGTATCTGCCTCCAGTCTCTCCTCACCAACAACTCTAACAGCCTGTGCAGTAGGGCGTTAGGTGCAGAGTAAATCTCCCTCTACACTCTCAGCATCAAACGCTCCCAGTTCAGGCCCAGTATGGATTTCGAAATGATAAATCCCCCTCTACACTCTCTCTATCAAATAAACCCGGGCAGATACAAAACACTGTTAACTACCTCGTCCTTCTACAGGTCCGAAGCAAAACATCCCAGGGAAGGCACAGCACAGGGGTAGAAGCAGATTAAAATTCTCTCTACAAATACTCCCGGATTATGTACAGCTCAGTGCTAAATAAAAGGCAAAGGTTTGTCTACAATGTACTGTCAAAGAAACCTATGATTGTAGCAGCACAAGGTTAGATAGATAGTAAAGCTAACACTACACTATCCCAATCAAACAATCCCAGGTTAGGGGCATGTACGTGTTAGTTTAACATTAAAGCTTCTTCTGCACTTTTCCTGTAAAGCACGGGGTTAGGTGCAGAGTAATGATTCCTCTACACAGGCTGCAACAAACACTCTCAGTACATGTACAGCACGGGGTTAGATAGAGGATGAAGGTGCCTCAGCACTGTTCCTATCAAACACTTGCAGGAAATATCCAGCACCGTGAAGATATGAAGTAAAACTCACTCTATACTGTCTCTGTCAAACAATCCCAGGCGAGGTACAGCATTTTTCCTGATTTTGAGTAAACCTTACTCTTCACTGTTCCCACCAAACAGCCCAAATTCAGGTTCAGCACTCGATTACGTGCAGACTAATGCTCCCTCTAAACAATCCCGATCAAACATTACTAGGGCATATGCAACACAAAGTTAGATAAATAGTAAAACTCCATCAAGAATGTCCCCGTCAAACACCCAAAGGGCAGGTACAACACAGTTGTTAGAAGCAGATTAAAACTCTCTAAACTGTGCTCATCAAACACTCTCAGGAGAGGTACAACACGGGGTAAGAAACAATACATATATTTGTCTACACTGTCCACAGCAAACAATCTGAGGAGAGGTGCAGCATTGTGTTAGATGCAAAGTAAATCTTACTCTCCACTTTCTCCAACAAACAAAGTGCTGGTGGAGCACGCGATTAGGCCCATAATAAAGCACACTCTCCACTATCTGTACCAAACCCTCCCACGACATGTCCAGCAAGGCGTTATATATAAAGCAGAGGACCTTCTATACTGCCCCCATAATACGCTCCCAGGATACTTCATATGTTGCTGAATGGAGAGTAAATCTTATTCTACACTGTCCGCACCAAACACTCCAAAATTCCTTACAGCACAGGGTAAGGTAAAATGTTAATTTCCCTCCTAATTATCCACACTAAACTCTCCCAGGACAGGTAAAACACAGTTATAGGTAGAGAGCTCAGGTCTCTCTACACATTCCAAACAAATACTCTCATTGCTGGCAGGTGAAACATACGTTTAGATATTGGCTAAATGTTCCTCTACTCTGTACTCATCAAATACTCCCAGTTGTAACAACGTTAACTTGAGAGTAAAGCTCACTATACATGTCTCAATCAAACAAAACCAGTAAAGGTGCATGATGGTGTTAGATGCAGTTTAGGACATGTTCTTCGCTGCCCCCAGCAAGCACTCCAAGGGACAGTAGAGCACGAGGTTAGGTCCAGAGTAAAGCACCCTCTAAAATGACTGCATCAAACACTCGCAGGACAGGTACATCAGGGCTTTCCATACAGATCAAATATTTCGCAAAACTGCACTTATCAAATTGTCTCAGGGTAGTTCCCACATGGGGTTAGATATCAATTAAATATCCATCTACACTCTCCCGCTCGAGCACCCCAGCGCATGCAACACATGGATACATAAAGATCAAAGCTCCCTATAGACATTCGACTTCAAACAATCCCAGGGCACTTATAACACAAGAGAATACAGAATAACTGTCCGTCTATGCTGTCCTCAGCAAACACTCACAAGATAGGTAGAGCATGGAGTTAGTAGATGTTAAAGCTCCCTCTACAATGTTCCATCTGTCGCTGCAATGGCAGGTACAGCATGAGATTAGATGGAGAGTAAGGATTCTTTTAATCTGGGCCCATCAATAAATCCAGGACATGTAAAACATGGGTTTAGATGAAGCGCAAAGCTTCCTATAACATGTCCCCATCAAACAGTCTGAGGGCAGCAACAGGTCGGTGTTAGGTGCAGGTTTAAGGTCCATCTACACTTTGCCAGTTGAACTCTCCAAGGACAGGCACATCATGGTGTTAAATGCAAGTGTAACTGTTCCTCTATACTGTCCCCACCAAACAGTCCACTGGTCTGCAGAGAACAGGGTTTTGTACAGAGGAAAGCTCTCTCCACGTTGCCCGCATCAAACACTCCCATGGCCAATAACGCAAGGCGATAACTGTAGTATAATTCTTCTTCTGCCATGTGCACACCGAACAAAACTAGGAGTGGTGCAGCATTGTGTGAGATGCAGGGTAGCCCTTATTCTCCACTGTTCCCAGCAAATATTCGAATGGCCAGCACAGCACGGGGTTTTGTCCAGAGTCAAGCTCCCTCTACACACTCTCCAACCAACACCCCCAAGAATGGAAAAAAAAAAAACAAAAAAACTGCGGATGCTGGAAATCCAAAACAAAAACAGAATTACCTGGAAAAACTCAGCAGGTCTGGCAGCATCGGCGGAGAAGAAAAGAGTTGACGTTTCGAGTCCTCATGACCCTTCGACAGAACTTGAGTTCGAGTCCAGGAAAGAGCTGAAATATAAGCTGGTTTAAGGTGTGTGTGTGGGGGGCGGAGAGATAGAGAGACAGAGAGGTGGAGGGGGTTGGTGTGGTTGTAGCGACAAAGAAGCAGTGATAGAAAAAGATCATCAAAAGATGTCAACAACAATAGTACAATAGAACACATAGGTGTTAAAGTTAAAGTTGGTGATATTATCTAAACGAATGTGCTAATTAAGAATGGATGGTAGGGCACTCAAGGTATAGCTCTAGTGGGTTTTTTTTTTATTTTATATAATGGAAATAGGTGGGAAAAGGAAAATCTTTATAATTTATTGGGAAAAAAAAAGGGGGGAAACAGAAAGGGGGTGGGGATGGGGGAGGGGACTCACGACCTAAAGTTGTTGAATTCAATATTCAGTCCGGAAGGCTGTAAAGTCCCTAGTCGGAAGATGAGGTGTTGTTCCTCCAGTTTGCGTTGGGCTTCACTGGAACAATGCAGCAAGCCAAGGACAGACATGTGGGCAAGAGAGCAGGGTGGAGTGTTAAAATGGCAAGCGACAGGGAGGTTTGGGTCATTCTTGCGGACAGACCGCAGGTGTTCTGCAAAGCGGTCGCCCAGTTTACGTTTGGTCTCTCCAATGTAGAGGAGACCACATTGGGAGCAACGAATGCAGTAGACTAAGTTGGGGGAAATGCAAGTGAAATGCTGCTTCACTTGAAAGGAGTGTTTGGGTCCTTGGACGGTGAGGAGAGAGGAAGTGAAGGGGCAGGTGTTGCATCTTTTGCGTGGGCAAGGGGTTGTGCCATAGGAGGGGGTTGAGGAGTAGGGGGTGATGGAGGAGTGGACCAGGGTGTCCCGGAGGGAGCGATCCCTACGGAATGCCGATAAGGGGGGTGAAGGGAAGATGTGTTTGGTAGTGGCATCATGCTGGAGGTGGCGGAAATGGCGGAGGATGATCCTTTGAATGCGGAGGCTGGTGGGGTGATAAGTGAGGACAAGGGGGACCCTATCATGTTTCTGGGAGGGAGGAGAAGGAGTGAGGGCGGATGCGCGGGAGATGGGCCGGACACGGTTGAGGGCCCTGTCAATGACCGTGGGTGGAAAACCTCGGTTAAGGAAGAAGGAGGACATGTCAGAAACATGTCCCAGAAACCTGATAGGGTCCCTCTTGTCCTCACTTATCACGCCACCAGCCTCCGCATTCAAAGGATCATCCTCCGCCATTTCCGCCAACTCCAGCATGATGCCACTACCAAACACATCTTCCCTTCACCCCCCTTATCGGCATTCCATAGGGATCGCTCCCTCCGGGACACCCTGGTCCACTCCTCCATCACCCCCTACTCCTCAACCCCCTCCTATGGCACAACCCCTTGCCCACGCAAAAGATGCAACACCTGCCCCTTCACTTCCTCTCTCCTCACCGTCCAAGGACCCAAACACTCCTTTCAAGTGAAGCAGCATTTCACTTGCATTTCCCCCAACTTAGTCTACTGCATTCGTTGCTCCCAATGTGGTCTCCTCTACATTGGAGAGACCAAACGTAAACTGGGCGACCGCTTTGCAGAACACCTGCGGTCTGTCCGCAAGAATGACCCAAACCTCCCTGTCGCTTGCCATTTTAACACTCCACCCTGCTCTCTTGCCCACATGTCTGTCCTTGGCTTGCTGCATTGTTCCAGTGAAGCCCAACGCAAACTGGAGGAACAACACCTCATCTTCCGACTAGGGACTTTACAGCCTTCCGGACTGAATATTGAATTCAACAACTTTAGGTCGTGAGTCCCCTCCCCCATCCCCACCCCCTTTCTGTTTCCCCCCTTCTTTTTTTTCCCAATAAATTATAAAGATTTTCCTTTTCCCACCTATTTCCATTATATAAAATAAAAAAAAAAAACTACTAGAGCTATACCTTGAGTGCCCTACCATCCATTCTTAATTAGCACATTCGTTTAGATAATATCACCAACTTTAACTTTAACACCTATGTGTTCTATTGTACTATTGTTGTTGACATCTTTTGATATTCTGCTTCTATCACTGCTTGTTTGTCGCTACAACCACACCAACCCCCTCCACCTCTCTGTCTCTCTATCTCTCTGCCCCCCACACACACACCTTAAACCAGCTTATATTTCAGCTCTTTCCTGGACTCGAACTCAAGTTCTGTCGAAGGGTCATGAGGACTCGAAACGTCAACTCTTTTCTTCTCCGCCGATGCTGCCAGACCTGCTGAGTTTTTCCAGGTAATTCTGTTTTTGTTTTGGATTTCCAGCATCCGCAGTTTTTTTGTTTTTTTCTCTGTGTTTAATTGACTGCCACTGCTCTTCAAGAAATGCCTACCTCCTTGAAGAAGTTCTGTTCCTCTCTGCGACAAGATTTCCGGATTTCTCTGTTGCCTTGTTCACCTTCATTGCTTTCCATTTCTCTCCTAGTGTTTGACAAGGTGTTTACTAAAACCCGCTTTCACAGCCATATCTCCTTTCTCAGTGATTGTCTCCGTCTCCGACTTACCCCACATGGATTTCAACTGAAATTCCACCCCTCATGTTTCGAACCCACCCAGGATTACAGGTATCTCCGGGACATAAAACGTTTCTCGGACTGCTGTTCCCGTCACATTCTGAAATCCACTCTCAGTGCCATGCGCCGCCATATGAACACACTTGACCTCTCCCTCCAGCAGCACCGCCGTACCCTTTTTCAAAGCTGCGCGTGCCCCCAGTTTCATTTTATCTTCGGCTCATCCGACGCCTCAACAAGAAACTTTTTCTCTTTCTCTCAAGTGCTAAGGAACGCAAGCTCCAACAACTCATCGACACCAACACCCATCTAGGACCCTCCACCCCTGCCTGTCCCTCCGTCCCCACCCCATCTTCCAATCCCAGCCCCAGCCGTGTATTCACTATACCCCCTGACCTTCCCCTCTCCGATGCTGAACGTTCAGTGCTCAGCAAAGGACTTAGTTTCATACCCTTACGCCCTCACCTCAATGAATTTCGGGCTCGGCATGATACTGAACTCTTCTTCCGCCGTCTTCGTCTCCGGGCTCACTTCTTTGGGCAGGAGTCCTCTCCCAGTTCAACGGATCCTTTTACCCATCTTCAATATTCTCCCTCCACCTGGACCCCTCCCTCTGGATTCTTACCTTCTCTCGATCTTTTCATTGAGAACTGTCGGCGCGACATTAGTCGTCTCAATTTCTCCTCTCCTCTCACCCATTCTAACCTGTCTCTCTCTGAACTTACTGCACTCCATTCTCTCAGGTCCAACCCTGACATTGTCATCAAACCCGCTGACAAGGGTGGTGCTGTTGTTGTCTGGCGCACTGACCTCTACCACGCGGAGGCTGAGCGTCAACTCGCAGACACTTCCTCCTACCTCTCCCTGGACCATGACCCCACCACTGAACATCAAGCCACTGTTTCCAGGACTGTCACTGACCTCATCTCCTCTGGGGATCTCCCTCCCACAGCTTCCAACCTGATAGTTGCCCAACCTCGGACGGCCCTCTTCTATCTCCTACCCAAAATCCACAAACAGAACTGCCCTGGTAGACCGATCGTCTCAGCTTGCTCCTGCCCCACAGAACTCATTTCTCGTTATCTTGACTCCCTTCTCTCTCCCCTTGTCCAGTCCCTTCCCACCTACATCCGTGATTCCTCTGACACCTTACGTCACATCAACAATTTCCAGTTCCCTGGCCCCTACCGCTTCCTCTTCACCATGGACGTCCAATCCCTCTACACCTCCATCCCCCACCAGGATGGTCTGAGGGCCCTTAGCTTCTTCCTCGAACAGAGGCCCAAACAATCCCCATCCACAACTACTCTCCTCCGTCTGGCTGAACTTGTTCTCACGCTGAACAATTTCTCCTTCAACTCCTCTCACTTCCTCCAAATAAAAGGTGTGGCTATGGGTACCCGCATGGGCCCCAGCTATGCCTGTCTCTTTATGGGGTATGTGGAACATTCCTTGTTGCAGTCCTACTCCGGCCCCCTTCCACAACTCTTTCTCCGGTACATCGATGATTACTTTGGTGCTGCTTCATGCTCTCGTCAGGACTTGGAAAAATTTATTAATTTTGCTTCCAATCTCCACCCCTCCATCATTTTCACGTGGTCCATCTCTGACACTTCCCTTCCCTTCCTTGACCTCTCTGTCTCAATCTCTGGTGATAGACTGTCCACCAATATCCATTACAAACCCACCGACACCCACAGCTATCTCGATTACAGCTCCTCACACCCCACTTCCTGTAAGGACTCCATCCCATTCTCTCAGTTCCTTCGCCTCCATCGCATCTGTTCCGATGATGCTACATTCAAAAACAGTTCCTCTGACATGTCCTCCTTCTTCCTTAACCGAGTTTTTCCACCCACGGTCATTGACAGGGCCCTCAACCGTGTCCGGCCCATCTCCCGCGCATCCGCCCTCACTCCTTCTCCTCCCTCCCAGAAACATGATAGGGTCCCCCTTGTCCTCACTTATCACCCCACCAGCCTCCGCATTCAAAGGATCATCCTCCGCCATTTCCGCCACCTCCAGCATGATGCCACTACCAAACACATCTTCCCTTCACCCCCCTTATCGGCATTCCGTAGGGATCGCTCCCTCCGGGAAACCCTGGTCCACTCCTCCATCACCCCCTACTCCTCAACCCCCTCCTATGGCACAACCCCTTGCCCACGCAAAAGATGCAACACCTGCCCCTTCACTTCCTCTCTCCTCACCGTCCAAGGACCCAAACACTCCTTTCAAGTGAAGCAGCATTTCACTTGCATTTCCCCCAACTTAGTCTACTGCATTCGTTGCTCCCAATGTGGTCTCCTCTACATTGGAGAGACCAAACGTAAACTGGGCGACCGCTTTGCAGAACACCTGCGGTCTGTCCGCAAGAATGACCCAAACCTCCCTGTCGCTTGCCATTTTAACACTCCACCCTGCTCTCTTGCCCACATGTCTGTCCTTGGCTTGCTGCATTGTTCCAGTGAAGCCCAACGCAAACTGGAGGAACAACACCTCATCTTCCGACTAGGGACTTTACAGCCTTCCGGACTGAATATTGAATTCAACAACTTTAGGTCGTGAGTTCCCTCCCCCATCCCCACCCCCTTTCTGTTTCCCCCCTTTTTTTCCCCAATAAATTATAAAGATTTTCCTTTTCCCACCTATTTCCATTATATAAAATAAAAAAAAAAAAACCACTAGAGCTATACCTTGAGTGCCCTACCATCCATTCTTAATTAGCACATTCGTTTAGATAATATCACCAACTTTAACTTTAACACCTATGTGTTCTATTGTACTATTGTTGTTGACATCTTTTGATGATCTGCTTCTATCACTGCTTGTTTGTCGCTACAACCACACCAACCCCCTCCACCTCTCTGTCTCTCTATCTCTCCGCCCCCCACACACACACCTTAAACCAGCTTATATTTCAGCTCTTTCCTGGACTCGAACTCAAGTTCTGTCGAAGGGTCATGAGGACTCGAAACGTCAACTCTTTTCTTCTCCGCCGATGCTGCCAGACCTGCTGAGTTTTTCCAGGTAATTCTGTTTTTGTTTTGGACCCCCAAGAATGGTACAGCACGAGGGTAGATACATTCTAAATCTCCCTCTAACTAGTCCCCATCAAAAATTACCAGGGCATACTCAACACGGTTTAGATATAGAGTATAGCCCGATCTACAATGTCCCCATCAAACTTTTTAAGGGCATGTGCAGCAGGGTGTTTGATACTTTTTGAAGCTCTCTCTAAACTGTTCTAATGAAACACGCCCAGGGTAGCTACATCGTGGTTTTAAAGCTGGAGTTAGCTTCTTCTACACTTTCCTCACCCTACAATACAAGATCCGGGACAACACGGGGTCAACCACAGATCAAAGCTCCCTTGACACTGTACGCACCAAAAACTCCAAGCAAAGGTACATCACGGGGTTAGGTACCGAGTATAGGAGCATCTTAACTGTCTCCATAAAACAGTCCGAGGACGGATGAACTGGAGGGCAAGAAATAGAATAAAGCTCACTCTACATCATTCAATCAAATACTCCAAGGAGAGACAGAGTGCGGGGATAGACTCTGAACATAGGTTCCTCGAAACATTCCCCATCAGCAATCCCATTACACGCCCAGCACGGCACACAATACAATGTACTGCTAGCTTGACATGGTCCAGATCGAAAACACCAAGGACCGTTACAGCATTTTGCTGAACACAGGGTAACGCTCCTTCTGCACTGTTCCCATCTAATTCACACAGGACGGATACAGCACATGGTTAGATAAAGGGTAAATCTCGCTCTAGCTTTCCCCATAAGCAATCCTAGGGAAAGGTACTTCATGAAGTCAGATGCAGAGTAAAACTTCCTATATGCTGTCTGCGCCAAAATTCCAATGGTGCAGAAAGAGGTTAGGTGCAGTTTAAATCTACCTCTAAACTCCCTGCAAGAAATACTCGCAGGGGAGGTCCAGCATGGAGTTAGACATTATAAAGCTCCCTCTACACTCTCTATATCAAAGATTCAAGGACAGGTTCAACACGGTGTTAGATACAGAGCAATGTTCATTGTACATGTCACAATGAAACACTCACATGCCAGGTAGAGCACAGGCTTAGAAACAGTGTAAAGCTCTCTGTCAGATGTTCCCATCAAATACTCTGGGACATGTACGGGACAGGACTTAAAGCAGGGTAAAGGTCCATCCACAGTGTATCATCAAAGCCTCCATGGATCCATACGGCACAGTTTTGGATAGAGAATGAAGATACCTCGAAAATTGTCCCCGTCAGCAATCTGAGAACAGCTGCACGATGGCGATAGATGTAGATTAAACCTTCTCCTGCACTGCCTGCCCCTAACAAACAATCCAAGTGTACAGCACCGGGTTAGGTACACAGTAAATTTGCCTCAACACTGCCTGCACCAAAAACTTCCAAGAAAGGCGCAGTAAGGGGTTAGATACAGAGTTAATCCACCTCAAAACTATCACCATCAACGACTCCCAGGAAATAACTAGCACGGGTTTAGACAGGAAGTAATGCTCCTTCTATACAGTTCCCGTCAAACAATCTCAGGTGACGTACAGCGTTCTGTTAGGTGCAGAGTAAATCTTACTCGACATTGTCCACAGCATCGGCCTGTGCAGCACTGGTTTAGGCCCAGTGTAAAGCTCCGTCTACTCTCTCCATATCAAATGTTCCCAGAACAGACCAGGAAAGGACAGAGAGTATAGTTCTTTCTACACAGTCGGCAAAAAGAGACTCACGGGGCACGCAGGGAACGGGGTTCGATGTAGAATAAAGCTCCTTCTACGATGTCCTATCAAACACTCCCTGAATAAGTACACAATGGTGTTCGATGCAAAGTAAAGCTTCATCTACACTGTCCCATCAAACACTCCCAGGATCGGTACAACTCGGAATTAGATGCCAATAAAGCTCCCCCAAAACTGCCCCCATCAAACGCTACCAGGGCATATACAAGACGTTGTTAGGTACAGAGTCAATCTCCATCTAAAATATCCACAAAAAGCACTTTTTGTGCAGGCTCAGCTCGGTGTCAAATGCAGATTAAAGCACCCTCTACACTGTCCCTAAGAAACACTCCCAGGACATTAACATTCTGGTGTTAAATGCAGAGTAAACTATCTTTTACACTACAAGGGCATGTACAGCACGGGGTGTGGTGCAGAGCAAAGCCTCCTCCAGGCTGCCAACGCCAAACATTCCCGGGAGAGGTAAAGCGCATTGTTAGATACACAACAAATTTCCCTCGACACTGTTCCCACCAAACACTGCAAGGGCCCTTAAAGCATTGGGTAAGAAGCAGAGATAAGCTCCCTCCAAACTGCCCGCAGGAAACATTCCCAGCACAGGTACAATACAGTGATAGATACAGAGCAAGTCACCCTTTAGCCTGTTCAAATCAAACACTACATGAGCATGCATAGCATTGGGTTAAATAGAGAGTAAATCTCCGCCTGTAATGTCCACAGTAAACCTCTTGAGGAGAGCTGCAGCATAATGTTAGGTTCTGCTTAAATTTCCATCAACATTTTATCAATTAAATACCACCAGGACTGTTGCAGCACGGGCTAGATATAAAGTAATATTTCCCACAATATCCCCACAAACACTTTCAGGGCATGTAAAACACCGGGTCACTAACATGGTAAAACTTCCTCTGCACTCTCCACATCAGACAATGCCATGAAACGTATAACACCGGTTAGATACTGAGGAAGGCTTCATCTTCAATGTCCCTGACAAGCAATCTACGAGCAGAAGAACGCGGTGCAAGATGCAGAATAAAGTTCTCCCTACACTGTCCCCAACAATCACCCTCAGATCTGATACATCATGATGTTAGCTGCAGCGTAAATTTTATTCCATATTCACCAGAAAAGACACAGCAAGAGCCGATACTGCACTTGATTAAATATAGGGTAAACATCCGTCCAAGCACTGCCCTCAACAAACAGTCCAAGGGCAAATAGAGCACGGGTTAGATGGAGGAATAAATTACCTCTACACTGTTCTTATCAATCAACTCTAGGACAGGCATCACATTGTGTTAGCTGCAGTGTTAACCTTACTCTGGGCATTGTGCCCACCATTTTCTCCAATGGTTGGTGCAGCCCGGGTTAGGTCCAAAGGAGAGGACCCTCCACAATCGCAGAATCAAGCAGTCCCAGGGCATGTTTAGCCAGTTGAAAAAAAAAATAAAGCTCCCTCTACAATCTACTCATCAAACGCCACCAGACGAACTGAAACGCATGGTTAGATACAGAGCAATGCCCCATCTGCACTGCAGCAAACCCTCCGAGGACATGTACAGCACGGGCTTAGATACAGAATACATCCCCCTCAAAAAGTCCCCATTTTCGACCGCCAAGAAAGCCGCAAGACAGAGTTAAATATGAAGTCTAGTACAGTCTACTCTCTCCCCATCTAACAATCCCAGGGGGTGTGAAGCATTGTGCTAGATATTGTTCTGCAATGTCCCCACAAATCATTCCACCAGCCGGTGCTGCACATCATTAGGTCCAGAGTAAATCTCCCTTTACACTTCCCACATCAACAAATCCCAGGATAGGACCAGGAAAGAGTTAGATAGAGAGTAAAGCTCGCTCTGCACAGTCGACAAATACACTCTAAGCGCTCGCAAAGAACTGGAATAGCTGCACAATTATAGCTGTCTTTACATGGTCCAAATCAAGGACTGCCAGGACAGGTACAGCACGGTCTTCGATGCAGATTAAAAATTATTCTGCACTGTCCCAAAAATCACTCCCAGGAAAGATACAACACGGGGATCGATACCGAGTAAATCTCCCTATAAGCTGCACACATCACATGCCAGGGCATGTACAACACTTGCATAGATACAGAGTAAATCTCCTTGTACAATGTCGGCATCATGCACTTTGCGGGCAGGCACAAATCTGCTTTGAAAGCAGATTTAGTCTCCCCCTACACTCTTCCCATCAAACACTCCCAAAGCAGCTACAATGCATGGTTTGATACAGAATAAATCTTCCTCTACACTGACCCCATTAAACATTCCAAGGGCACGTGGAGCACAAGGAAAGGCACAGAGAAAACATCCCTCCACGCTGTCAGCGCCAAACACTCCCAGAACATTTACAGCACGGGTTTAGAAACACAATATATTTCCCTCTGTACTCTTCCCACCAACGGCCCTTAGAGAACGGGATAAGATGCAGAGCTAAGCTCCCTCCAACCTATCCGCACCAAACACTCCCGGTACAGGTGAAAGGCGGTGATAGATACAGAGTAAATCTCCAAATACACTGTCACAATCAAACACTCCTTGGGCTTTGGGTTAGATAGAGAGAAAAGGACCGGATTAAATAATGAGTAAGGCTACACCTTAAATATCCCTATCAAGTACTCCGAGGGCAGGTAAAGCACAGCGCTAGATGCAGACTGAAGTTATCTCTAAACAGTTTTCAACAAGTGCTCTCAGGCTTGGTACACCATGGTGTTAGATGCAGAGTAAATATTCTTCTATATTGGCCACACTAGACACTCCAAGGGCTGATACTGCACTAGATTAAATGCAGGGTTATATTCCCTCAATACGCTGTCCGTATCAAGCACTTCCAGGACACGTACAGCAAAGTGTTAGATACAGAAAAAAAAATCACACTCCTCACTGTACCGATCAATCAACTCTTCGACAGGCATAACATTGTGTGAGCTGCAGAGGAAATATTACTCTCCACTGTCCTTACAAAACATTCCAAAGGCTGGTGCAGCACGAGGTTATGTCCTGAATGATGAGCCCTGGACAATCACCCTATCAAGCACTCCCAGGGCAGTTGCAGCATTGGGTTAGATAAAGAGAAATGCTCCACCTACAATGTTCTCATCACACCCCGAGGTACGTTGCAGCACGACATTAGATACAGATTAAAACTCACTCTGCAGGCTGTCCTTAAATGGTGCCAGGATAGGCCCAGCACGGGATGGTTATAAAGAAATTCTTCATCTAATCTCCCCACCAAACACTTCCAGGATAGGTGCAACACGTGGTTAGATACAGCGTTAATCATCTTCTATCCTGTCCCTATCATAGACTCCATGTGCTGGTACAGAACGTGGCTGATTAGGGAGTAAATCCCCCTCTGCACTCTCCGCATCAAATAATCCCAGGACACGTACAGTACTGGGTTAAATAATGAGTAAGGCTACACCTTAAACATCCCTATCAAGCACTCCGAGGGCAGGTAAAGCAGAGCGCTAAATGCAGATTGAAGTTATCTCTACACAGTCCCCAACAAGTGCTCTCAGGATTGGTACACCATGGTGTACCATGGCAGAGTAAATCTTCTTTTATATTGGCCACACTAGGCACTCCAATGCCGATACTGCACTAGATTAACTATAGTGTTATGTTCCCTCCAGACGCTGTCCATATCAAGCACTGCCAGGACACGTAAAGCAAGGGCTTAGATACAGAAAAAAAAAAAAACTCTTCTCAATGTACCGATCAACTCTTCCACAGGCATAACATTGTGTGAGCTGCAGAGGAAAAATTACACTCCGCTGTCCTCACAAAACATTCCAACAATTGGTGCAGCACGGAGTTAAGTTCTGAGTAACGCACCCTGGACAATCGCCCTATCAAGCACTCCCAGGGCAGTTGCACCAAGTGTCAAATCGAAATTAAATCTGTCTCTCACTCTCTTCATCAAAGATCCCCAGGGACGGTACATGACGTGGTTAGGTGCAGTGTAAAACTGGCTGTACACTGTCGGCATCAATCTCTCCCAGGGCACGTCGAGCACGGGGTTAGATACAGAACTCTCCCTCTAAACTGTCCTCAGCAAACATTCCCAGGACAAGTAAAGCACTGAGTTAGATACAGAGTAATTTCTCCACTAATATCTCAGCTTCAAACAATACCGGAGCATGAAAAACATGGGGTTAGGAATAGAGCAGTCTTCAATGTTGCCATCAAACAATCTGGGGGCAAGTACACCATGCTTGTAGTTATAAAGTGCCACTAATTTTATATCCTTACAAATGTTGAATGCCACGCATTTCATATATAAACTATTGTATCTATTAGCAATTCTGTAAGCTTGCATATATGCAGGTGAACTCTCCTTAATGACAAAATCTCACGTTATATAAATGGCTGAGACATGGCAGGTAAGTTATTCAATGTCAACTGCAGGCTGTAAAACAGGTTTTACATTTCAACACGGCTTTGAATTATTAGCGTTTAATGGGATGTAATTACAGTTTCGGCATTGCAATAGCCTTTTGCGATAAAATTGGAAATAAGCACCATCATTATAGCAGCGGCCTTAATGCCGATTGCCTGGGGAGCGAATGATCGTTGTTTAGTTTTAATGATGTCACTAGAATTTATTTGTCCGCAAGTTATGTTGCAGGTGTATTGCATCCCAGTGAATGATAATTTAACCTAAAAGTTCATCTGTAAAATAACTATGGATAGAACCTACATTATCATCAAGAACAGCACATGGCATGTCCAAAGCGCGTTCAATGTAATGAAACCACCCAAAGCACTTCAAAGCAGCATTATAAACCATGTATGAGATCGAGGCACACTTAGAGGTATTAGATCAGGTAATCAAATGCTTGGTCAAAGAAGTAGGCTCTCTGAGGCAGCTGTAAATTGAGAAAGCTAATTAGAGAGGTGGAGAATTGTCGGCCGCAAAACAGACATTTTAAGACCCAGGTAACTGACAGAAATATTTCGAAAGCAGAGGTGCAAAATAGCAGGTGGACAAGAACTTCAAGATAATTTTGGGTTCGAGGAAAAGAAATGCCAGAAACGCCTAACCCCATACAACAATGAGATGAAATATTGATGATGGTGATTATTAATAATAAAAATATTAATAACTATTATTGTTAATAATTAAACAATTATTATTATTGATACTATTACTGATAATGCTACTAACAATAATAACAATGATAATAATGATATTAATAGTAACTATAATAATGATGATAACAACAATGCCCTCCTTGCAAAGAATGTTCTTGTTTTAATATGGAAAAAATAACTTTCTGAAGTTTTGTTGAGGGCGCCACCTATCTTTCAGATCATTTTCTGTCCTTGGACTTCACTTACGCATCTCTAGCCATGTCCCTTTATGCTTGCTTTCCAGCAGCTTATAAAGTAGTGCCTACGATTTTCTTTCGTCAGGAGCTCATTTGCCCATCGTGGTATCGATAATCAATTGGAAACGTCACATCTGTGTAGAATTTCAGCACGGGTTCTAACTGTCTAAAAGCAAATTACAACGGTATGAAAACAGGCAATGAACAAACTCAATTAGAACGATTGATATATTTATTCCTTTCTTTGTTATTGTGATGATTTAAAAACTGTGTGGCGGATGCAACAACAGAAAACATTCTATATTAATGATTTAGAAGACGAGAAAATCAACATAAATCGCATGGGAAAACGGAATCAGCGTTTGTATGTTGCTTTAAAATAATTAAAACACCCAGAGATGCTTCATAGGAAAAATGACCCAGCACTATTTATCAGCCTAGCCGCATAATCTATTAAGGCAGGTGACCAAAATTTCGGTCAAAAAACATCGGAATGCATGAATAGCAATGCGGATTTGGTATTTTTTCGCGATTGCATTCTGTGGCTGAGGACATAAGTAACATGGAGTGTGGCCGACAATTCTCCACCTAATGAATGAAAGAAGCTCAGCACATAAGTAGAATCTGAGTAGACGGGAAGGACAATAAGGTTTCAGATAATTAATCAGAGCTGCAAAATGTTTTGTCATTCTTGGGAAACATTAATAAGGAAACCTGCAAGACGACAGATTTTGAGGAGCTCCAAGATCTTTGAGGATTTCAATTTTCAAGATGTGACAGAGATCGAGGATTACTGTTGCTTGATGCCAAACGGTTACGTGAAAATTATGAGTGGATGATACACCACATTTGGAAAAGTGTTCAACGAGAAAAAGCATCATTATTTGCTGGAATTCTGAAAGATTGTTAAGTGGTTTAGGGAATTAAAATTGAATGAATAGATAGCCGTCAATTTAGGAAAACAATGCCAGCTAAATCCCTAAGCATCATGCAGCAAGGGATGTACTGATAAAGCACCGGCAGCCTATTTGGCGGCCGATTTGTTACGTTGAATCACTTTCTTTATTTTTCTCACCGTTTTCGTTCAACATCTAAGAAATGTATAACAAACAATTAATTACCTTAATAGCCATTTTTCTTTCCACTGCTGTTATTTGAGCAACTTATATAATTATTAGTTCTTTTTTACAATACAATTATTGTGCTTGTGGGACACGCTTGTATTATGCATTTACTTCCTGCAGAAACTATTATCATAACCTCATTAAATGCCAACTTCAATATCTATAGTGCTTAAAACATTCATTCAATACAACCCATGTAAATCGACTCTTGGATAGAATCTAATTACCATAAACACATTTCTGTTTTTTGATAGGTTAATTTCTATAGCACTTTAGTAACGTATTTGCAAAGTTTTCTGGGACACGACTTCCAACTCTCTCTTTCTATTGCTTTCACATTACAGTCCATGTCGTATTCAGTTTCGGGAAGATATGCCGTATATTTTTCAAGCTGTATCACAAATCTGTGCAATACTGTTGCAAATCATTCCTCACACCAGTGTTCCGTTTTGCTGTTGCAATGTATGATGATAATAAAAATGCCGGTGCTTTGATTATTTCATTATCGTTCCCAATTTGTCATTTTAGAACAAGGTATATGTTAATTTTGCCCTGAAATGAGAGATTTTGTTTCTCATTCCATCACACCACATTCTAGAAGATTTCCAAAAGGAGACAAGTTTCCTGGATAGTTAGAGACACGAGACAACTCGAGTTTTTAATAAAAAAAATAAATAAACACATGCATTTTTATGGTGAATTTTCAGGACCAGCAGCCTTCTCAATGCGCTTTGCAACCGATGGAATATTCATTTTTTCACTTGGCGTGGTTATTACTGCAATGCTCAGGAAATTCCCGACCAAGAATGCGACCAAGACGTGCTTTTAATGATACCGATTGAAGTGAGAATAGTGGGCAGGACAGCCATCATTCTCTTGGAAATAGCGCTATGTGATATTGTGGTTCCACCCGTTCATGCAGGTGAGGCGCCAATTTAAAGCCTCAACCAAAACACGTAACCTCACGCAATAGAGTGCTGCACTGAATTAGCAGAATTTTTTTTTTTGTGCTGGAGCCCTGAACTGGGAACTAAATGCGGAAACTTGTAATACAAAATTAAGCGTGCTATCAGTTGAGCGACAGCTGACATGATAAACTAATAGGTCATAAAGGGAAAGTCAATGCAGCTAAATGTGCTATTCTGTTATTCATTCTAAGCACATACAATTAGAGGGTGAGACAGTGTTTGCCATTCAAGAAATTTGTGAAATGAGTAGTACGCATTCACGCCTGATTCCTTCCAAATTTCGATCTTCAAACAAGCTTCTGTGGAAATATAGCAAATTGGAGTCAGGCATCTCTGCAGAAAGTGGATATCAGTATTGGTGTTGACCTGGAGCAACCGGATCAACCAGTGTTTCCACATGTTGTTCGGAATTAAAAGTAGAAGATTACACATCTCATCAGCTAGGTGATTCTTGTGATTGCCTGTTGTGCGAGGCATATGTTGGACAAGTGAAATGCTACAATGATGTGAAAGGCTATAAGAGGATGAATATAGGGGAAATATTAGATATTTTTAGGGGCAAACTCGACTTAAGGTTACTCATACCACTCAGTTCATGTGCTGGAATGAACCGGGTGCTTTATTAGAACATGAGCAGAACAGATAGGCATAGACTTCATCAAAGCTTCAAGGGAATCGTCCTTATCCTGAATTCATTCCCTGAAGTGAAAATAGATATACAATGTTATTAAAGCTTTGGTAAACCTTCACAATTTCATCTGAAGCTGTGTTGAGGTCGGTCAATAAATACACTCCAAGTGGTAAATCATCAAATTATTATTTTCGTTGCACTTTGTAAACTACTCAGCAATCCAGCCATTGAAGTTCATTTTTATATTGGTAGGACGCCATAACTCTGGCTGCCAATATCTGCAGTGCACCAAACCACTTCAGAGAGACGGCCACTGTAATTAATTTATAACAATATATTTGGCACTGAATGATCAGGGCTGGATTAAGTGCTGTCACTAAGAATTTGAAGCTGTTGAGTTTGCCACCAGCAATGCCAGGGAGAGCCAATGGGATGCTTTGGGTGCACTCTTTTGGAGGTGTTCATTGCGTTGCCTGAAATATGCTGTTAATTGCACTAATCCTGACTATCGCACAGGCCTTGCTGAATCTGTCGAATGTCTGTTTCGTTAAGTGAGTGACAGTGAATAGAGATTACATTGCTTGATTGACGAAGAGCGCAAAATCTATGCAGATGAGTGAAGTGCATTCCACATTTAAGCAATGTGGAAAAATATCATGACAGGACATAGTAAAGCCGGCTTACACTGACACCTGTGAACAATTTAAGGGACAAGACCTGGAAATGAGCAACAAATTGTAGCACACTTTAATTTTCCTTCTTTGCACTTTTACTGCACGTAGTAATCGAATGGAGACAATATCATGTCACCATTGTAGTATGTGTGAAACCTACCTCATACTTAGATTCACTAACTGTGGTTGCATTGAGGAAAGGCTCCATGAATTTTTCAATCGATTTTTCAGGCAAGCCACAGTGGGAGGCGGGGATGCAACGTATTTGGACATCCGTGCTGTTCACCAGCATTGCCATTTTTTCGTTAACGATTGTCATGTCAAAGTGTTCATGGAAAAATATTAGCAAGTAGCCCTTGATATTTGGCATTGCCTATTATGAACTATTTAAGACGATTGTATTAATATTTATTTTGGAGCTCAAAGAAGGGCAATAGGAACAGAACAATTTATTAAGACTGCCTCCTTTCAATCTAGCCAAAGTAACCAAGCTGCCTTTAGAAATATTTGATTATTACGATGCAAAAGGGTTGATTCGTGAAAGATTGGATTTAGAGAGAGTGGGCTTTATAATTCAACATTCTTAAACAGAGGGAAGAACACGTTAGATAATTAAGTCATGAAAAAGTGTTGTAAACGCAAGAGGAGATTTGAAGGTGACTGTAGTGATAACGTGAAAGAGCCGAATATATATATATATATATATATATATATATATATAAAAGGGAAAGGGGGTTACTGAAGGATTAGATTCGAATGTGATATATTTATTTTTTAAAAATAGATGAATGATAAAAGGGATAATTTATAAATGAACTGAATATAGATTTTGTACACTTTGTAACTAAAATAAGAATAGTTGGAAATGCGAAAAGCAGCTTGAGGAATCGTGTCGAAAGCTGACAAAAACGTGAATAAACAACAATTGGTATGGAGACACGTGTTAAGAAATATAACCCCAAATTACTCCAGAAAACATACTGATACCATGCATGAAGTTTATTAGATTGATGTTGTCTACAGTAACAGAATAGTTAGATATGGAAATGGATCACCCATGTTTACTTAGATAGCTAATACATAGTGTAGGCCATTGAATGGAACAACACACGCAATTTTTTCATTACTTTCTTCTTTGTCCGCTTTCACTTTCCGTTTCTTTAAAAGAAAGCTCCCGCGGAAAAGTGAAAATAATAGAATAAATACACATGCAACATGTTGAAGGTATTGGAACTTGTGAAAGATCGAGAGATTAATGGTACTGAGCAAAAGAGAACAACGATTGGAAAAAGGGTTAGAAATACGGCAATAAATAAACATCCATTCACGAATATTGCAGCTAAACCACTTCTGCTTAATTTAATCAACGGATTTTAACTTGGTTGGCAAGGCCAGGATTTGCTGACCAACCCCTATTGCCCTTGAGAATGTAGTTTTGAGCTGTTTTCCTGAATCAATGCAGTTCATGTGGTTAAAGTTTAACAATACAATAGATCAGGCATTAAGTATTTGTGTTAAGGGAAGATTGCACGAAGTGTCATGAAAGAGCGGGATTTAAGCAAACATTTATATAATTGCAAATAACGTGCTATGATGGAGTTCATGAGGAGAACCTATTGTGTACAGGGTATTTTCATTTTGCGACCTGAAATGGAAAGAATTTTAAGACACGTTTACCTCGTTCATCATCAGTTCGTTTAAGCCACCATTTGTGATTACTTAATCTGTCAGAAACCATGTTTCTCTAAGAGTGTTCAGGAAAACTCGAAGTATTATTGCCCGACAAATAGTTATTATGCCTTGCAAAGGACGCAAAATATCCACCTTTCTGTCATCAACACAATAATAGTGTAAATTGTAAACATTACTGAGCTGTTGTTTTAAAATTTTCTTTGAAAGTAAAGTTAAGACAATACAAATTTAAAACCAGTCACTCGTTATGTTAAATTTATCGTAGTTTCCTGTTCATGCTGTGATATTTGTTGTCGATTCCATGGTTGGGCATCGTCAGCTGGCTGGGATATTTCACATTTAAAACGTTTTACTAAAAAAGGGATACACAAAAATGATGGACTATAGATTAACTGGAGACATCTGGGGAATCTGGATGAAGTTTCTGTGCACTACAAAATAGGTTTGTCGAAGACATGGGGATGAAAGAGGAACATATCCCGGGGTACGTTTTAATTAATGGTCATTAGATGAAGCATACCTGACAGTTATCTTACTTGAATCACTTCATTAAAATTACAAACATTTGTGAGACTTTCAAAGCACAACGTATCACGATAAGGCAGCAGTCTGAAATCCTGGAAAAGTGAAATGAAAACCAAACATTGCGTAAATACACAGCAGTTGAATCATCAAATGGGGGAAATATAGAGTTAACGAGTCAGAAACATTAATGACCTCTAAAGTTTTTATTAATGAAAACAGTAATCTTACAGAAATGTTACAGCTCCATAGGACTGAAATTTTCATTACATTACACTTATTTGAAAAAGGCAGTGGTAATTACTTAATCGAGCTACTGATTCATGTTCAACTAAAGGCAAACAGCACCAACAGCACGACGAAGTCCACGGCGTGTAGGCCAAGAATGAAGGCCCCGAATCCATCCCAACTCGACAGAATCAGCAAAAGCGTCTGTCTGCCCAATTAAGACCACCCTCTGGCAACACCTCCAAACCCGCTTCCCCGCCCACAACAGCCCCACCCCACAAGCCCGACCACACTTAACCGGACATACGCATGCACCAAATTTCTCCATTGGCCAAGGTAAGCATACTACACTGGACTTTGATAACATTTACATGTATGATATTTCAAGATATAATACGCATGAAAACACATTTGAAGAGATTAAATGTAAAACTCCGTTGAGAGGTTGTGCATAGAATTTTTTGACTTGAAATCGAAAACAATTTCAGAACTAACTTGCAATGACAATTATAAACATTAAAAGCATCTCTAAAAGCGTTGGACAACAACGTTTTTCATCAATGCCGCAAATATCAAACAGTATTGTGGCACTAGGCGCATAGAAATCAGGGAGAATTTAAGCATTACGGTTGACCTGCTCCACGTACCGGCAGCATGGCAGGGGAAGAAAAATGCTGAGTAGGAAGTCAAGTTTACTACTATTAAGGAAAAGAGGGACTGTGCAAAAAATTACTTAAGAAGCCAAATAGAATATTAAAGTCTTCTACAGTCTCAAGATAAAAAAAAAAATCCTGCAGGATTTTGGGTCGCCATTGCACGGATAGGATATAATTATGGAGAGAGAAAGAAGAATGAAAAAGAAAAACAGATATTTCAGATCATTCTTTAACATCACTATTTTTCATGGGGGCCGAAAAGCAAGCAAGTGCATGAGAAAAATAGATGAAAAGGATAGCAACGTTTTTAATGTAAATGCTAAGAGCAATCTAAATGTAATTAAATTCAGAGCTCAAAAGCCTTCTAAACATTGAGGGAGTTTATCCTCATATTTTGGGAGTATAAGGAAGATAGCACAGGATCATCAGGTAAAACGCTTAGAACTAGCAAGTTGAAGGGCAACAAGTGTTGTAATAAAATGTACGCAAAGACGTAAACCATAGCCACCGCAGTTCAGAGGCGAAGGATGAGTTTCTGTCACCAAACAGATAACCTAAAGCATATGACATGGCAGTAAACTGGTGGCAAGATTCGATTTCCGACCGTGGGTTTTAAAATTAACAAGCAAAATAAGGTTTTTGTAAGGGACAAAGAACAAGAGCCTATCTGCGTCACTAATGCCCTTTGGGGAGGAATTTGCCGAAAATACCTGGAATGTCCTTCAAGTGACTCCGAGCCCATTGCAATGTAATAGAGTCCGAAATGGCATAGCTAGCTAATCAATTGAAAAATCCTCCAAAAAAAATCACAGAAAATGAACTAAAGAGGATTGACAACCAGGCATCAAACTAGGAAGCGGAATCGACAAGGCGATCACAGCCCTGTCGACCCTGCAAAGTCCTGCTTAGTAATACCTGCCAGAGAAAATGACAGAGCACTCTCCCCGTCCCGTCAAGCAACAGCATGACAAGGCAACTTCACTGAATCATACCTGTCAGATAATGTCCCAGTCACCACCATTACCTTCCCTGTGTATGGCTTGATCCACTGCAGGACAGAACCAGCAGACGAGGAGGCACAGTGGTATGCAGTCGGCAAAGATTTTCCCTGGGATCCCTCAACATCAAATTCGGAACTCATGAAGTCTCTTGGTATCAGGTTAAACGTAGGCAAGGAAATATTTTGCTGATTGCCACGTTTTGCATTCCCTAAGCATTGAACACAACTTGCAGGAAGCATAGAGGTAACAGCACAGAATTTACTCTGGATCCGGGACAACAATTTCCATCATGAGGACTTGCTCAGTAGCATCACTACTGACTGAGATGGCTGAGTCCTAAATTAAAAAAAAACTGTTGTATTGGATTCTCCACGAGGTAGTGAGGGAACTAACAAAAGGGGAAAAACATGCATGACCTCATTTTCAACAAACTGCTTGCATTATATGCATCTGTCCAGGAAGTTTATCGGCACTGGCGACCACCACAACGCGGTGTGGAAGGAAGTCCCACCTTAAAATCGAGGGGTCCTCCATTGTTTTGTGTGTCACCACAGCCGTGCTAAATAGGATACATTTCGATTAGGTCTAGGAACCCAAGACTGGGCATTCATGAGGCGCTGGGTGAGATTAGACACAGCAGACGTGCACTCGAACAAAACCATTTACCTCATGGTCGGGCATATCCCCCATTCTACCATTACCATTCAAACCAGGGGATCAACACTTCATCAATGAAAACCGCAGGAGGGCTGGCCATGATTAGTAACAATTATATTTGAAGCTGAGGTGACAGCCTGTTGAAGATATGACACAGGATTACTTGTGTGCCAAACAGCATAAGCAGCGAGTGACAGAAAGAGCTAAACTACTATACAAACAGAGGATCAGAGCTCGGCTCTGCAGTCCTGACACATCCAGATGTGAATGGTGGAACACAATTGAACAATTCATTCGAAGGAGACGCTTCTACAATTTTCCCCATCCTCAATGATGTAGGAGATCAGAATATCATTGTATCATTCGCAAAATTCTCCAGCCGGAAGTGCCGACTTGATAAACCATCACCTCCTTCCATGGAGATCCCCAACACCACAGATGCCATTATTCAGCCAATTCATTTCAGTCCTCATGATATCAAGAAATGGCTGAGGACGCTAGATAGGGCAAAGGTTATTGGCCCTAATAATATTTCGGCAGTAGAACAGAAGCCTTGCTCTCCAGAAATTCTCACACAACTAGCCAAGCTTTTCCAGTGCAACTAGAATACTCGCATCTACCTGTCTGTGTGGAAACTGGACCTACTGTGTAATTTACGCAACAAGGAGGACAAATCCAACCGATCCAAATTACCACCCTATCAGTACACTCTTCTTCATCCCTTAGGTAATGCAAATGGTCATCCACAGTGTAATGAAGTGACACCTGCTGAGCAATAACCTGCCCACTCTTGCCCAGTTTGTGTTCTGCCAAGGTCATTAAGATGCTGACCAAATGACAACCTCGGTGAAAACATGGAAAGAAGAACAGAACTCTAAAGTGTGGAGCGATTGACTGCCCTTGACATCAAAGCATTTGACCGAGCCCGGCAGCAATGAGCCCTTGAAAAACTGGGGTGAATGGGGCTTACCGTGAAAATCCATCGCTGGTTTGTTTCTCTTCCAGCACAAAATGAACTGCTTGGTATTGCGGGAGGCCAGTGATCTAACTTCCAGGACATGGCTGAAGAAGTTCATCAGGGTAATCTCCTCTGCCCAGCCATCTTCAGCTGTCTCATCAATCAACTTCATTCTGTCACCTTTTCAGACTTGGTGATGTTCGTTGATGATTGGACAATGCTTGTTCTGGACTGCTCAATCCAACAGACCATGTCTAGCTGCAGCAATACCAAATATTTCAGACTTGGCCGACCCACAGGCAAGTCACATTCACGCAACACCAATGTCAGGCAATTATCTCTACAACAAGAGTAACTACAGGGAACTGACCCTTGATCTGCGATGATATTGCATTCAATGACGCGCCCAATATCAACATCTGTGTATTGGCATTGACATTAAACTGTAATGGACGATACATTTCAATACTTTGGCTGCAAGCGCACGCCAGAAACTAGGAACCGTGCGTCGAGTAACTCAAATCCTGACCGTTCAAAGATTGTCCTGCATCTTCAATTAACACACCAGGAGTGTGATGGAATGCCCCCCAATTGCCTGGATAACTTCAGCTCCCACAATACGGATGGGGCTTGACAAAGCCCATTATAAAACAGCCCAACTGATTGGCATCACGTCCACAAACATTCACTCCCTCCAGTGTGGACGCAGATTAGCAGCAATGTATTTCATGTACAAAGTTTACTGCTGAAAGCTCCTTCGAATGCATCTTCCAAACCCACGACCACTACCAACTAGAAGGCCAAGAGAAGCAGTCAGTTGGGACGATCGTCACTTACCGGTTCCTCTCCAAGTCACTCACCATTCATAATTAGAAATATGTCACCTTTCCTTCACAGTCGCTGGGTGAAATCCTGGAGCTCCCGCCATATCATCATTGAAGGCGTTCTCACAGCACAAAGACTGCAGTGGTTCAAGATTGCAGCTCATAACCATCTTCCCACGGTTAACTAGGGATGGGCAATGAATGCTGGCCCAGACACTGAAACCCAATCCAGTTCAAAAATAATGACAAAGTAACAGGAAACCTATATTCTCAGGTACAAAAGGCAATTGAACCTCTTGTAAAAGATACATCATAACAATGCACTGCTGGAAAGAACCTCATTCCAATACAGGGATACCTTTGTTTATAGAGAGTCTCAGGGGCACGGGAGACGGTCAAGTCCCCATGGAATACCATAGAGTGGACAGATAGTGAAATAGAGCTGAGAGACGCCAGCAGATGGCCACCAAACGTATTTTTTAAAGGCAAAAAAAAAAAACGGGAATGAAATATGAACATTGAAAAAGATTATAAGAGCTTTTTAAGCGATAAAAAGAAAAAGAGAGTTTACGATGGTCCCTTAAAAACGCAGAGAGTAGAAAGTATCATGTTGATTGATTAACTATCAGTTGCTTTATCAACTGTGATGTACCTGTTTTCAGCATAGAAGACACAAGTTTCATACCAATGATATGAATTAACAGAGGTGTTAAACACAGGCAGGAGATTAAATGAAGTAATAGCAGTACAGTACATTTTTCTGATTTCACTTAATTGAATAAAATTCGTCATAAGTGACAGCCATTTGCTGATTGGTTCATCAGGGCAATGCTTTCACCAATCATGGTCAAGCTGTCAGTTTTATATTTCGAGCAACTTTTGACAGCTACTTTACGTCATTATCACTGGTGCATTCTCCATGGTGCAGCACAACTTGACAACCAATCAGCATTCTCATCACATGCAGTATAAATTGTTGTTTTCTCCTTATACTGATATTCTTGTGTGTGTTCTGATGAATGAAAAACAAAACTATGACATCGTTGTTTTTTGAGAAACACCCATATCTGTACTGCGAAACGAGTATAGGTTCACTTCAAAATTTACTCCACCGCCCAGATGCCTCTGTGATAGCAAATATTCACAAAAAACGCAAAATATTACAAAAAAAGGCATTAGAATTACAACCAACATGGGAGGGATGACCGTTTGGTCTCACTACTCCCCAGTTGTCAACATTTGTGTAAATGTTTAATTCATTCACCACAATAGCTAATTATTCTCTCATTTCTCTTAGAGCCAGAATATAATAGCCTTGAACCAGGCTTATTTCATTTCACTCAGGATGATTGATTTGTTATACAATAATATTTCGTCTATAAAAAAAAGTTTCAAAAATTGTTTACCAATAATAATTTCAAACATACGTGTTCTCGTGCATGCAAACACATACCCCCCTCCCCCCCCTCCCCCCCCGCCCCCATCCCACTCAAACACACACACATACATATGCACACACAAACACACACATGGGTTAAACAGATAGACTCTCCGCAGAGATCAAAGCCTGAAGAGTCTAAGTTATTTTCAGACAATGCATTTTGTAAAGTTTCGACACTGTCCACCTGGTGTTCACTCGTGCGAAGACAGGTTAATGGTTATTGTAGATGTCTGGCGATTATTGCCAGCGAGGTTTAGAACAGCAGGAAATTAGACCCGATTCAATCCCATTCCCCTCAGCCTCTCGGAATTCCCAAGACAGACATGATCCACTGAGAATGATCATGCCTCGCTGCACACAGACACAGTAACAAGGTTCCAGGCATGGCGAAGATTGTGCAAGCTGGGCAGACTTTCTCCTGCCTAGTTCATTCCGAAGTGATTGTAAAAACACGCATCCCTGTCAACTACAGTAAATAATTAGCTTTTGCCTTTAAATCAGTTTGTAATTTTATCAATGAACAGCAATTGGTGTGCGAACTTGCAAACACGTCTTCTGTCTTAATAATGATGATGGGCAGGTGATCTTTTTGGAAAAGCATGCTTGCTCCCAGTCTAAAGATGAATGTTGATCTTTTTGTAAAAAGAAACCCTTTTTGCAAATAATACGATGCCATTCCAAATTGACACATGCGATTCTTGAAGTTATGACTTTCTCAGCACAGAATTCGTATATGCCTGGCAAATAAATAGCCTTTGAATAGTTGGATTCGGCTAAAAAGCATGAGATATCAGGTTGGATTAGGAAATCGGGTGAAAACTGGGATAAAAATCAGAATAAAAACTGAAATTGGACGAGACGTAGAAATATGAGTGAAAAGGAAGCAATGGAGTTTAATAAGGCCACGTATATGTAATCACTAATTTGTTTTATAGAGGCCTGTAAGGATAATTTATATAATTTCTAATCAATCATTATGCGACCAATGCATTTAGAATTGTGGTCTCCATGTTACAAAACAAAAAAAAAAATCTAAAATCAATGGAGGAATTGCACAAAATATTTACGAGACTGAAAGATCATCTGTGAGGTAATGTTTACCAGGAAATTATGAAATTACATGGATCATGTTCATTTAAATTTACGATGGTGTGACATTAGGCACTCAACATAGAATGCAGTTATGCGGAGATAGAAAACTAGATGTTATAATTTTAACTAGTCACCCAATAATCAAATGGGGAATCTAGAAACAAATTTTCATCAATGACTAAAAAATTGTCAGTGCTAGTGAGCTCTCACTGGTGACGGTGAATTTAAAAAAAAAAAAATTCCCGCTTTTTCTAAGTATCTTTGGAAAGTGTTCTAGGTCTTCTACTGTGAATACGAACACAAAATACCAGTTCAGCGCTCCTGCCATATCTTTGTTTAACCTTTAACCTTTGATACATTCATCTGTTAGAGGATCAACACAGGCTTTACCTATTATTACCCTGCTTTATTATTTACAAACACTCGTCCTAATATGTTATTTCAAATTCCAGCTAGCTTTCTCCCACAACCTAATTACTTGCATTTTGCTGCCATTTTTATGCCCATTCAGAACTGTGATACCTGCCTGACATTCCGACGTAGCAGTTACATTTCTCAAATTATTCAGTGTTTCTTTCAATCTGATGTCATCCTTAACTTCCTAATTTAGCCACGGGTGGTGAATTGTTAATTTAACCTTCCAGTCGCACTGAGATACATATTCACTTAGAGGTTTGAAATATCTTTCTAAAGGAGTTGCACAATACCTCTTTACTCCAACCTGTTCAAACTAGTTTACCCGTCCAGGAGAAATGAATTAATCCACAAAATTACCTAATGCATAATGTGATGCTACAGTGAAATTGAAACATTGAACTGGATTTAAACTCCAATCCTTTAAAAGCCATAATATTCAGTTGGGAAGCTTTGCTTGTCCCTACGGATGTGACAATAATTTGAAATACAAATTAAATTAGTGCAAACAAATGTTTGCATGTTTAGAATATTATAGGGAATATGGTGATATTATTTAAATATGGTTATGTGTATCTCGAACTATCAGGAATTAAACTGGGAGAAATTTTATAAACAGTGGAAACTGAAAAATGAAAGGAAACGGTGCTCGTTGCATGTCTTTGTAACTAGAGGGACTGGAGAGTGTGCTTGAAATAAATATGTTGTGTTTAAAACATTGCATTACGTGATAGATAGGAGTATTATTTTCAGCTCTTACATTTCAATATAGACTTTTACTCCAACACATGGATTTTTCCAGAGGTAAATAGACAAGTTTATTTTTCTCCCCAAAAGTGGAGGCAATAGAAAAAAAATAGAAGCATATATTTTGGAAAATTTAAGCTAATGGTAGATAATAAGGAAATGGCAGAAGAAATGAAAAAAAATACTTTGCTTCTGTGTTCACAATAGAGGATAAAACAAAAACATTCCAGTAATAGCGGCCAATCAGAAGAAGACAGGAGAAGTGAACTTAATGAAAGTGTAATCACTATGGAAACGGTATTGTGCATATTGATGGAAATGCAGACTGGCAGGTCTCTTGGTGTCGATGTAGGAAACCTAGGATCTCAAAAGAGCTGACTAATAAGGTATTCGGTGAGCTGGTATTCATTTTGACAAATTCGCTGGATTCTGGAAAGGTCCCATTACTTTGGGAATTATAAAAAAAAAGCCTTCTATTCAAGATGGAAGGGAGGTAGTAAAATGGAAAATACAGGCCAGTTCGTTTGACTGTTGTTATTGTTGAGTGTTTACAGTCGGTTATTACATAGGTTATATCTGGGCTTTTAGCAGAGCTCAAGGCAATTGCGAAGAGTTGGCATTCTGAATGGAAAATCATTTTTAACCATTTTGTTTTTTTTTGAAGTAGTAACATGCACAATGGGTAAAGGAGAGTTTGAATGCTTTCTGCTCTTGGATTTACAGAAGACATTTGTAAGGTGCCACCTCAAGGATTATTACAGAAAATAAATGTGCAAGGTGGAGCAGTTAAAATATTAGCATTGATAGAAGATTGAATGACTGGTGGAAAGCAGAGTGTGTGCGTAAGTGGTTATTTTGCTAATTGACAGGATGCGACAAGTGGTGGCCAGCAGTTGCCACTACTGCAGCCTCAACTTTTTTACGACTTACATCATTGACTTAGATGTGGGGAGTGAAGATATGGCAGCTACAGTTGTACAAAGTGACACAAACATAGGTTGGATAGTAAGTTCCACAGAGAATGTGAGACGGTCACAGATGGATGATAGCCAGTTTGATTGAATATCCCAGATTTGGCAAATAGAGTTTAATTGGGGAAAATGTGCAGGTTTTCACATTGGCAGGAAGAACAAAAAAAAAACAGAGTATTACTTAAATGGAGGACGGCTGCATTACTCTGAGGAGCAGAGAGATGTAAGTGTTGTCGTACATGAGTATGAAAAAAATATTGTGCAGGTACAGAAATTAGTTAGGAATGCGACTCGGATGCTATCCTTTATTACGAGAGGGATCGAGCATAAAAGTCATGATGTAATGCTTCGGTTATGCAAGGCAATTGTGAGATGGCACCTCGAATAAAGTGTGCACCGTTTGTATACTTGTTTAAGGAATAACTGAAATGCTTTGGGGGTGGTTCAAAAGCAGTTTACTGGATTGATATCATGAGTGATTGTCTCATGAGGAAAACATGGACAGACTGGGCTTTTCAACTGGAGTTGAAAAGACAGGGGCATGATTTTATTGAAGCATACCTGAACCGAAACTGCCTTGACAAGGTGTACGTTGAAAGCAGCTATGCAGATGGGTGTGAGTCCAGGACTAGGGCCCACTTTAAAAAAAAATGTGGCCTCCATTTAAGGGCATAGCTGAGGAGCATTACTATTTTTCTCTAAGAGGAATGCAAGGCATTGGTACGCTGCCTCAGACGACTGTGGAGGCATGGTAATTTACTATTTTAGTGTTGCGGTGGATGGACTCTTGTTAGGCAAGGGAATCAAAGGTTGCCAGGGTTAGATGGGAATGTGGAAATCGAAAAAAAAACAAGAAAATCAGCGATGAAATAATTGAATGGTGGAGCAGACTGAAGGGACAAATGGTCTACTTCTGCTTCTATTTCGCATATAGTATTGTTCGGTCCAGTCTAAATTTACCCAGCATGGAGCCGAAGTACTTTTCACTGTATTGGAATGGATCGCTACAACATTTAATTAGCAAAGAAGTGCTTGGAGTATGATGTTACAGACTGTTTCGTCAGGTGCAGCAATGAATGTGTATGCTAACCTATCATTGGAGTAATGCAGAAGCTCCGAGTTAGTTAAAGAGCAAATATTAAATCCTTATTCTCCTCTCCCTGAAGCTTATCCGTCGAATTGTAGGACTGAATGAAAGTGGGGAAGTTAAATTATTGTAGAGTTTGCAAGGGAAACATCAAGTCTTCGGGATTAATGGTTCAGGGAATTGCAGTTTGACAAGTTTTCTGAAAATGTAAAATAAATTATGAATTAAGGAATATTTTAGAATTAGTACTCCAGAAACTACTGTGAAGAACACGTTTTTGGGAAACTTGAAGGAATTGCATTTCTTGAGCTTCCTCCTCCTGGGCTTTAAAAACAGTTTGTAATTTCAATTCCAAGCTGTTTACATGTTATCTGTGAAGGAATAAGCGGTCAAAATACATGTCCATCTGGGAACTACTCATTAGGGAAGAGATTTTCGTTGACCTAAGATAAGGAATAATTGCTGTTCCTGGCAAAAGACCATAAGACATACGAGCAGAAATTAGGCCATTCGGCCCATCGAGTCTGCTCCGCCATTCAATCATGGCTGATACGTTTCTCAAGCCCGTTCTCCCGCCTTGGCCCTGCAATCTTTGATCACCTTACCATTCAAAAACCTATCTATTCTGTCTCAATTACACTCAATGTGCCTGGCCTCCATAGCCTTCTGTGGCAATTAATTCCATAGATTGAACATTCTCTGGCTAAAGAACTTTCTCCTCGTCTCTCTTCTAAAACGTCTTCCCTTTAATCTGTGGATGTACCCTCGGGTCCTACTCTCTCCTACTAATGGAAACATCTTCCCCATGTCCACTCTATCCAGGCCTTTCAGTATTCTGTAAGTTTCAATCAAATCCCCCCTTATTTTTTAAAAATCCATCGAGTATGGAACCCGAGTCCTCAAACATTCCTCATATGTTAAGCCTTTCATTCAAGGAATCGTTCTCGTGAACCTTCTCTGGACACTCCCCAGGGCCAGAACATCCTTCCTAATGCATGGGACCCAAAATTGCTTACAATATTCCAAATGTGGCCTGAGCAGAGCCTTACAAAGCCTCAGCAACACATCCCAGATTTTATATTCTGGTTCTATCGGAATAAATGCCTTAAACAATTGTGAAGACTGGTTAAAATCAACTGGCCTGAGGAAAATATTCTTTGAGATTCTTAATCACAGCATAAGTGTGGGTCTGTGTGTTTGTGCACTTGTGTGTGTGTGTCTGTGAGTGTGTGTTTGCGTGTGTTTGTGCCTTAGAAGGAAACTGCAATAAAACGGTCCTCTCTTTTACTCTCTCTGCTATGACGTCGTGTTGAATCTTCCACAGAAACGTCTCATTAGGATAACGCATCTGTTTTGCTTTTAAGTCTACAAAGTTGCGATTAATAATATCATCAAGGGCAGTTTCTTCAACAAATTCTGGCTGAAAGAGCTTCCGGACTATTAAGGCCAGAAAACTGTTGGAGAAATAGTGACGCGATATTTCAGTTTGGTATCCTATTAAAAGAAACATGCTAACCTCCACTCTTTGCAGGGAACTGTGTTATGTTTTGTTTTGTGCTTGTGCAAAAATGCATGTAGGTTAGATGACCTGGTCTTTTTTGAACGGGGCAGTTGTTATATATCAAAGCGACAAATAATAAATTTGCCAGTTTAATAACTTGTTTTTGTAAACATAAGCTTTTTTAACATTAATTAAATATTCTTCTCGCTTACTGAAAAAAGCATTGTTAGAATATTTTTATGCTGCTAATAACACTATCAAAGGCAAACACCTGACGGGGTTTGAGGGTGAAATGCCTACTTACATTATTGTTTCGACCTGTAGAGATTTTTTGCTGGAATTGCTGTGCATTGCTGCCATTCCCGTCTGTAACATAAACATGGGTTCCTCAAGGGATCTGAGATCTGAGATGAAGACAACGAATGACTGGATGCTGATCAATAAATATTGCTAAAACTTTAAAAAGACAGAGACAACCCTTCTGATTCATTTGTAACAGATGTGCTTTGGAAGTTGTTATATCGTTTTTTGTTAAGTTGGTATATTTTTGCCTGACTGGATTACAAAATGTAACCAAGAGGAAGCTAAGGGACATGACAAATAAGTTAAAGTTCAAATTAACTGAAGAGATGAGGAAAGTAAAAATAGTGTGGTAATAGTGGTGCATTTGAAATTGGAAGGGATGCAAAAGTGAATAGCTTCTCCAGGGGGTGAGTCAATTAAGTTGAGTAGGTTTCTAGTTGCAAATAAAGAGGTTTGAAAACCAACAGAAATAATTAAAAGAACCGAGAACCTTAAGATTGAACAGGGAAGAGCAGAAAGAGAAAGAACATTCGAGCAGCTAGAAGTGGAATTTCAGAGAAGACAGAAGGAAAGAAACAGGGAATTCCAGCTTTAAAGGCAGAAATTTGAAACAGAATCACTAGATGTTAGGGTTCGGTATGAGGATGGGAGAATTTAGCACAATTCAAAGTCCAGTTTACAGATGTTCAAATGTGCAATTGCCCTTCTAAGATTTGTGGAAAGGAATGTTACGGCATACTTCATTTCATTTTAGAAGGTTGTTAACCAGGTGAAATGGCGAAAAAGAAACTGGACGTTTCTCCTGCAAAGTTTAGTGGGCAGAACATGAAGGTTTATGCATCACTTTTAGAATAGGTGTCTGGGGATTATGATATGGTGAAGAAGGCTATCATTAGCGCATATAGAAATATCCCTGAGGCATAAGGAGACAACGTTCGAAAAAATATCTGTACAATTTATAGGGCAGGGCTACATTGAATTGGAGGAGCTAAAGCAAATTAGCTTTGGTTGTTGAATACTGCCACCAAAGACAGAGGCCCCGTATTAACCACTTCGGGAAATAACTTTCCTGGGGTTTGTATTTAAGAGTAAATCCCTCCAGTAGGATGAACTCAAATATGGAACCTGAAGATTTCAGTAGCGAGGCAGGCAGTGCGGAGGGCTGGTGAAAAAGAGATCCTGCATCAAAGCAAACCCTTTCTCCATCATGAGAAGGGTAGAGCAAGAGATTGTGGAAGGGAAAGCCAAGAGCCAGGGAAGAGAAGGGACAACTGAGATTGTGCTGGGATCGCCTTCTCAGTCCAGAAAGGAAAGTTCTGAGGTTTGGAGTCGCGCCCAAAGGCCGATTTCTTTTTTTCATTGTGACAAAATGTGATACATTCTGGTGAATCGCTGGATGTTGCATATAAATTCTATGGGGATTAATGGGGTATGTACTGATGAGTCATAAATAAAAGCATTGACTGAAAATATCACTGATAAAATTATAATATTAACTGCAGATCTGAATTGCGAGTGAGTTGAACAAGTTTCCAGAAAGGTAAAAGGTATCAGTTTCAAACGGAAAAAAAAAAACTCTTTACTCAAGTGAAGCATGTAAACCTGCTGTGGTGCTAAGGGATACGGGGGCTAGCCAAACTATTTTGCAACGGAAATGCCTGACATTTCCACTAGATAATTCACTAAATTCTAAGGTTTTAGGGAATGCTATTGGTGGGGTCTTAATGCGAATACATTTTATCAGGTGTATCATGGAATAAGACCTAACCCCTACAATGCTAACAGTATGATTTTTTTGGTATTTTGCCTGCAGTCACATTTGGCCTACTCGTTGGAATTTATTTGGCCGAGGAGAAAGTAGTAGCTTCCACAAAAGTTGTGGAAAGGCCAAGTTAATTCAAGGAGATGGAGCAGTTGCAGGAAAATGAATCCACAAATATTTCCTTCTTGTGTTCTGCCCCGAAAAATAGCTAAACAACATTAATTGTCAGAGCTAAAATTGCCACCACAGATACCTATTTGGCTATCTGAGGTTTTCTTTAGAGAATTGGACAATTCTGAATAAAATGTTCAGGAAATCATCTCTGATTGAGGCTCAGTAATCAATTCCAGAGTTAAGTCAAGTAGCATGTTAAGCTGAGCCTGAAGCTGAAGCAGAAAACGTCCTTCTTTATAAAATGTGGAATTCTGATGAGGAAGTGGAAAACTCATCACAGACCTGCCGGAGAAGAGTGGATAATGGCTCTCTTGGTAGTGTGACTGCCAAGCATCGTCAGGAAATACTAAGGCTATCCGATTGATTCCGGTGGCAGCATATGTGGGAATCCGACAGTCCCATAAGTCAACATTTTTAATGCCAGGTCTTCAAAAGGATGTGGGTGCTGTTTTATAAAACATGACATAAGTGGCAGATGGTTTGAGGATGATAACCAAAAATCAAACCAGCACCTCCAATCCATATTCCAGGTTTTTGGGAACGATTTAGCATTGTGTTATTGGACTATGTGTGACCGTTCCAAAGAGGAAAGAGGGACGCCAGTATACCCTGTTGATTATGAATAAAACAACACGATTTCCAGAGGCCATCCCTTTGCCAACGATTACGGAAAAGTTCTTGAAGAGAGAATTTAAACAATTTTCTTAACTAGATATGGATTACAGATGGTGATCCAAGTCTGACGTAGCTTCCAATTTAATGATTATATGTGATGGAAACATAATGAGTACTGGGCTGTTAAAGTCCACAGCCTACCATCCACAAGACTATGGATCTTGAGAGGGTTACCATCATTACTCAAATCATGCATTCATGTATATCGCAATGCAAAGCCCCATGATTGGGACAAAGGTCTGGACTTCCTTCTGTTTGCCATCCGATATTCACCAAATTAATCTACCAGTTTTAGTCATCATGAATTAATATGCGGGCATGTGTTAAGCGAGCTTCTGAAATTTATCATGCACTCATTTTTAAGGCAGAGAGGAGAATTTTGTGTACTAGACTTTGTGTGCATGCAAAAAGTATGGCAAATGAGAGACTGCAAAGTATTTCAAGAATATCTTAAAATTTATCAATCAAACATGAATGAATGAACAGCAAAAAATATGGAGAACAGATCATTTCACCCAGTGATAATGTGCCAGCTTTCTTGCCTTTACATGAATATCATTTGAAAGCATGGTTTGGTTGTCCATGCATGGTAGTTAAGAGGGTAAGTAAAATAAATTATCTGACAAATGCCCTAAGTCCCACAAGAAAAAAATGACCTTGTCACATCAACATGTTTAAGTCCTAGAATCGTAGAGAGGTGAATAGGGAGTATCAATTAATTCATGTACTAAGAAGAGTGGAGGAGATAGGAAACATTGAGAGTGAGGCAGGAGATATAGACAGTTCACCAATTTATCCTTCTTCTATCCGATTAGCTACTTTTTTAAAGGTTAGGGCCGTTAGACCCAAATCTTTTATAATTAGAGGTAGTAAAACGAGAAGTTATGGTTATGTTACTCAAGAAATTCAAAGGCACCTGCACGGATGAACGAGGGGAGTGTACAATTTTAGTCACATATGATGTGAACACAAAGAAACTTTAATCGATAAATCAACACTCTTATTGTTTAAACCAGGAGAAATAGGCTCAGCTGGAAGCAGAAATCCAACAGATGTTCGAAAATTACTTCATTGAACCAGGGCTGCCTGCCCCTAACTTCACTTAACACTTCAAGCTGGAAATCGATGCCGGTCACATGGGGTGGGGGCTGTCTTATTAAAAGAAGATTTATCAGGAACTGAAAAGCCGGTGGGATACCTTAAGATGGACGTCCAGCAGAAACATATCTTGAGAAATAGGATACATGGTATAGCCAAGCTAACCAATAACTGCTAATGACATGCTAAGAGCACCTACTGATACTTTGAGTAGGACGCAGGCCTGTAAGAAATGTTCTTGGATCATTTTGGCCTCCAAAATCTCTAAGTCACACTGTGTGTGCATATGTGTGTGTTTATGTATGTCTGCGTGTGTGTATGTGTGCGCGTGTGTGTGTGTGACTTGGAATGAAACTGCAAGAAAATAAGAAAAAAAGCAAAATACTCGGATGGAGGAAATCTAGAACAAAAAAAAGACATTGAAAAAATCAGCAGGTCTAAAAACATCTGTGGAGTGGTTAATCAAACTTATAATTCACCTATTTTCTATTTTTCCTTACTTCTGAAGAGGCATCATTCGGATTCGAAATTTTAACTGTGTTCCACCCTGCAGATGCTGTCATACCTGCTGATTTTTTCCAGCTATTTATGTTTATGCAAGAAAATAAGTTTCTGTTTCCATCTCTCTGCCTTAACTTTGCGGTAAAATTTCTTCAGAAACGCCTGATGCAGATAATTCATCTGTTTGATTGCGTAAGACTGAAAAGTTTTGACAAGTAGGAGTCATAAAGCTCAGTTTCACGAACAAATCTGCTTGAAATGATTTCTGGACTTGTTGGAATCTGAACAATGTCAAGTCAACAGCGCCGACACCTCTTCGAATTAATAGTTTTAACATAAACTCTCCCAAAATTCAAAGTGTGCAAAGGACACTGCTTCTGCAGTCCTGTTTCGTTCTTGTGGAACAGTGCATACGTTTCGAATATGAGCTTTTTTTAAAAGGAGAAATGTGGTATATTTCCTAACCATAGCTTGTATATGAAATGGTTTATTAACTTGTTTTTTGTTTTCAAATAGCTTGTTTCATAATAACCGGTATGTTTTTGTATTTCAGTGAAAGAAGCCAGATCCCAATCATTTCATGCTGGGGATTAGAGCATCAAAGTTTAATATTTGGCCACATTTGTGGGTGAAGAATACATTTAATCTGTTGCTACGACCCGTGGAGCATAGGGTATAGAAATAACTGCATGTCCTCCCTTCCTGGTTGATAACGCTATCAAGGCATATTTATCTAATGAGAGGTAAAGGATCAGGGAAGCTGCTGTTTTTGGCAAAACTTGTAAAATTCGCAGAAGCAGCTGTGTTTAGGAAAATGAGCGCATGGAGAAAACAATCATACATATTGAGAACCTAGCGATGATCATAGTCTTATTAAGAAAGCACCTGTTGGAGGATTGCAGTCCGTTAAAATAGAAAGGTGGAAGACTATGGTGAAGCAAGAAAAGTAGCATGTCAGCATTGTACCAAACATGCACATTCAAGATCAAATTGTTCACGATTAAATGGAACACAAGTCACACTGATGCAAAATCATTTGGAGTCTGTACGTAAAAGTGCTGTGGGCTTTGAGTCCCAAGTACATGTAATTACCATTACCCTTTGGACAAGTGAAACAGGAAGGGTTATTAGAATTACTGCAGCATGAGCCGTAGTGAGAGGAATATGTTTACAATCTAGCCAAGTAAGTTCTGAATGGCAAGTTACAAATATGTTTAAAGATTTAATATGCAAAAGGGAAATTATATACATGTGTCCTGAGAAGAGCAGGAAGGACTGCTAAGATCATCAGAGAAGCAGGAGCTGGCCAATAACTAATGATATATGATCGTACTATTTGTTGTCCAGCAGCTAATTGCAAGAAGAAAGTGTTGTTTGTTGATTTCACTTAGGATTCAAACCTATTGTGATATGGAAAGTAAATTTAATGTACGTTAACAAGGCGGGGTGATTGTTGGAGAGCTGTGGTAATGGTCTCATTTATTCTAGGAAATTAAATTGTTGGGTTGCAGATTTTCTGATCCTTGCTGTAGAGATTCATCTGCTGTGAAGTATTCATCAAAAATCTTACACGAAGAAAATCCTGGATTATTTTCAGATTGTGAACTGTTGACATACATAGACTGAAACAGGAGGAGGAAAAATCCACGCAAAAAGGGGAGGATACTGGAACTCCGGTGGCTGGACTAATCTTTGAAACGATTGCTTAGAAAGAGAATACTATAGATAATGAGGCTAAATTGTTTAATTCATTGAAAATAGTTGAAAAGCAACAGCATGAACCAGATTAAAAAAAAACTATATATTAGAAAGCATAATCGTGAACCGAAGAAGAATACTTTCCAGGTTCTTCTTACCTTAAAAAAGATCTTTTAAAGGGGGCGAGAAAACTGCCTTATGAGCTTGAAGGTGAAAAGTTGCTGAGAGGGCACTAAGTAGGTATATCACTGGGCACAGGAATGAAACTTAAGATTAGCTCGTTAAATGCAAGTGGGTGGACATATGGCAATTATGAAAATTCAAACTAATATGCACAATTATAATTATTTACTTTTCTGGACTAGATGCAGATGGCTAAATTCTGTCAAACATTTCGCACATGTCCATGATAGGAAAACCTCAAAACTGGTTTGAAACTGCAGCTTTAGTTTCAATTCAGTGTTTCAGGAACTTTTTGGAAGGTTCCCCATCAATTGTTTTGGATTCGCCTTGAAGGTAAAAAAAAAAATGTCTCAGTATTTACTGACAATCATGGATGTGCCCAAAAAAGTACCAGAAGCAGGACCTTTCCGAAATATCTCAGAAAAATGATTAGAGCGGAGTCAAACAATTTATTTAAAAGATTTAAGTTAGCAAAAATTCCTGTCGGATCATTGTTCCAATTTAATGACACAGCTGTTTAAAGAGGTAAGGAAAATCGTAAGAATAATGCAAAATATCTAGTCAGTCTTTCCCCTCCATCACAGGGTTCTTTAAAAAGGTGGCATCAAACTGTCAAGGGTAACAGTAGGGAATTCGGTCAAGGCTTCTGAAGTGATTTGGATGGATGGGTTCCGTTGTTGATGTAAGCTACCAGTGCCACTCCTAATGATTTAATAGAGTTAATTAATTTCGAGTTAATTTACGGTCTTGCAGTAAAACGACCACTCAAACTGATTCAGGAGAAAATAGTGAATCAAACTTCCGAAACAACTCTCCTGGAGGAAGTGGCAAAATCCAGGGAAAAATTGCATAGGGCAAGTGAGCTTACTATGGAATATTGAAATATATCTTAGCAAAAGATAAATTCAAAAAGTGATGATCTAGACAAATGCCGAATGTTCGTAGATTTGTCGTGTGCAAAATATATTTCAACTGCTGCCACTGTCAGGCGATTGTGCAATGGTCTCATAATGCAGAAATCCAGTGTAAAGTTCTGGGGACCTGTGTTCAGATTTAGCCATGATATGAAGTAAATTCAATCAGAATCTGTGTTAAATGTCTAATGATTACCATGAAACAAAGTCGAATTTTGAAAGAAACACACCTGGTACACGAACGCCGTTTAGGGAATGCCATCTGCCATCCTTGCCTGGTCTGGCCTACATGTGATTCCTAGACCCTGTATATTGAGGTTGACTCTTAAATGCACTTAGTTAGAGTTGGACAATGAATGCTGGCCTTGCCAGTGAAGTCCATATCTAACGAAAAAAAAAAAAACATTCTTGGCAACGTTTAGTGAAACTTACCACATGGGAACGAACCTGAGTAATATAAACTATGTTGAAAATACGTCAGAAGAAAGGACAGATATGCGAGTGTGCTCTATAAGCATGGTAAAATGTACATTGACGTAAACGATGAACAGAAGGAAATTTTGGTAGCTGTAGGCAAGCGGGGAAGGAACAGAAAATTAAAGTTCCGGAAATTGAACTTCACCTCATTAAGTTGAACAATGAAAATTATTTAAGAATCTATACGTGAAATTAAGTTACCTTCCAAACAAAACAACTTTTGCAGTGATTTGCAAGAGTTTTTGCAGTCACACAATTCAATTCACAGAAACTTTACAGTGCTGAGCGCTGCCATTATTACCATTAACCCTGCACTAGCTCTCTGAAAGCGCATTTTAAGTAGGCCCACAACCATACTTAGCGAAATGACTTTGTGCATCTATTTTTTACCATTTCAGATAGATTCCAATTCTGTTTTGAAAATACCAATGTAACCACCCAGATCACCCTCCACCTCTCCCTGGGCAAATTCGTTGCAGGTGCCAATCACACTCTGGGTTTTTCCTCTTTCTTTCTGCACATTACTTTTACCCCTTTTGATGATTATTTTGAATCTGTGCCCTATACTTCATGATTATCTACTGATGGGAAGAGCTTTTCACTATTTACCATGTCCAATCTCTCAGTGCCTTTAATATCTATATATAGCATCCTCACAGCCTTCACTTCGGCAAAGTAAACAGCTCTAACCTACCAATTTTATGCCCATAGCTACAGGTATTTTCCTCTGCTAACATCCTTGTGAACTTCCTCCGTAACATCTCTGATGCATTTACAATATTTCTCAAGTAAGTTTCCCAGAACTGGAAGCTTTGCTCCAGGCGAGGCCTAAATGGTGTCTTGAACAATTTCAACGTGACATATCGTCCCTTATGTCAGTGCCCATATTAATAAATGTTAAGAGGTAAGATGCTTTATTGCTAATCTCTCAACATGTCACGGTTCATTGACTTATGTACATATTTTACGAATTCAAAAGGTTCCTTCTCCTTCTTTAGAGTTCCTCCCTTTATTGTATACTGTCCAGATTTTGACTGTGAAAAAGAATGAACACGCACTGCTCATCATCGAACTTCATATGCCAATTGTTTGTCCAATCCAAAAACATGTCTATGTCTCTGACGTTCAGGACTATCCTCATCACAGTTGACAACATTTCGGAAGTATGAAAAAATGTGGAAATACAGGAGGAAAGACAAACTTGTTTCGCATGATGGCGATTTTCAGTTTAGATAAGATAACAGCCATAGATTTAATCCAGTAACATTGGTTCAGTGCGGAAAGATATATAATTTATATTTGAAACTGACATCACAGAGATCAGTCACAACAATTGGACTTCACCCATTGTACTGATGCCAACCCGGATGAATCAGTAAGACATTGATTACCAAAAACTAAATAAAATAACAAAGGTGGATTCATTTCCTATTCTACAATTGGAGGATCGTATAGGAAGGGTGTCATGCTTACCATTTATCATAAAGAATTGCAAAGAAAATGGCAATTAACCTTATTGGAATGATCAGAACAGCTATCATGGCTCCAAAGGTTTTTTTTATGGGGCATGTACCAACAACATTTCAGACAAAATATCTCAAAGTGATAGATTTAGTAATGGTGTTATGTTGATAACTTCTTTGTATTCAGTAAGACATGGGAGTCACAATTGACAAATTTAAAAGAACTGCTTCACCAACCATAGGCAGCCTGTTATATAGTAAATTTGGCGAAAACTGAATTTGCGTAAGGAAAATGTAGATAATTAGGTCACACAATTGCACTTCATTAACTGTTCCATCAAGATGAATAAGCAAATCTTATTATAGTGTTCCCAGGGCCGACTAGGGAACGGGAGGCTTTCAGATTTCTGGTAAGGAGTAGATTTCATCGGAGGTTCATGTCAACTTTCAGCAGTGTAGCTATAACACTGACCGTGTAATTGAAAAAGAACAGGAGGTTGTAATGGACAAGTTCGTGTCAGCCTGCAACTGAAATATTGACAGATGTATTAATTACTACAGCTGTGCTAGCAGCACCTGATTATGGAACTAGCTCAATGTGCTGGTTGATGCCAGTGATGTTGGTGCAGAGTTGTTACAAGAAAATGAACTTGGACATGAGGAAAAAGTTGTGGAGGGGCGGGGCGGGGGGGGGGGGGGGGGGGGGTGGGGTGGGGGGCGGGGAGGGGTTCGGGGGAGGGCGATGGGGGCAGGGGGAGGAAGTTGAATGTCCATCAGAAGAAATAATTAACCATAGAAAAAGTGCATGTCCTATAGATTTAGAATTGAAACATTTTCAATTGTATCTGTTGCAAAAACCCTCCAGAGATGGTTCCTTCTATTAACCACCATCTTTGAAGTATCTGAAAAAAAAATTGAAATGGAAAATCCAGACTGGTTGAGCTTATTTTATTACTACAAAACGTTCAATTTAGAAAGTATACATGTGGCTAGACAAGAGAACGTTACTGCAGATGCGTTGTCAACAGTTTAACTTCAAAACAGTTGGCGAGCTAGAAAATTGCAAATAGACTGGAATGAACTTTATTCTTGCAAAAAAAAAATCAAGTTTTTCATACCTCCTGCAGGTACACCATGGAGTGTTGTTTTTTGTTGAGTCAAGCTTTGTAAGTAATGCAAAATAGGTTAGAAAAAATAAAAACCTATTTTTCAAATATAATGTTTCAAGATGTATGTTACTTTTTAATTTCTTGGGGATGATAATGATCATCTGGAATACAGGTGTGTGTCTGTGTGTGTCTGTGTGCGCCCATGATTAATTAACTTGGTGGAAGATTATTAAAGAAAGCTTGTTTGAGGAATGAAGGTAACGGTGTTAATTGCATGCATTAGATAGGAGAGGATCTAATGGAGTGGATTTATTGGTAAAATGGTTGTTCTTCTATAATTGTGCATAACATGACAGGAAATGACTTGATTGTCCAGCTTTTAGATCTCGAAGGGGAATTTTAGATATAACAAATGCTTCAAAAGTTTAAAAAAAAAGGATTATTAAGTTTTGTTATGCCCGAAGTAGCACTAAATATTTTTTTACACTTTGGGAAATTTGAGTTCAAAGAGTTATTTGGTATATTTGAATCTAAGTTGTCAGGGTAAGCATATTTAATGAAAGAAAATGACCTGAGTTGTATGGCTGTTTGTGGAAGATGGACTGAGGTCAGCATTCTGCAATGAAAATTTGTGCATTTCAAGCAGCCACCACTTTCAAGGCAAAACACATATTGGTTTTCATACATCTTTATTTCTAAAAAGAAATATTGATTTCCACTGTAGAGTTGAAGAGGCTCAGCTGTCGTATGATATACTTTGTTTTAAAGTCAGTCATTTTGCCTTCTGTAATACTATTGCATTTTCATGGCTAATAATCTGTGAGGCACCTGTTGTCAGACATTTTACCATGTAGTTTAGTTCTATGTTATTAGCAAGTGTTTATTTTGGGGTGCGTGGGTGAGTGGAGGGGGTCGGGTGGCGCTGGGGCCAGGGGCAATGTTTGGAGTGGTGGGGGGCGTGGTAATTTATGTTAAGGCAGTTTTAAGTGTATAATTTAATCTTTTTAGTTTAAGTATGTTTTTCTTCTTGTTAATAAGTTAGGCAAAATACCTTTTGCTGCAATTCTTTGACTTTGGGATCAGATTTTGGTTCTCTTGTTTTCAAAATACCCAAGAATTATTATGATCAGTTATACAAGTTACAGTTTGGTATTTGGCTTTGCTCAAATTTAATATCAGCTGTAATTGGAACACCAATTATTTTTAAATTACTTCTCTTGCATACTCCCAATTGGTCATCATTATTGATTTTTTTGATTTCAAGTATATTGCTTTTCTGACCACCTAACATCGTCCTAATACGCACAACCACCACACCCACCGTCCTAACCACATTATTGACGAACATTGTTCAATCTTGATTGTGGAATACCTGTGCCGTAGGCAGATCGAAATGTCTGCCGGCTGTATAATTTCGAGATAATTCATAATAGAGTGAGTTCAGGCAATTACTACCAAGGTGCCAACTCAAAACGCTCAGCAGCTGCATGTAGGAGCTGATTCATCAATTAGAAGGCAGAAATTTTCAGTTCACCAGGTGCTTGAAATTATTTGTTTAATTACCTTTGAAATGCAGATATTTGAAATAAAAATCATAGAGAAGACAGCATTTCTCTGCCACAAGACTACATACGGTCAGGCTGAATAAGAAAAAGGCAACCATTCTGAGATCAATGAATGTCAAACTGCCCTTTCTGAAAGTCTGAGATTATCCTGGTAATTATGGGCTGCATTTCATTTTCATTGTTCTTCAAGCCTAAGTGTGTGGGGTAAAGGTTCTCTAAGATGGTGGGCATAACGGACAGTTTAGTTGGCTGCAAATATGCATCAATCCACATATACAAGATCTTTGCCACGGAACTGAGTATGAAGCGGCTGAAGACAGGGCAGAATGGATGACCACCAGGAATTCCAAAAAGAAGTAGGGAGATAAGGAAAGAGCGCCATGGGGTCCACTTGGAAACCGGTTATCCGTTTTGGAAGCTGTTGAGTGTGCAGGTTCCTCAGTGCAGTACAGTCAGCCCCACGTTTGTGACACCACGAATGGCTCTGCTGTACAAGGATGAAGAAAGTGGCAGCAACAACGATATTGCATTCATTGGTTTAGAGAGCAGCCTAGCGTGTCTGTGGCCGAGGTCCTGAATCCAGGGTGTAATGTTGCCTACCTGCTGCCAAAGTCAAGAATGTCATGGAGCGACTGTCGGACCTTCTTCAGGGTGCGGCGTGGGTGGGGGGTGTGGTGATCAGCCTTAAGGTCGAGCTCCACATTGGAATTAGTTATATGGTGGGCAGGGGACTATGGGCCTGCTATCACATTTTAGGAAGCCAGTAATTTAGCAAGTACAAACTCGATTGCAGTGATAACCGGATGAATCCCATCGTCACGTGCCATTGAAAACAGAAATAGGAGGATTCAGCAACAGTATCAGTGGCTGGAAAGTTGGTGCAGGAGGGGAAGGGTTATAGATGCTTTGCACAATGGGACTGATTATGGGGGAGATGGAATCTTTTGAAATCTGAAGGTTTTCACCTGAACAGTGTTGAGACGTACTTTCTTGCGGGAAATTTGCTAGTGGTTTTGGGAGGGTTTACAAATAACACGGCAGCAGTGATGGAGCTACGAGGAAATACTATTGTAGGATAATAGAGTGCACAAAATATTGGATGGATCAGTTAGCACTGTTTTAGACAACAGCAAGATAATAAATAAAGTTGGGATATGGAAGAAATAAACATTTAACTCAGGGTTAATATGCATGCATGCGAATTCAGTGGGTATTCTAGTTATGTTTGGGAGCTAGAGGCACCGATTGACTTGTGAGTACATGTTGTTTTGGCGATAACAGAGACCTGTCTGAAGAACGGGTAGAACTGGGTGTCGGATATTCCTGGTTACAAGATTTTCAGAAAACATAGGAATCAAGGAAAGGAAGATTGACGGTATTGGTTAAGGAATTCATTGCGGTGCTGGAGAAGGATGATATCCCGGAGTATCCAAGGGCAAAATCAACTTGGCTAGCGCTAAGGAAAAATAAACATGCAAAACAATGTGGAGTTTAATTCTAGAAACAACCAAAGAGTAAATATGGCATAGAAGACCAAGTCTGCAGGTAAATTACAGGGATATACATGTATTATTAGTGTAGACATAATGGTTGATTGTAATTGCCCGAGTGTAGACTAGGACAGTGGACTTATAAATAACGGAGTGATTTGACATTTACTATATTGTGTTCAGATAAATTTTCTACATTCCAATCCAACAAATAGAAAAGAAACATTGATAGACCAGTCTCTTAGAAATCTGGAGGACAAAGAAGATCACGTGTCAGTAGAGGAGCATTGAGAAGACAATGCTCATTGTATTCTTCATTTTATGGTTATGATAGAAATGGACTGTAGTTCAGGTAGAGTGAAACAAAACAAATTATAATTGTTACGGGCAAAGTCAAGTTTTATTCTAACGACAGGGAAAAGTAAGACGAAAAAATGCAGAGCTTCCTGGATGAAAATGGAGATTGCTTTTAAGGTCAGGAAAAAAAAAGTGTGCCTATAACGGACGTCAGGTAGAATATAGGATTGAGAACCAGCAGCAATGCAGGAGTTTCGGAGCAGACATGAAAACATAGAATACAGAGATGAAGAGGGGTTATGAGAAAAGAATGGCAGCCAACATAAAGGTGAAATCTTTAATCTTCTGTTGGCATATAAACAGTAAAACCTTGGTAAAAGCAGGGGTGGAGCCTATTAGACTACAAAAACAAAATTTGCACATGAGCAAAAGAACCATGACTGCACCGTCAAATAAGCACTGCATTTTTCTTTACCAAGGCTTTAGATGCTACCCAGGCCAAGGTGGCAGACGTGGAAATTATGTCATTAGAATGATTCAGAATCGTTAAGGAGGAAGTGTTGAATAGTCTGTCAAACAAGTAGCACTGGGTGCGGTGCAAACAACGATATTGGAGGAACTGAGAGTGTTATTTGCAGGGGCACTGGCCATAATCTTTCACTCCTCCTTCAACTCAGTGGAGATGCCAGAGGACTGGAGAATTGAAAATATTAATCCTTGTTTAAAAATGTTGCTAAGATAAGCCAAGCAATTAATTACCAGAGAGTTTCACTTCTGTGTCGGACAAGATTTCTAGAAACAATTATTTGTAATAGAACAGAACTATATGGATTGCTAAGGAAGAGCCAGCATTGAATTCAAAAGGGAAAATGTTGTTCAAATAGCATCACGGAGTTTTTGAAGAGGTAGCTGAAACATTCGAAGAAGGAGGTTGTGTTAATGTGGTGCAAATGGATCATCAAAAGGCGCTTGCTACAGTGCTACGCAATAGAGTGTGAGAACAATTACTGCTCATGGAATTGAAGGGGCATTAGCAATGTAGATACATCATTAGCAGAAATATAGGAAGCAGAGTGTAATGGGCAATAGATATTTTTCGTGTTGGAAGAAGGTTATTAGTGGAGTGCCCCAGGATTTGGCATTGGGACATTTGTTTTTCATGACAGTATTGAGCATCCAAACGATATATTTGGCATGTGAATGTCAATGAGGATAAGTGTGATGTGAAGCTTTTTGTTAAGTGGAACAATGACAGGAAATGTAAAATAACAGTTGAAAAATTCAAGAGGCTACAGGAGCAAAAATAGCTGGCTGTATAATTGTGTAGATCATTGAAGGTTGCAGGACAGGTTGAGAGAGCAGTTCATAAACACAATCATAAAATAATGTTTATAAAGTAATAAGACAAGATTTATAAACAAGATAAGATTGCACAGATTGAGGGATAATATAAAGGTAAAGTAGACGATTGGCTAACCATCTAAAAACAGATAGGTGAAATAAATGCGCACTTTTCGGGAGGCAAGCTGTCCCTAATGGCGTGTCTCAAGGCTCGATCTTTGGGCCCCAACTATTTACAATCTATATTCACGAATTGGATTCAGGAAGAGAAGCAGCTGTAACTAGGTTTGCAGAAGAAGACAAATTATGTGGGAAGGTAAGTTGCAATGAAGAAAGAAAAAAATTGCGAATGGATATGGACAGTTAGGTTAATGGGCCAAAATTTGGCAGTTGGAGATTAACTTTAATAAGTGTAAGGTTATACATTTTGGTCGCAAGAATCTAAAGTTGACTGATAATTTGCATGGAGAGCTACTTGAGAATCCTATATTGCAGAGGGATATTGTTGTGCTCGTGCATGATTCGCTAAAAGCTAATATGCATGTACAGCAGGTACTAAGAAAGGGAAATATAATTTTGGCGTTTATTGCTAAAGGAATAAAGTATAACAGTAGGGAATTGTTCTTGCAACTATACAAGACATTGGTGAGACCGCACGAGGAGTTCGTTACACAATTTTGTTCCACTTACTTCAGGATGGATGGACTTGAAGTGGAGGCTGTTCACAGGTGGTTTACAACTTTGATTCCACAGATTCGGGGGTTGTATAATGAGGAGTCGTTGATCTGTTTAGGCGGATATTCACGAGAATTAAAAGTATTAGAGGAAATCTATTTGAAAAATATAAGGTGATGACGGATATAGACAAAGGAAATGTAGGGCGGATGTTTCCCAACCTGGGGCACTCTAGAGCGAGAGGCCATCTATTTTGGCTAAAGGGTGGTAGGTTTAAATCAGAGATGAGGAGGAATTAAGTTTCTCAAATGCTTGTAAATCTGTGGAATTCACTACCACTGAGTGCAGCGGATGTTGGACGTTGAATAAACGTAAACAGGAGATAGAAAGCTTGTACCTGCTGTACCTGCATATTAGCTTTTAGCGAATCATGCACGAGCACAACAATATCCCTCTGCAATGTAGGATTCTGAAGTTTCTCTCTATGTAAATTATCAGTACCTTTAGATTCTTGCGACCAGGTTTTAAATTAGTAATGGGTTTAAAACGTTATGATCAGACGGCTGGCAATTGGTGTTGAGGCAGAAATGATATCAGCCATGATCGTAATGAAACCCAGGGCAGGCTCGAGGGCTGAATTGCCTGCACCTGCTCCTAGTTCTTGTGTTATTATAAAGCATAAAATATCCTGGGCTTTATTAACAGGTGCTTACAGGGAGATTATGCTAAATGTATATGAAACACTGCTTAGATGTCAGCTGGAATATTGTGTACAGCCCTCGGCGCCGATTTATAGGAAAGACGTGAACATATTGAAGAGAGTTGCAGACGAGGCTTACAGGAATGTGTCCAGGAATGAAATAGTTCATCTATGAGGATAGTTTGAGTAAGTTGGGATTGTTCTCTTTGGAAAGCAGAACGTTTATATGAGATGTTATAGAGATGTTCAAAATCATGAGGGATCTGTACAGCGCAGATAAGGAGAGGCTGTTCCCGCTCGTAAGTGAGGAAAGTCGAAAGGGAACTTTTTTAACGTGGTTTTCAAAAGCAGCAGATCTAATGTGAGAAAAATACGTTCTTCACACAACGAGTGATTCTAGTCTGGAATTCACTGCCTGGACACGTGGTGCAGGCAGGTACAAGCGTTGCATTCAAGACGGCGTTTGCTACTTAGTTAAAAATAAACAGTGCACAGGTGTGCAGATAAAAGGCAGGGCAATGGTGCAAGGTCATAATCCTCACTTAGAGAGCCCGTGCCGACACACTTGGCCGAATGGCCTCCTTATTTGCTGTTAATAATCTGTTATTCTGTGTCCTCTCCGTTTGTATTCTTTGATGTACCCTCAGGTTGTTATATGATTTGAGAATGTCACTTATGTTTTTTTCTCAACTCCAACGGGTAAGGGCCAGGCCTGTTGATGATGTATGCATAATATGAGACCCCCATCCCAGTAACAAGTCGAATACAACATCTATGAAGTATTCATAACACAATTACGGCCCCACTTAAATGCTGCCCCGCTGGCGGTTTTTCACGCCATATTTCCACAAATGGAATTCCCTCCATATGCCCACCCCCCGAGATTTCTGCAATTTTATTTAGGCGCTAGTGCGGCTTCAGTCTCCCCCAACCGACGTCCTTAAGTGGACAATTTCTTCAGCACTTAATTTTCGTCCCACACGCTCTCAATTTTTAGGCTGGCCAAGGGTCTTCAGGAGCTTTGTGTAAGCCCTAAAATATTTAGGGAGCAGTTGGGGATGGTGGAGGTGAGCGGGGTTTCCTTCAGAAGACGACTTTTAATTTCGGGCACTCGCTCCTTTCAGTCAAATTAACGCTAAGCTTCCCTCCGCCCCTACACCTCGGTCAAACACCCCTTCCAAAAGACTGAAGGCCTCCACTTCCACCCCCGCCGTGAAACAACCAAACAATAGCTGTTCAAATAACCCGGAAGATAGACTCTGGCGAAAGCTTGCATTCCCAATCCTGTCCCTGGCAGCTTCTGCCCATGTCGGAACCAGAGTGTTTCAGGTTGGCTGGCGTCTTTAAGTCAATCTGTCTCACCACTGAGCGGCAGAGGTGACACCTGCAGCTAGTTTCGGTTCGTTGGAGCATGAATTCGCTGAGGGGCAGTCAGTTTTGGTAGGATGCGTGCTTTGCCGATTTGTTGTTGGGGAATGGGAACCCTCGCCATTATGAATAAAAGTTCTAACACATCTGTCTTTTTTTAATTGCAAGAACGTTAGGCAATGCTTCAGATGTGACCCAACCCGAACACTCTACAGTTGCACTAAAACTTCCCTTATTTTTGTATTTCATTCCACTTGCAGTTACTTCTGCTAATCCATCTGTCTTCCAGTCAATTGTATCTGTGGACTAACATTTTTTTGATTCATCTGTCAGTACACCCTGTTCCTTCTATATAATTGAGTTTTACATCTCTATCGAGATAAATATTATACTGCTTTTGCATTCTCTGTGAAAGATAACAGGTTCATTTTTTCACATTATGCCCCATCTGCCAAATGTCTGTCCATTCCTTTCACCGCTCCCTTTACAAATTCTAAATGTTGTTGGCAATGTGTTTTGTCACTTATTTTTGTATAATATTCACGTTTAGCTTGCAAACATCCTCTCCCTATATCCATCTCATTGATGGAGAATGTAAATACTTGAGAGCAATGCACTTAACCCCGCAGCATTCCAATGTTTCCAATGACAACAGTTAATGCCTGCCCAGAACAAACGATTATCACCGGACCATGACCTCTTCTTATTTGTGCTGGACTTTGAGGTGGCACAAATTCAATTGCCTTTTGGAAATCAATGTGCACCAGATCACATATTCCCCTTTAACTGCATTAATTCTTAGTTCCTAAAAGGACTCAAAGCAATTGCAAAAAAAAAATATATGATTTGGCTTTGATAAAATCATTTTTGCCAGGTATGAATCTAGTAAGATGTTTCAAGTTCCAGACTATAAATTTCTGCACGTTTGATTTTCATTTTCATTGTGGCAGATACTTCGCTAGCTGCCCTATGGCTAAGTCTCTTCTGCCTCCTTCATTTTTGAATACAGGAGTTACGTTTGCTATATTCCAAATAATATTTCTTTCTCAATGGAATATACCTCAACGAACATTGGAATGATTCACTGAAATTACTCTCACTATTTTCCTATTGACCCACAAGTTAATCTATTTTCGTAGTTCTCCTTAGTCTTCTTAGCTTTGTACTGACCTCGATTAAGTTTAATGCACTAGCTTAAGACACTCTCCCGTGTTCCTTAAAATTAAACATGACATTTCATCATGTTATGACATTTGGACTTCATTAATTACACCTGCCTAATTGCCCATCACCAGGCGCAGAATATCTGACTCCCTGTTTTACAGCACCACATACTGCTCCAATAAAGTGTCTAGAAACGAATCTGTGAACTCATCTTCCGGTCTAAGTTTGCCAATTTGAATTTCCATTTTAAAGCAGGATTTAAAAAAAAAACATGGTAATCCATTTCCTTTCTGAGAAGCTCCAATAATCTATTCCAGCATAGCTACGCTAACAGTGGTTAAACAACCTAAAACTAAGCCCAAAACTGAAAACTTCAGTTTGTTATTTTTAGTGCTACTGCAAACTGATTCTTCATCTTGTTCTTGAGTACCAAGTTGATCCATTCCTAATGCATTAATGTTTTACTTAATTAGGAGATCGACTCCAACACGTCCTTTTCTTCTTCCCTGTCTTTCCAAAATGACAATTACTTTGAATATTCAGTCACAAGAAGTGGTTAATGTTGTGAGTTAATATATTGATGTGCTTCATGAAGATTTAGCAGGATATTGGTTCAGTTAAGCTGTTAAAGTTGTTTTTTTTTATCAAGCAGTGCATTTCCATCAAGAACTTTTGATTGACCACATTGCTTGCTTATCATTGCATAAATGGTAGGTGCGCTTTTACAAAGGAAATTTTACATTGTGACTGTGGAGGACGACGCCCACAGATAACACCAAGGCAGTGAGTTAGGTAACTATGCCGATTGCCCCGGAAACTGCTTTATAAATGCACCTGCTGTTAAAATGACATTTTCAACGGCTTTGATAAGCTAATGCCACTCTTCTGAATGATTGAAATAAGAAATACGCACTTTCAGCTTCTTACCCATTCCGAATTCCGAATGTCCCCAAAATAATAACTGTTTTGGTAGCAATGGCAAGAGCAGTCATTTGCATGATCACTTATTTCTGTTTTTTTCTTGGTTTCGGCAAATCTTTTTGCAATCGTACATCTGTCTGCACAGCCCCTTCCTCCTCCTTTTTATTGTAAATACAGTTATGACAATCTCGCTGCCTTAACTTGCCCTTGCCCTTTGAGTTAGCACATTGTTCCTCCCGTGAACGTCGGCCAGCAACTGCGCTCTGTCATTTAGTTTTTTTTTAAATGTTTGGCTCCACCGTCCCGGTTGTAAGACTTATGGGCAGATTTATTCCAACACGGCTTAACTGAAGTGAGGCACAGCGGTACAACACCCAATTTCTCTGGTATTGGTGCCAGTTTCCCAAGAATCAAAGCCTATTTGTCCCACAGTTATCACCGATACACGCATTCAAATCCCTGATCTTATTGTTACTATGTCATTTTTCTTGTGACTCAGGAAATAATTAAGAGTTATTTGCCCTTGAGATTGTTCTTCAGAAATTTGATCATCTATTCATACTCCCCATTCGGAACCTTTTATCCAGCAGTAACTTCATCGGTTGTACCTACTTAATCTGCATTAGTTGAATGTTCCAAATACCGCTTCAAGCCACTTTTCAGCCTCAAACAGAAGTTCAAAACACTGGCAATGGATAGGTATCACTATGTCTAGACTCTCTCAGCTACAAAAAAAAACTGTTTCTATTCCATTTACTATGTTGTCTCCACGACAAGTATAAACCTAAACTATTTACTCCCTTTGCTAGAAGCTTTTCTTTCAGCAACAAGTCATGTCCAGAACGGTCACAAGCCAGGCACCATCTGCACCCGGCCCCACTACCCCCCTCCATACCCTCCCCCAAACGGCACTCTGCTCTCATCCATGCAAGTTGCGAGCATCTTGAATTTGTACAATTTTAATGGTTGAGCTTCCACAACTATTACCTTTTGGTTTTCCATACCTGCCTCTTTCACAGTTAGGTTTCCTTTTCCTTGGCCATGCAGCAAATCCAAAATCCCAAGCCTGATAGTTGTGACTGTGTCCTGGAATAAACTGCCCCGGTAGCTTTCCCCTCCTTGCATCATGACAGTTTTGGTATCTCTGCCTCCAGCTCAATAGGCATAAGCCTCCTATCCTCAAGCAGCAGATGATTATTACAAAAACTGATGCACCATAGCGTTTTATACTCCTCGAGAACTCTCATACCGAACTCAGAACACATCACCTGGCCTCTGATGCTTTATGTGTTTGAAGCAACAACTGATGTTTTTAAAAAATAAATGAGCAAAGTCTTGTTTGTACTTATATTCTTGTAATTGAAAATATGTTCCTTTTAGACGTTTGAAATTTACAAGCTCAGGGCAGATGAATAGAAAATGCTCATTCACCAATTAGCTACCCGCTTCCCTGATATGTCATACGAAGAAACTGGTTTCAAAGTGCGCGCTCTGAAGACTCATTCAAGCGAGTAAGCCGGCTCGATCTCCCACGATTCTCACTCCATGCGGCCCCTTTAAGCTGCATTGTGACTCTGACATTAATCGTTTTCCTCTGTGACCTCTGCTGTGACTCCGATGTCTCACGCGTTCCTTTACACTCTTTTAAGAATAGCTGTCTCTCCAAAGAGTTTATATTTGTCACTGGCTGTTCGCAAGACGGCTATTCTCCTGTCGGCCACATGTTCTTCAAGGCGACCGATACTTAATTCCTTTCACTGAAATGAGTGCCAGATGCAAGTCACAACTGTTGGCTGATTGAATTTCGCCAATTTTACGCCATCTCATGAAGCCAATAATTACTTATTTACACAAAACGTATGATACATGATCAATGCCTTTAACCTTATTTGCAATATATTATTTAAAAAAAATAAACAATTACTTCAACAGGATCACTACCTTAGTCAGCACCCTCCGAACTCAGAGCCGCTATGCTCTAGAAGGACCATATTAGACACATGGGAACACCACCACCTGTAAGTTTCCCTCGCCGCCACTGAATACACTGAATTGGAAATATTTTGGCTTTTCTTCACTTCCGCTGGATCAATACCCTGGGACACACTCCCTAACAGCTCTGTGGGTGTATCTACACCACATGCACTGCAGCTGTCCAAAAAGGCAGCTCACTGCCACATTGCAAATGGCAGTTAGTGATGGACAATTAATGCTGGGCTAGCCAGTGAAGCCCCCCCATCACATGAATAAATTAAATGGAAGGCCTAAACTGTTGAAGAACAATGAACTGCTACATGGATAACCAGCGAAATTTCGCCATGCAGCATATAAAAACACAATAATTGCCCTCAGTAAGTGCCAATTCTTACCTTTTTCAATAGTTTTGATGTCTGTTTCAATTCCTTTGTGTAGGCTAGTGTTAAGCTTTCTGCAGTTCACGGAACACACCCTGGATAAAAGTCAATGATGCCAAATCGAAATTTGCAAAACAAACGAACTTCGGGCTTATATGCACACATTCAGCTGTGTAGAAAACTGCGCCAACTGGGTAATATTAAGATAGAAAGGTTTTTTTTTTTACTTTTTTTCTGTTTCACGTCAATCTTGTTTTCCTTTTTACAGAACGGGTTATTATATGGCCATTTCCACTTCAACCTTGTAATTAATTGATAGCAATTCGAAACCTTATATTCTGTACCCTCACAGTAATGTTGTTCATTGAACACCATGAAGCAAAACAGATTGCAAGGGAAAAAGATTAATCTCAGTTTATGCTTGGCAAAAAAAAATGTCCTGAATTATGTATGCAGTGGGCTGTCTAAATTAACATGGGTCCTGCTTTGATTTTGTATTATTATCTAAGTTAACTTCAATAACTATCAAGATTATTTTATCTCTATGAAAATGTAACACATTCGGACATCTTTGAAATGTACACGAGAAGACTATTTCATCTAGTGAACCAGTTTTCCCAGTCAGTAACCAAATCAAAAGTACACTTATTGTACAGTTTTTTTTTTTGCAATGCACTCTTCACACTTGCCAAACAAATACCTGGATTTGAACTTGTTTTTTTTTTTATTGGAATACAATGTACAGACTTTAGGGACGAATATTGCCCAGGTTTTTCAGGAAATTTATGTCCAGAATTACTTTCAGGAATCACGTCTGCATGACCCATCTTTAGTCGTCAGGTTCTACTCCTCTGTCTGTTAATTATCCTGATAGAAGAAATGTTTTACCACTGTTACATCTCTCGAACTACATGAAACATATTGTCTTCACTGAGTTCTGTTCAGCCCATAGTGCTAAGCTGTGGGCTGGTTGAATGAGGGAGTTAGCTGAACATGTGAACTATGAATTAATTAAGGAAAAGTAAATTTAATGAATGTAATGATGATGATAGGGCAGTTGATGTGCCTTTGCTTCAGAAATTCGGGGCTCTTGGTTTCCATTGCAGTCCATAACTATGATGTATGTAGTATGATGATCTTACTTATGAGCTTCAGCACAGAGTTGATTATGTGAAGCCCGAGCTGCAGATATTGATGCACACAGGCTATAGAAATTATAATGTTCACTTAGCTCCTGAAGGCAATCAGGACCCAACCTTTTAAAAGGTCTCATTTGGTTAGTATTCAAGAATGGGAAGCTGTGACTGCGATTCACACAGATAAAGGCATCGAAAAGAACAAAGAAGAGCAGAGAAAAGTACAGCAGAGGAAAAGGCCCTTTGGCTCTCCCAGCCTGCGCAGATCAAATTGCCCATCAAATGAAATATTTTGCAAGTCCGGGAATGGGGAGGGGAGGAACGTCAGGGATGAAATAAAAAAAAAACAGGATAATTGGGAAAATAGTGACCATTTGAAAAAAATGTTGGCTGGCAAAATCAAAACAAAAACCAATTATGTTTTGCCAGAGCGTTAGAACCAAGAGAATAACTATAGAAATGATGCAGGCGAACAAAGAATACATCATAACCTGTGCTGAGATGATGAAGGCTTAGCAGGATCCTCAATGGGCTGTTTCACTGCTTCTTCATTAAAGAGATTCAAGGAAAAGGGATTCTAGTTAAAGCGGAGAACAATTGCCACACAAGTGTTGGATTAACCAGAGTCAAAATTGACTTATAAAAGCGAAATCTTGTTTAACAAACCTGTTTCATTTTTGTTTAATGTAACTAGCAGAATAGATAATGGGAGCAATAATATACAATAATATTTAGATTTTCCGAAAACATATGATAAGTTCCCGCACTAAAAATAAATTGAGCACATCGGATTGGAGTGCTACATTCTGACAGCGATCAGGGATAGAAAGGATACTAGGGATAAATGAATCATTTTCGTATTCACAAAACACATTTAGAGGATTAGCAAAAATATCAGTGCTTCTGTCCAAACTATTCACAACCTAAACCAATGATTTGTATGTCTGCGTTGAGGGTAATATTTCCAAGATGGAAGATGAAACAAACCCAGCTGGAGTTGTGAGTTCTGGGGAGAATGGATATACAGTTCAAGAAATTTGAACACGATAAATGAGTAGGCAAAAGACTTGAGGATTGAATATAGTGTGGAGAAATGTGAGGTTACCCACTTTGGTACAAAACAAAAAAATGTAGAGGATTTCTCATATGGGGAGAGACTGGGTTGTGTTAAACTTCAAAGGGAATTCAGCGTCCTTGTTAATGAGTCACTGAAAGCTAATATGCATGTGCAGCAAGCATTTAAAAACACAAATGGTATATCGACTTTTAAAGCAGGAGGATAAGCATATAGCAGCAAATATGTTGCTGCACAATTACTTTGAACTTTAGTGAGACGACCGCCAGAATATTGTGTGCAGTTTTGATTTTCATGCATCAGGAAATATGTATCGACCAGAGAGTGAGTGCATTGAAGGTTCACCAAAATAATGTTGTGGGTGGAAAGTCTGCTATAAGGGGAAAAATAATTGTACCCACTTTATTATGCCAAGATATAAAGAATGAACCGTGACATCATACATAGAAAATGTTGTCGCGTTTTCAGCTTAGATGCGGTAACGATTTTTCCCCAAGCACACAGTCTCAGAAAAAAGGGGGCAGACAATTTTTCAGTGAAATTGGGAGGAATTCCTTCACTCAGAGCATGTTGTTCATTTGGAATTCTCAGCCCTCAGACCTGTGGAGACTGAATCGTTGTACATTGCTATGAATGTGTTCGATAGATTTCTACCTTTTAAAAGCATGAAGGGATGTGGAGATCGAGGAGGGATATTGTCCTGATGGAGAAGATTAGCCCTGATCTCATTGAATGGTACAGCGGACTGGAAGGAATGAAAGTCCTATTGCTGCTCCTATTTGTCATTTTACTTTTAGAGAGAATGATAAAATTGACACATTTATGCTGCTGTCTCTTATATCCAATAGTCAAAGTCTTCTATCCACCTAAAGAGGGTGATGGTGAGTTTTGCATTCCCGCCATCCGAATATATGGTATAGACAACATCAGCCTAGTCACTGTGAGGCCTGCAGTCTTTTAGATCTCTAAAAGTAGATCATAGACTTCAGATCAGACTTCCACCGCTCTCTGGTGAGGAAGTCCCGCCTTAGAGAGCAGGTTGGACAACATTTCTCAAATCAATGCAGCACCATATGCTTCAATGAATAGCACTGGGACTGCAATTCGTCCATCGTGCGAATGTCCCGCGAGCCCTGGAACAAGCAGGCTTAATTGGGTTCAGGCGGGAAATGAGGTGAGACTTGGGCCGTTGACAGACTGGTCAGAGTGCCAGTAGAGAGATGTCGCGGGGGTGGGCGGAGTGAGTTTTTGAAGAGATTGTGGGAGTAGGGTGCGGCGAAGCGGTGGGAGGGAGAGCCCACAAGTGTCAGATCATTTCCCTGTCAGGGTGGCGCTTGATATGAAACGGTGTCGAGTTTAGATGCACTCTCCCACCAACACGTTCCTACCTGCCAAATTCCTGAACATTCTCCGGCATCCCCGTGCCACTGAATTCCTCCTGCCAGCTTCGATTTTGAGGCTGAGCATAATAAGTCCCAGTAGTTGTCAATAATTTGCCATTTAAATGTGTCAATTTGGGAAATGGCGAGCGGGTCCCAACTACATGTTATGCGTTCATTCTCAGAGGGGTCAGACTGATAATGGACAGTGCTTGAAGTTTACGTTTGAAAAAAGTTTTTTTTTAAAAATTACATGCATGTAGAGTACAAGGTAAATGCACTCGAATTAAGCTGTTATTATTTCTGCTGATTGGCAGGTTTTCTGAGAAATGTCTGCACAGTCTTTGTTTCGCGTACTGGCATCCTAAAGATAAATTTGGCAAACTGATTTAAGGTCCGAGTTGTTTATGTTTGTGGGCTCAGGTTGCAATGTTTTCATGAGAATTAATTATTGCGTTTTTTTTTTTCTCCATGGATCCAAAATCAGTCGCGTGAGAGACAGGCAGACAAATGATAACAAGAAAATTGAAAGACAGAAGAAGTACTGTAAAGAAGTGATATTGTTCTCACCAAAGATTAATAGTACAGGACAAATAATCCTGGCTTGAAAATAAAAGGAACTAATAGGGCGAAACTGGAGGCTGTCGAATCTGATTATGTGGTAAAACTAATGAACTTTTTTTATTTGTTCATGCAATGAGGACATCTTTGGCTAGGGAAGCATTGATTGCCCACCCCTAACTGACTTTGAGAAGGTGGTGGTGAGCTGCCTCTGTGAACCGCTGACGTTGATATCGTGGACGCACACCCACAATGCTACAAGGGAGAGAGTTCCATTATTTTGTGCTACCGACAGCGAAGGAATGCTGACATATTTCCAAGTCAGGATGGTGGACTGGTTGGAAATGAACATCCAGCTTTTGGTTCCTCTTTGTAGCTGCTTCCATTGCTCTGCCAGGTGCTAGGACTCTCGGGGTTCGAATGTGCTAAGAAGAAACGGCGAGTTTCTGCAGTGCCTCCATTGAATGGTGCAATCTACTGTCACTTTCACGCTGTAATTGTGTTGCATTCTTCTGGATTTGGTGTCAGCTGCTTGAGTTTTGTTAAATTACAATTCAGTCACTAGATGTGGCCTCCACTGGTGAGGTCAGTTTTTAAATTTCGTTAAATTTCCGAAGGTACTGGTGAGCCACGAACTTTAAAAGATGCAGTCCATGTTGTAAGGATGTCATGGAACTTGGACAATGGCATGCAGTTGGTTGTGTTCCCATGCACCTGCTGCCCTTTCCCACGTAGTTGGTCAAGTTATTGCATTTCGAAGATTCTGCTGAGAAATAATTGGCAAGCTGAATGAGTACATCGTATAGATGACGCTCATTGTTGTGATTGTGCGTAGGTAGTGGGGGCCTGCTTGTTTCTGGTGGTTGATGCCGTGTCAAAAAAGAGGCTTATTTTCCTGGATGTTTCGAGCTTCCTGAGTATTGTTGCAACTGCACTCATCCAGGCAAGTGGATGGCATTCCAACAGACTCTTGAGTTGAACGTTCTGGATGGTTGATATGCATTGGGGATGCACGTGGTGAGTAAATGTTTGCAGACTATCCCTCCTCTGCTCTGTTTCTCTTACAACTGTCTTCATAAAAAATGGCCCTTTTCAGTTTCTATTTAATTTTAACCCCGTTGGATGAGCGATATTAATGGAATTGAATGTCAAGGAAAGGTCGTTCAATTCTCAGTGTATGAAGATGGGCATTGCCTGGCACTTGACTGATGAGAATGTTACTCGCACGATCCTGAATGTTCTCCCAGCCTTCCTGCATATGGAACCGGACTGTTTCAGGATCTAAGAAATGGGAAATGGTGCTGAACATTGTGCAATCATCATTTAACATCCCAACTCAGAACCTATATTAAAAAAAATGTCACTGATGAAGTTACAGGTTAGAATTGGGTCTGGCGGACAAACCTGAGAATCCCCTGCAGTGATATTCTGGAATTCAAAGGAAGTACCTTCACAACTGACCTCCTTTGATATAGGTATGAATCCTGCATTGCAGACCATCACCCTTGTTTCCAAATTTAACGTGAGTAAGCAGATCACTCTTGAGTTTGAGAAACTTGATAGCAGTGTCGGCGACTGCGCCATCACTGTGCTGCTGATCGAAAGTGGACTGATTTGCCATTATTCCAGTTAGATTCTGTGCCTTTCTTCTGGACAGATCAGACCATGGATGTGTGTAAAATTGTTGAGCGAGCGACAGTTATAAAGCCATATTGGAAAAACTTCGAAAAGGGGGCACAATTTCTGGAACACAATTCTTCAGCATTACTGCTGGAATATTGTAATGTGTATTTTCTGCATCCAGTTCATTCAATCGTCTCTTTCTAACAGGTGCAGTGAATAAAATTTGCTAATGACTGTCTTCTGGAAGCTGGATACCTCATCAAGAGGTCGAGATGATCATTCATTCGGCGCTTCTGAATGTATGTGGTGGCAAATGCTTCAGCATTGTATTTTGCAATGTTCCGTCATGCTTGGCCACCATTGGGAATGGTCTTTTTTGGAGTCAACTTCGCTGTTTAATTGGTCACCATGATTCATGACTGGTAGCAACCAAAAGGAGTTTTAGTTCGCATCTTTTGAACTGATCATAGGAAATTAATTGTGTCCACATTGGATGACATTGACCCCATTGAAGACTCTCCGTGTGTATCCCTGTGCCACCACTTTTTTTTTTGGTATTCCGAATGGGATGAGGCCTTGCTGGTTAGGCCAGAATTCATTGCACGTTTGCAAATCCCTCGTTGTCCTTTCTCTGATGCCATTTAAGTGTCAAGTACATTGTTGTGGGCTTGGAGTCATATGTCGGCCAGAGCAGGTAAGGATGGCAGATTTCCTTCCCTAAAGGGATTACTAAAATAGATAGGTTTTTAAAACAATCGGCGTCATAAGACTTGCACTTCCAGATTTCCTTTAAATATAATTGTAATTCCACCATCAGCTGTGGTGGAATTCGCTCCCCAGAGCATTACACTGGATCACTGCACAATCACCTCTCCTCTGGTGTGTTTGCCCCCGTATTCAGCAATGATGATTTTGGTGCACGTTATGATGCCTTGAGCACTACTATTTTGCTTCTGGATCAGTGATCCTGAGTCTGGCATAATAGCCCAAATGTTATTATGGTTCACATTGCATTGTAAAAAGTGTTGGGTTTGGTGTTGTTTTTACTGGTACCTAGTTCAATGCTGGATGAATTTTATATACTAATTCATTTTCTTAAACATGACTGAGTAGCACGCCAAACTATCTAAGAGTTAACAAGCTTGCTGTGGGCCTGGAGACAAAAGTAGGCTATCCAGCTTGGGAACATTTCCTTCTCTAATGAATCAGATGGGTTTTGACGACAATTGAAATTGGTTGAATCGCCACAACTACCGTGACTAGATTATTAATTACAGGTTTTTTTTTTAACTGAAATTAAATTCCTCCAGTTACCATGGCACAATTTCAATCCATTACGCAGCCTGTTTGCCTTGGTCTTTGTTTTGCTATTCTGGTGAATTTAAGGCTACACCGCTGCCTCCCCTTTTTCATTTGTATTGATTTAGTTGATGCCTGACTATACTTTTATTTTGTGCGATTATTTGATATTAGGATGTGGGTGATGTTGGGATCTAATGATTTAAAATCTAGACACATTGTTCCAAATGGATTATTGATATGCCAATATCCAATAGAATTCTCATTATGTAAGGCACATATCAATATGTTCTGGTTATGGGAACAGCTTTATTACTAGGCCTTGTTAGTACATTTCAGTGCTTGTCATAGGTTCATTAAAACAGGTTTTAGTTTCACTGGCATGCATTGTCTTAGAAATATAGCAAGATTAACACAAATTGAAAGCATGTATATGACCAGCACTTTCAGATAACAAGAGCAGTATAACTGCTTTGAGAGGGCACACAGACCCGAGTCATTCATGAAACACATGTTCAAAAGGATGCAAACTCGCAATAACTACACAGCTACAAAACTGCTTAGGGAAACTAACTGTCAACTTACAGAACCAAATGTATGCTGTGAAATAAAGGGACGTTTTTGTATGTGGCTAAAAAGTGTGCAACATTTTAAAAGGACTGACCGGATTTTAGACATAAGGCTGAATGTTTTGCAGTTTGTTTTAACAAATAGGCTCTACTACCTCCCCTCTGGACCATCGCTATGAATACTGCTGATAAGTTTTAAATTACAGTGAGTGTGATGGTCCCAGTCTGGGACCACTCTTCGGCATTGACACATTTTCTCTCTAGTTAGATTGTTAAAATATAACTGTACATGGCTTTGGGGCCCGTGGTGTTTCTCATTTGTCAAGAGACGATGTGACAGCACACAACTCTTTAATCACGTGATCGTAGTTTCCTGCTTGATTACCATTGTGCCGAGTATCCTTTTGTGTCAACTGATCAATACACATTGATTACTCGGTCATTACACACAAACACACATACACACAAAACAATCGTAACATTCTACAATCTTTCACTAGAGAAGACACTCTTATGTACCCCGCATGGTTTTCTATTCCTAATCATTTTTAACTTACTTTACGTTGCAGAATGACAATTCATTTTCTGCAAGGTAGGTTCATAGCATCTCATGGAATCATAACAATATCAATTGTTTAGACCAGAACATTTAACGCCATTTGGAGCATTTTGTTTGTTCAACCGAGCACCACAGCTGGTTGAACTGGCCTGCCGTTTCTCTGTAGTTTTCCGGTTGTACGTTACTCTCAGCTAATTATCTAATTCTCTTTTGAAAAGCTGGTTGAAATCAACCAGCGTCACGTTCTCAGCCAAAGCTTTCCAACGTCCAGGAATGTGCTACATTAAAATCAGAAAAAAATAGCTTTCTCCTCGTTTCTAATTCAGACATTTTACCGTGCATAGATGAAAATCGCCCTTTGTTTCTAAATTCACCCCCCCAGAGTTCAACACTCTTCCCTGTCCCCCAATTCGAACAATGAGAGCAGCGTTTTCATATACAGGCCCCTCATGATATTAATACTTCATTCATTTTCTATTTCAAGGTCTTTTTTCTAAGGAGGACAGGCACGGATTTTCAATCTATTCACATATCCGAAGTCAATCAAACCTGGAAAAAAAATATTGAAAATGGATTATCCAGCTTGCCTAATACCGTAATATCTTTCTTCAAGTATGGCCATGTTACTTATGAGATTGAATAATAAATGCGTATAATGCTGCACTTATATCCATTTATTATAACCAAAGCGCACAGAGATTTCATTTATGCTGCTCCCCCTAAAAATTGTGTTTTTTTCATTTGGAGATTTTAATTCTGTAACTTAGGCTTCACAACTAAAAAAAAAAAATATTCAATAGATGTTAGTCTGCCTTTAAAACATCGGAGATTTATTAAGAAACTAGCCAGTACATTCTCATTCACCCTTAATGTTATTCTTCCCCGCATGTTAATTTCTCGATTAGCGACCTTATGTAGTATGAACTGTACAACTTCTCAGGGTGATTAATCAATCTCTAATCTCTCCTTAAGCAATATCAATATCTAAGGTTTGTGTTATTCTAATGTTTCTGCTATTTTCTCCAAAGTTCATGGTGGTCTATGTTTCTGCGAGTTTGGAGCCTGTAACATTGATTTTTTGAAAGAAAAACCCTTCAATGATGAAGCCAGATCACATCATAATTTAGGAGGGACTTTATGGAAATGAAGCAAATGCTCTTGTGACTATCAAAAACGCTGCTATTGCACCATGTCGAGATTTAACTTTTCAAACCTGGAATCCAAATCGGTGCTTTTTGATGGGGGCATTAAATAAACTTGGAGCCTGCCAGATTTTGATGATCAGGCTCAATGTATATGGGTCAATGTCGCCGTAAAATGGAGTTTAGCAGGGTGCCCGAAATATTGGCAGGTGCCTATGCGTTTTCAATGTGTCTCAAAGTCCTCTCTGAAGAGTATAGGTTTTCAACTCAGATGTTTGAGAGAATTCACAATATTTTGGCAAACTGTGGGTGCGTGTTGCAGTGCCATTGTGCATCTGCATTCTCCCAAATGTATACGTGGAGTCATAATGCATGAAAATCCTTGATGGTGAGTATTATATATCACAGTGTTTCAGGAAACTGCCAATGTGTGCAAAGATTCCAAGTCTAATTAGATCTCGCTAGTTGTTTGAGCGATTTCATTGGTAAACCTTCCCTGACATGCAAGTTCAGTGTTTTATAATCTTGTGTGGTGCGGCCTGCTGTGTTGAACATTCAAAGAACAAATAGGAGGACTAACATCCATTAAAATAAACCTCAGTAATGCAGGAGCCAATCAAATCTAAGTGAAAGAAAATTCTGAAGCATCTTTCACACACCATTTCGCCCCCCAGCATCCCCAGCTCACCCCAAGGTTTCAAACATCACAATTTACAATCTTCAACAAATTCGAATCACTTGATGTAAGGAAACGGCTGAAGGTACTTGATACTGCAAAGGCTATGGGCACTGACAACATTCCAGGGATTGTGCTAAAGATGTGTGCTTCAGAAGTAGCCACGCTAAGCAAAGATGTACTTGCTGATAAACAAAATTGGCATTCACCCAGCAATGTGGACAATTGACCAGTTGTGTCCGAACCACGAAATGAAAACAGAGAGGAAATCCATCTTGACCAATTATGTCCCCATTTGTCCATGCTCGTTCACTACTGAAGCTTTGGAAAGCGCCGGTGACAATGCTCTCACATGACATTTATTCAACCTGCTCACTGACAATCAATTTGGGTTTCAGCAGCACGGCTCAGCCCCCCACAAAAATACAGCTTTTCTTCAAACTTTGACAAAAGAGCTCAACTTAAATGTTTAGCTGAGAGTGCGCATTTGACATATTGTAACCTCAAGGAATCTTAGGAACATTGATTCCAAATGGAATAGGGGACTACTTTCCACAACTTATGTCATAACCAGCAGACGGGATGATGGCTTTGGTTGTTGACGGTCAATCATGGCAGCCCCAGGACAACACTGCAGGAGTTCTTCAGAATAAATTTCTAGGCCCAATCGTCTTCTGGTGTTTCAACAAAGGCCTTTGGTCAATCAAAAGCTCAGAAGTAGGAAATTTCTCTGATGATTGAAAAATATTCAGCACCGTTCCAAACTTCTCAAGAGTGAAAGAGTCATCCCCACATAGAACAAGTCCAGAAACCATTAAGGCTTAAGCTGCTCATGAATCGATGGATTAGTGATATTGTCGCTAGGCAATTAATTCAGGGAGAGGGACCTGACACAAAATGTTTATGACACAGACTCGAATCTGACTACGACAGATGGTGGAGTTTGAATTCACTGAAATTATTGAATTAAAAGTGATGACCATGAAGCCATTGTTGAAAACCCACTTGGTTCACTAATGACCCATTATTGAAGGACATCTGCAGCACTTACTTGCTTTGGCGTACATGTGACTCCACGACCTACAGTAATCTGTTTGAATGATATATACCCTCCTAACAACGACACTTGGGGATGGCCAATAGATGCCGGCCTAACTCAGTGACGAGGACTAATTCATTATAATAATAAACATAGAAGTAATATATGCACGACGTCAGTGAACTTCACGAAAATAAGGAGAATCTAACAATCTCCCCTTTGCAATCAATGGCATTACATTTGCAGCATATCCACATGATCAGCATCTTGGAACAGTTGTTTACATATATGTCATTTACATTGCTTGCACAGTTTTCAGGCTCAGAATCTTCAGAGTAACTCGGTTCAAAATCCGACATGAAATATTGACAGTGTTTGATGCTGAAGCAAGGGCTTCATCATATAGGAGTCTTGCAACACAACATTAAGTTCGTAATCCTGGGGGCTGGTCATTGTAACAGTCTCAATGTATGGGAAATGAATGAGAGTGAATAGCAGCACCTTTTTTCCCCTGATCGATTGAGTTCAAAATTGTAGCTTACAAAGTGCAGAAAGCTAGGGCTGAGTGTGGCAGTAAATATTACAGTACATTTAGGTATGAGTCCCTTGAAAATGGAGCAAAGGATTGTGTGGAAATGTTTTTGTATGACATATAGGGTGCTGGAAGAATATTATTTGTATGATTCGGTGCACAGTAAGAGAAGGCTGAACATCAGGAATGGAACAGACAAGTGGAAATGAGAGGTCTGACTATATAAATTAACTCAGTTTATTAGAAGGCAGTGTTTCCATTATTTTCTATCTAATCATGGCATATAATGATGCAATTTCTGAGTTAGGCACCGCAGAAGGATTTTCTTTTTATCCACGCAGGCTTTCTTTCCGGGTTTTAGTTCATTTTCTGCTGCGAAGACAAAATTATAGAGACACATTTCTTAGAGCTGTGCCTGCAAAATAAAAATGTTTTATAGAATGGTATGCAATATATGACGACATAAATTTTCGAGAGACGCACATGTGCATCCCGTATGCTTTGAATTTTAATGTGATAGTGGGTACAGCGAAGAAAGGAAGATACTAAGAATCAGAGAAGTAGAAGGGAAAAGACACAGTGAGATTTTTCTCAATAACAAACATTGGGCATAATCATGATTTACTCCTAACTGTTTTGTTTTTTTTCTCCTTCCTCGATCGGGTGGATTTTGTGCTGAAAATGTGCAGTTTATTTTTACCTTCTGTCACAGCCCCAGTTTTATTTTTCCCCGGCCAAGCTGAAACAGCAGACATTCTCCAAACTTAATTCCCTAACGCGTATTCACAATTTTCTTATAAAACCTGTAATTAGGAATCGTTTAAGGGTCGTGACATAGTGGTATTAGCAGTGGAATAATAATCCAGAAATCCAGGATAATTCTATGGTGACGTGGGATTGACTCCCTACTCAGCAGACTGTGGGATTTGATGTTTAAAAACCTGGAATTGAAAGCCTAACGATGACTTAGAAACCGTTATCGATTTTGGTAAAAGCCCTTTCTGCTTCGATAATGTTCTTTCGTGCAGAAAATCTCTCTTCCTTACCTCATCTGGCTTGCATTTGGCTCCAGAGCGACAGCAAAGTCGTTGACTTTTAAATGATATCTAAACAAGGGAAATTAGGGATCGGCAATACAGTGATAAATAACCTATGGATGCAACAAATAAATAATGGTGCTGAGTTAAAAAGTTAGATTTAGGGTTTAACTACTCAATTTTTTTTTAAAGTAGGATATTAATCGATTTCAGTCTCTCTCTCTTTCTCGCTGGCTCTTTTCTGTCTTGCCCGTGTCCAGCTATATTCCTTTCTCTCCCTTTCTGTCTCTCTCTCTCTCTCTGTCGCACCCTATGTTTCCATTCCTACATCTGTCTACTTTTTTTTTTTACATCTCTTGTTATTTTATTTTGTGTTAATTTTCCCCAGTTCCTCGCGGGTGACATTTCTAATTATACACTTGTCTCCGATCGTTTCTTTCTCTCACCTGACTGCACGGCAAATTAGTTGTCTTATGTTTTATCCATGACACTGATTGTGATATCCTTCTCTTCATCAACGTCTCAACGTATCAGCTATAAAGTATCCTTGAGTTGCAATACATGGATCTCGCATATAACGTGTGTATCTCTTGTCAGTAGCCCAAAAAACAGGATAGTGTATAGCATTATAGCAACACTTTGCAAACAACATCGAGGCGAACATAAGGACTATCAATATGATCAGAGCCAGGATAAAATTATTCCAGTTAGCCAGTTCCAGGTTTAAGAGGTGCAACCACTAACAATGAGAAAAATTGAACACAGTAACATAGTTGCCATGGTCGTAACAGATGAGGATAGATATTCACATTTTTTAATGCAACTCACGGTTATGTCGACATGCTATTGTGATATATGCAGATAGGGCTGAGCTCTTCCAGATAAAAGAATGTGCTATACATTGCAGAGGAGAATCACTCCCAGTTCCTTTCTAATGTAATGAATAATCTGAGATCATAACAGTTAAAAGGAAACATATAAAAAAAGCATTATTGATAGCTTCTGAAAGAAAGTGTGGCTACCTCACTGCGGATGACAAGGTAAAGAGTGCACACTCAATCTATCAGAGAAATATGTGAAGGTTTTCTCTTCCACCACATTAATGTCTCTACAAAGAAAATTGGCGAACTTCACTGCACACAACACAAAGAGCTGAACAGGAAAGCAATCAACAGCTAACATATCAGGAAATATATGAATCTGGTATAGAGTTAATTTAGATTTACACTGCCCAAGGAATTTCCCCCCATCAACTTCCAAAGTGACGATGGACTTCCAGGTGATTAAGCCATGAATACTTTTGCAAATGATTGTAATGGTGTACCTTTGCCTTCTGCATTCTGGCTGACGAGGAAATTCTCCCACTGTTTACAGCCTGCCAAAGGGAACACTGGAAAGATTTGAAAGCCGGTTATTAACCTGTCTGGCTGCATTATTAACATCATTGCTTCTGCAGACAGCGAGTTCAGAAGCAAGACATGAATGCAGATCTAATTTGCTCAACAGAAGTGATGCCTCACACTGCACTGAAGGCACCCTTCAGCCAAGGAGGTGGTTTGGAAAAGTTGGATAACCACGTATGCGGTTAAGGTCTCTCCAAACCGAATAATTAAATATTCCCAGCTCAGATGCACTGTGATTTATCAACAGTGTAAATTAACATCTGTACAGGGCCAAGTGCTTTTTTTTTTTTTTCTCCCAGTTCATGTACAGGATCTTTGCTTTTCGAGTAAAATATCCTCTTTAATGCTGCATTGAACACTGAGGTCAACTATAATCGACTTAGCACAGTGCTGCTTTGTGATAGCATGCGCCCTCCACAGAATGATGCTACACCACGTTTGCATCAAAAAACACCCCAGGAGCAAATACATCACAGTATATTGAAGACTAAATCTGCATCGGCAGTGTTGCATGCATACTAACAGGTAACAAAAGACATACAGAACAAAGGCCCTTAAACATAGTGCCCTGAAATAATCCTAGCTTTATTGAAATACGGGATGAAAACCTTAAATGCTGTAAACAGTCAGAACATCAGCTGCATATGCGGATTGAATTCAGTGAAGTATTCAAGCCGCAGAAACGTAAACATTCGTTTACTTGCCAAATTTTATGCATGTACAGAACGGCGGAAGGTTCGGGTGGGCAAGGGTTTGTAAAAGCTTTAACCTGTGGAAGGTGGACGAAAGAGACATACATTGACAAATAAGATGATGGTGTAGTGCTGAATGGGTTGTTAATGCAACACCATTAGCGTAATAAAATATGGTTTCAGAGGTGGTGTAAGTGGGAAATACCAGAAAAATTACCACAGATCGTATTCCAAAATATTGTGGCTGAGGTTATGATGTAAAAATGTTGATCTCGATTCTGAGCCAGGAATCTTGTAAGGTGTTTAATTGCAAGAGAGGGTCCAGTTCCTGAACACATATGCATGAGCAATATAAGATTGTAAGACACAGATGACACATTCAACAAACTACAATGATGAAAAATGGAATCACAGAAGACTGGAAGCTCAGGATCACTCTTGCTGAATTGAAAGATGTGTGCAGGAATATTTTAAGCAAGCAGTTTTTTCTTTTCCCCAGTTCTAGAACGCAAAAAACGGGCAAAACGCATACTAGAGTAACTTGTAAATTAGAATGACATTTTAGTTAATCTTAATTGTTGGTTCATCTGGAATGGTTGCATAGGTTCCCGAATGTCGGAAATCGAGATTGTAAAATGGCATGCATTGCATCTGATGCCTTGCCATGTAAGTTGCCCTGAGAGGAAAAAAGGAATATTGAGCGAGAATGGGCAGTTCCCTGAAATAAAGAAGGGATGTTGAGATTGATTGGGGAGTTCAAGAAAAATTCATGTAGGCAAGAGTACATTCATTATGCTGATTTTGGCACAGAACTACAGACATGCCTGGTACAGCAACACAGTGGAGTCTGAGAATGGTTTAGGGACATTTGTTTACTGTGATGGTTGATGGAAAGGAAGGTTAATAAGAGAGGAAAGTCATTATGATTCTTTGCGGAAAGGAACAGCAGTGTGATCAGAAGCTGAGTGAAATAAATTAATGCGCCCAGGGGCTTTTACTCACCATGGAGAAGGGTCCTCGTCTTTTGAAAACAACAGAAAGCATGTGCAAATATTTTGTGCAGAAGGCAACCGAGTATTATGTTTTTGCATTTTTTTTTTTCGTGTTCAACAGTAAATTGGCTTGGGGGGACGCCGCCCCTTACTTATGTGTGAGTCCCGCTTCAGAGAGCTGCCAGACAATGGATGGATTGATAGGTCTTTAGCCCCTGAGGCGACAGAATCATCAATGAACAGAAAAAAAATGTTCACGAGGCCGACTGAGACTAAGCCCCCGGAATGCATTAACATGTTTTATGTTTAGCTTTCCGAGGTTTATTGGAAATGCACTCAAGGTGGGAGTGCAGCACATTCAATCACAGTCATGCGTTTACCTTCTAGATGGTGGAGAGGCTTTGGGGAGACTAGAGGATTGTTACAGTTGCAGGCTGCCTAGCATGTAACCTGCTCGTGTGACCAGAATGTTTGCATCAAAAGTCCAGAATCGCTGCTGGTATATGGTAACACCCAGAACGTAAATAGTGAGTGACTCAGCGATGGAAATGCCATTAAAAGTCAAGTGACGATGGTTGGACTCTTTATTCTTTGAGAAGATATTTGCCGGATATTTGCGCCATGCAAATATTACTTGGCACTTGTCAATCTAGACTGAATATTATACACATCCCACAGAATTGTAAAAGGACTGTTTCAGTATCCGAGGAGTCTGGAATGGTGTTGACCATTATGCAAGCATCAGCGAACTTCCCCTTATGATCAATGTGCACGAGTCGGTCCGGCAGCCTACCCGATGTCATGACACTCGTTTTAGAGAATGCCATGGGAACACACCATCGTTATTTAAGTGTGCATTTAATTGGGTAATGAGACAATAACCAAGCTCGCTAAGTGCATTTATACGGGTTGAAGTCAACAGGATGCATTCAAAGTGTGAAAATTGTCAGGCGTGAAACTTATTTAAAAAAAATAACAGAATTGCTACGATGTGTTTCTAAACTGCAGCTGAGAAAAGATCCTCAAACGAGAACCAACATTTGGACACGTGTCTCACAGGATATTCAATCAAAAGCATGGCATAGGCATCCTCACGGAATCATAAAATATTTCTTTAAATGTCCCAGATGACATCATCACCGTCCCTGAGTATGTCCCGTCTCACCTGAAGGACAAGCACAGCAGACATGGCGCCAAAATGGGATTCAGGCAGGAGCGAGTTGGACTTGGCGTACTAAACATCAACTTTGGCCCAATGTAAACTCATGGCAACAGGACAAACATCGGAAAGGGAAAATCCTTCTGATTACCATGTACAGCCATCCCTCCGTGGATTAATCAGTGCTCCTCCCTCTTTAACAGATGTTGTAGGGAGCACCGAATTTGGCAAGGGCTCATAATGTATTCTGGGTGGATCTGTATCACCGCTACTGACCGAAAGGCCCGGGTATTAAACTGCAATGTTTTTCGAGTGGATCTTTGGCACGTGGTGAGGGTAAAACTTGTTTGACCTCATCTTCGCCAATCTTCAAGCCGCAGATGCACCTGTCTTGACAGTATCGTTAGGAATGACAAAAGCACCGTCGTTGTGGAGACAATATCTTGTCTTCAAATTGAATATACCCGGACATCATGTTGTGTTGCATGACCAACGTTTTAATTGTGATAGATTTCAAACAGATCTAAAAACTCAAGACTGCGCATCAATGAGATGCATTGGGCAGTCAGCAGCAGCATATTTTTGCCAGAACACAATCCGTAACCTCATGGCTCAGGATACCGCACATTCTACCATTGACATCAAGCGAGGGTGTCAACCCTCATTCAACGGATAGTGCAGGAGGGCATGCAAGGACGAACTCCATGCATGCATACAAAAGAAATGTCAACCTACTGGAGCTATTACACTGGACCCCTTGCGTGCCAAACAGCCTAGGCAGCAATTTTTGAAACTGATAAGTGATCCCATAACCAACGGATCAGTTCTAAGCTCTCCAGTCCAGCCAGGTCGAGTCCTGAACGGTGGTAGAAAAATAAACAACTCACTGGAGGACGGCGCTCCATACATGTCCGCGTTCACAATGATGCAGGAGACCAGTACATCAGTGCCACAGATAAGGCTGAAGCACTTTCTGCAACCTTCAGCCAGAGGAGCTGATTGCTTGATGCAACTCGGCCTCCATAAGAGGTCCCCAGCATCAGGGATGCCAGTCTTCAGCCAATTCAATTCACTGCACGTGAAATCAAGACACAGCAGAAGGCACCGGACACTGCAAATACAATGTGCCCGGACAAAATTCCGGTAGTATTGGTAATCCACAACTTGACACGACACTGGCCAAGCATTTCTGTACAACTACAAGATTGGCATTAAACCGGCTATGTGTAAAATTGCAAAGGTATGTCATGTACAATAAAAAGCAGGACTGATCCAACGCGACCAAATAGCATTCCATCAGTCTATTCTCAATCACCAGCAAAGTCATGGAAATGTCATCAGCATTTCTATAAATGCAATAACTAACGCCAAGTATGGATTGCACTAGTGCCTCTCAGACAATAACCTAATTTTCTGCCTTGTGTAAAATAAGGCAAAAGAGTAGGACTCCCGAGGTGAGGTGAGAGTGATTGCCCTTATAATCATGGCAGCATTTGAGCAAGTGAGGCAACAATGCGCCTAGCAACACTCAAATCATTGGGAATCAAAGGAAAATTCAAAGCTGGTTGGACTCATAATAACAAGTAAAGATGATTGCGGTATTTGGACGTCTGACATCTCAACTCCAGGTCATAATTGCATGAGTAACTCAGGGCAGTGTCCCTAGCCCAACCATTTTCCGCTGCTTCATCAATTACCTTCCTACCATCCTAAGGTAGGAAGCATGACAATTCGCAGATGACCGCACAACATTCAGCAGCATTTGCAACTCCTCAGATACAGAAACACCCTGTCTCCAAAGGCAACAAAACCTGGACAACATCTAGACTTGGGCTGACAAATGGTAATGAACATTCGCACAACAAAAGTGTCAGGCAATGGCGCTCTACAGGAAGAGACAAACTAACCAGAGACCCATGATGTTCAGTGGCATTTCCGTCACTGAATTCCCCCACTATCGATATGCTGGGTGTTATGATTGACCAAAAACTGACCTGAATAAGCCATATAATTACTGTGTTTACAAAATCATTTCAGAGGCTAGGAATGCTGCGACAAATAACTCACCTCCTGACTCACTGGAGACTGTCCACTGTCTACAATTCACAAGTCAGGGGTGTGTGGAATCCTCCCCACATGCCTGGATCAGTGTTGCTCCCATGACACTGAAATAGCTTGCAGCATCTAGGACAAATCAGCTGGCTGGATTTGTAGCACATCCAAAAATGTTCACTGCCTTCTCCACAGACACACCTCAGCAGCAGTGTGTATCATCGAGGAGATGCATTGCAGGAGTTCACCAATGCTCCTTCTACAGCAACTTGCAAATTTATGACATCGAGAATCTACGAAAATAAGGGCATCAGATACCCGGTTTCAACACTTCAATGTTACACTCAAAGTAACTCACCATCCTGACTTATAAATGTATCCCCATTCCTTTGTTGTTACTGGCTCAACATGCTCGAACTCCATTCCTAACCGTATTGGGAGTGTAACTTCACCAAATGGACTGTAGTGGCTTAAGAAGACAGCTCACCACCACCGTCTCAAGGGAAAGTAGAGATGTGCAATACATGCTGGCTCAGCTAGCGAAGCTCAATACCTGCGCATGGTAATTGTAAGAAAAAAAAAATCCAATCCTGATCGTCGAAGCAATACCCTCAGAGCATGCCACTATTTGGAAGAGAGGAACCTTTCGCTCCAGCCTCGGATGATTGGTCTCTTCATGTTCGACGTCTTTCCTTCTCCTTTATTGGGAATAGCACAGAAACAAGTGATTCTCTTATCCACGTATGGAATGAACACATGTGGATTAATTCACTCTCTTCTCCACAGTGAGGCCAAGTGGCCAAATTCAAAATGTTTTGATGACTTAATGAATTTCTTAATGTATTTTTAAAATGTAACACTTTTGGTAATGATGCGACATTTCAAATTTAAGTCAAGGAATGGAGCACTTTCAGAGACCGTTACTTTTTTAATGTCAAATCTGAAATGTTGAACAGAATATTCCGCGTTTGGTACATTTACCAATGATATGCTAAGAGGTCGTTTGGTGTGTGGCATTAATGAAGAAGCGATTCAGAAAAGATGAACCTCTGAAACAAAGTTGGATTTTCAGAAGGCATTGGAAATTGCTCTTTCAAAGTAAGTTACAGAGCAGGCCTGGAAAGCCATACTAAGAGCGCAACGTGGTGTCGTATTCCACGTTGGGTGGAGTGCGTCAGACTCTAAAACTAAAAGAGTAATTTGCTCAGAAGCGGGAGCAGTGATCGCTAGAAGGTAAATTAACCAAGAAAACTTTTCAGCCCCAAATGTTAAAATGGTAATAGTGGTGGAAACAAACAACCTTGAAATGAACCACACTAAAAAAAAAAAAAATAGAATGGTTTTCTGTCTTCGGAACGGCACCTCAGGATATATTGTAAAGATTGAATAAGGCAGACCCTCAAACTAAAGTATAAAAGCCAATGAAACCTAACACATTGAAACGCCTGAAGTAATAGATTCAGAACTTTATATGTTGTATAATTTAAATGTATGAAATACATAGCCCATTTATGAGTGTGGAGAGCGAATAAGAGGCTGATTAATTTAAAGGTGAATGAAAGAGCATCCACAAATCCACTAAATTAATAGGTGCGCATAAAATTAAATATTGTACAACAATGGAATGCAATCTAATTTTGGAAGAAACAGATTCTAAATTTAAAACTTTCATTGGAGAAGACATCCAGGTCAAGGGCACATGTACAGACACAGTAAACACCCGAGGACAAACATTGAAATCACACTTGGTGTTTGTAGCAGGCATAGGGTGAAATTGGCTGAGGGAAAGAAACCTTGAGTTGTCACTGAGATTGCAGAAAAAAGTGAAAAACTGACGAAAGACCTTCATGCACTATGACTTTCCACTCCTATCTAAGTATATAATCTGGAAAAGTTTGAAGAAAAACAAAAAGCTTTGCACTTCCCGAGTAAAGCGAAGGATGACTTGATAGAGAAGACACAGCAATGTTTAATTTTCCAAGAGGCAGTCCCCCAGTACAAAGCATATGGAAGAGCTGAAAAAGCAAATAAGTGCAACAAAAGATGCTTTAGAGGCAATGTCGCATAATTTTCTAAGAAACAGACAGATGATGAAATTCCAGACAAATCAACTATTCAGTTCACTCAGGGTGAGCATACAGCTGAGGATAATCTGGATAATATTAAAGTCAGAAATAAGTCATTGTCAGACAACTAATAACATTCAGGTTGACAGTATTTGAGTATATTTTCATTTGTATGCCGTGAAGTCAAATTGCAAACGCTGATGCATGTAATCATTTACCAATGCAAGTACACTGTGAGGGCGTTCAATTCCTCAAGAATTAGTTTCCTTAATGAAGTTTACTGGGTTCATCTCCGATATGTGCTAGACAAATTGGAGATTGGTCAAGTCGAGACGCAGTTTTATTCAAAGTACAAGAGCATGTTCTTGTTGGTTTGTTAAAAGAACAGGAATGTTGTGAAATGAAATCTTTTTGCCGAGATGATACAAAATAACCGGCCAGGAAGGTATCTCCAAAAGGACGATAGCCATTGTTGCCTGAACATTACAGCACTCATGCAGCTATTTCTTGAATAACTTTCATATTGTGGCCTGGGATGGACTGAGTAATACATAACTTTTTTTGTGAAATTGCATGCAACGTCACAATGTGCAAAAGTTGACTTCAACGGCTCCGTTACATCCTTCGATGTGGCCACGACCTCCCTGAGTGAGAGTGCATATCGACTATGTGGGATCTTTTATGTGACCAATATTTCTACTTATCATACGTGTGCAGTGAAAATTGATAAACATGCATGGAGTGAGTCGCTGGTAGCTTTTATTACAATTGACAAGTTATAACAAATTTTCTCAGTCAGTGCACAATCAGAAGTGATCGTTTCTGGCAATGCATTGGTGGTTAGGAGTGCTGAGTTTCACCGATTTTTCAAAATTAATGTTCGGACTCATCAAAAGTTCACCGTGGGACCCTTCTTCAAATGTACTGGCTGAGAGAGCTGTTGCCACATTCAAGTCTGGAATGAATAAATTGGCTGGAGATTATATAGTGACTAAACTAGCACGTTTTATTTTCCATTATAGAACAACCGCTCAAAAATCGACAGGTGTCCTGTCTGCTCAATTGTTGATGGATTGTCGATTCGGATCGAGATCATGCCTGAAATTGCGAAACTTGATGGGTTAGGAGGATGCAGAAATGTTTCAGGAAAGATACTGAACTGGATAAGGTTGTCACAGTTGTAACATAGCATTTAATGTCGGTGAGAACGTATGTGTGAAGAATTCTGGAGAAGGATATATCTGGTTGTTTGGTGAAATAAGCGAAGTAAAAGGACTTCTTTCATCCCACTTGAAATTGGAAGATCGGGTCATATGGAGATACGTGGATGATATAAGAAAATCAGAAACAAAATACCAATTAATGGTTCCACTAGTGTTCCTGATTGGGTCAAGGTTACATGTTGAAACTGTTCAGTTAATTGCAGATGTACGTAGGAGTAGGGCCGATTAGAGACCTCAAGGAGCAATTACACGAACCAAAGGGATCAGGGCTGAGGTATTAAATGAAAACTTTGCTTTTTTTTTTTACCAATGAGATAGGTGCTAACCAGAACATAGTTACAGACGGGGAACTCAGTCACGAGACGGGTTCAAAGTTTATAAGGGGGAAGTGTTGAATAGACTCTCGGTACTCAAAATTGGCAATGCACCGTGGCTAGGCAAGATCCATCCAAGAATATCGAAATAAGTTAGAGTAGAATCTGCAGGAGACTGGCCATAATATTTCACTCTTGCCTAGACTGAGGCGTGGTGCCAGAGGACTGGAGAAAAGCAAATTTGCAGCGTTGTTCAAGAAAGCTTTCAAGGATAAACCCGGCAATTACAGCCAATTCAACTTCAGTGTTTAGCAAGGTTTTCAGGGTAGAATTAGTCGTCACATGTAAAAAATATAGATTGAAAATAAAGTACCAGCATGGAATTCTAAAGGAGAAAGCCTGTTTAAGAAACTGGCAGGGTCTTTTGAAGAGGGGACAGAATAGGTCAAAGAGGGTAGTGCGTTTGATGTGGTGTCCATGGACTTTGAAACCACATTCAAAACAATGACACACAACCGACTTGTGAGAAAATTTATTGCTCGTGGAGTAAAAGGTGGAGGAGTGACGTGGATGCAGCACCGGCTGGAAAGTAATAAGCAGAGAGTAATGAACAATGAATAAATTTCGGCCCCAAAATACTGTGGAGTTCCCCAGGAGTAAGCATTGGGGCACTTGCTTTTCCTCATATTAAGCATCCAAATCTTGCTGTGCATGAGAGAATTTCAAATTCAGCGAAAGAAACGAATCTTGGAAACGTTGTGAACTGTGGGTGGATGGTGTGAAATTCAAGAGGGCATTGACAATTTGTTGGTGTGTGCAGTTAGGTGGCAGATGAGTTCCAATATGCAGAAGTGTGAGGTGATGCATTCTGGCTGGGGGAACATGGACATGCAAATTATAAAACGGGGAAACTTTGAAGGGGTTGCAAGAGCATACATACGTGCACAGATCATTGAGTATCAAAGAATATTGTGTCCTGGTCCTTATTATTGAGGAATAGAGTAAACAAAAATGAAATTCATGCTGAATCTATATAAGGCACTCGTTAGACATCAGGTGCAATATTGTGTACCGTTCTGGGCACGATATTCGATAAAATAACTGAACACTTTGCAGAGAGTGCAGCAGAGATTTACAAGAATGTTTCCACGGATGAGAAACTTCAGCTATGAAGATAGGTTGGAGAGTTTGGGACTATTCTACTTGGAGACAAAAAGCCTGAGAGAAGATTTCATAGAGATGTTCAAGATAATGACGGGGTTGAGTGAATTTGGTGGAACCGTTCACACTCATAATAGAAACAGGAGCAAGAAAGCATGGATTTAAAATAACTTTCAAAAGCAGCAGACGTGACCTGAGAAATGAGAACAAATTTTCAAAATATCTAGTGCTTCAGGCCTCGAAATTTGTTGGAGGAAGGCTAATTGAAGCATTCAAAATGAGAGCAGATGACAGTTAGTATAGAAGCAATATGCAAGGGTGCTGGGTTGCTTGGTGGTGGGGTGGGGGGGGGGGGGGGGTGGTTTTTGCCAGATCAATTACACCAGGCCGTTATGCTCTTTTAGAACGCCAGTGCAGACATGATAACCCGATTGCCCCACTTCTGTGCCATTAAGATTATGTGATTCCATGACCCTCTGGTTTGTCTGAAGGCTACACTGTACATGAAAGAACGAAGGAAACAGATTTGTAGGTAGCTGCACAAGACTATTTTTCTCAGACAACTTCAGTGAGAGAGGTTCCAGATAAAACCTCAGAAGCTCCAGACCTGAGACGTTCTATGTGCACACGTGAACCATCAGAATGACTAAGTTTGGAAATTATGTATCTGTGTCAATAATTTGGAGTTTTGGAAAACAATTTTAAAATTTATTTCTACATAAAGTGGGAGAGATTTAAAAACCTGATGTGTAATATACCATTTAGAAAAATGTGTAATGAAATATCACATGCTATTTGTATCTAATAGCAAAGTAGTGTGTGTTTCTTCTGTAGTTAGTGGTGTGCAGTGTTAAAACCGAATTTTGACATTTATGAGCAATGTAAGCTGCTGAGTTCATTTTATAAATTAGCAGAATGTCTTAATTATACCTGACCTTATCTGTCTTTGTTGCCAAATCTATCACCCGAAACCCAACGTGCAGCCAGGATCCTTAAGTTGGAGCAGGCATGGGTACGGTATGCAGCAGGATTAAAACAGTTATTGACCAAAGCATATTATTCACAAACACAGGGTGTTTAGAGAGGAACCGCCAAAGTCTCAAAATGATAAATAAAGCATGTTCTCATGAATATTCCCATGATTGGCGGAACAAAATTGGATTTTAGTTTATTTGATGATGGAGATTCATCAAATTAGTCTACAGTCTTTAGGCATTTTAAATTAATTTATGGATATGCGATAAGAGATCCCCTGAAATTAATCAAAAAAAAAGTAGTCTATTTTTAGGAGAGAAGAACCATTTTCATGTTAGATTATTACTCCGTGTTACAGGAATAGGTCATGATAGCCTGCAATGTGTCTCATAGACACCCTTAAGATTCTCAAAGACAGTTGAAAGTCTGGGCAATAAGAAAGTTAGGACACAAAAATTACCTGCAAGTGTGAATTGTTTGTATTATTGTTATTACATGTGGAACGTCTAAAAGCGTACTTAATCATTGCATACCTGGTAGTTAAGAGGGTTAGCAAAGAAATTATTTGACAAATATAACAGGTTGCAGAAAAAGATAATCAGCTGTGCATTATCAAGATTTAAAAATGAAACCATCGTATCAAGAAAGGTAGGAAATATCAGATATGTCAGCTTGTAAGAATAAGGGGGGACGAAAGGGAGAGTGAGACTGAGGTAAATGGACAGCCAGTACATACACAAAATGGTCCTGCTACTAGCTGGTTAGCTATCAACTAAAAATAGGGCGGTTACCTACCATAAAGGCAGGACAGGGAGAAGATCAATTGAGGTTACTTTACAGAATTTGTCGGGATAAATTACCGTCTACAGATTTAGCCGCATTGGTTGTGGATGTGGGGAATTTCCATCCACAGGACACAATCCTTAAGAATTACTGCAGAGAAGCAAGCTGATGTAGCAGCAGAAATTCAGTCTGTAATAGAAGATCACCAAATTCAGCCCAGTGAAAGCGGATGTGGTTCTCCAGTTATGTTAGGGCATAATCCTGATGGGTCAACCAGGTTCTGCACAGGTTATTTAAAGGTGAATCTGGACAATAAAACGGACCCCTTCCCAGTCGCTCGTCTATGGGATTGCATTTTCAGGGTTGGAAATGTCACGCTCCTTGCCAAGATTCCTTTGCTGAAAAAAATATTGTCAAGTACCTTTCAAATTGCAAGCAAAGGAGATAGCGGCCTCTGCCACGCAAAATGGACTGTGTTAATGAGGAGTAATGCAATTCACATAATAACATGTTGCATCCACTTTCCAAAGATTAATGATCAGGTGAGAACTACTGTTATTAACTGAAAGGCTAATTGGATGATGCATTGGTCTACAGAAACACGTAGGAAGACCATTTCAAATAATTGCGAGCCTTCGTTAACACACTGCAGTAGTCAGATCCAGAGACAAACCTCGCAGAAAGTGTTTTTGCAAAAATGCAATTAATTTTCTTTAGGGAACATCATCGGGCTGGGACAAAAAATGCCAAGATCGCAGAAAGTACAGGCCTTGAAGGAATCCCCTGTCCCTATAAGTAAACGGGGAATCATGTGATATTTAGGGATGTATGGTTCCTATTGTAAATGCGTGCCAAGCTTTTGCACAGAAGCGGGTCCACAAACAGATTACAGAAAAAGGTAAGGGTGGTATGGTGAAGAGAGCACCCGGCAGCCACTGGGCACCAATTGGCAATTCCAGCTAATGAACAAGCATTAACCATCCTTAGTTTCGCTAACATCTTCGAGCTGACAAACCATGCTAATGATTAATGGTGGGTGCAGTCCTCTTGCAAGGATATAAATCGGGCATAAAAAATCCAGTAATGTAATTATCTCAGTAACCAAATCAACAAATAGAAACAAACAAACAAACCTAGAAAAAGATAGATAGAGAGATAGATAGGTAGGTAGGTAGATATTTTGATAGATAGGTAGATAGATAGATAGATAGATAGATAGATAGATAGATAGATAGATAGATAGATAGATAGACACAGAGAAATCGGCACGAAGAAACGTACTGTGCAGTAGAAAAAGAAAGCCTGGGATTGTTACTGGTCCAGAACAATTTTAATGTATCTATTTGTCATGACAGTAATGAAGCAATATTATGCAATGACCATAACATTTGGCCTTTGAGGAAAAATAAATATGACTCAGAATGGCGGACTGTCACGATCGAGCTTCCTAATACAGCCTTATAACAATAAAAACAATCATACTGCTGGTAAATATAATACAATTGCTAATGCATTATCAAGAAAGTATATTTTAAATTTCCCGGAAAGCATATCAGTCAGAAAACTGCACAGATTCCCATTAAGGAGTGAATGGATGAGCTATTGCCGGCTTGAATTATGTCTGTACGTTGCATTATTTTTATTGCACTTTCTGATGAAACACATTTGGAAACTATCCTTCATCCCTGAAGTACGGAGGCATGATTGTACCTTTTCCCTCAGGACTGAATTTTTGTTCCAATGAAAGTACATGACTGCATCTGAACATCTGTTTGAAGCCTCACGTTATGTACTTGAAAATAAAGCCATGATTTCACCTTTTAACCGTCAGCAAGTGGGTTTCTTTCAGGAAATCATCTGATGTTTAAGGTACTTAAGGGAGATCTGGTTGTTTGTTTTGAACTGCAAACAATTTTAAGGGTGGAGGGTAAAAGGCTGAAAGGAAGGTTGGTAACCTCCTGAAAATCCCATGGGTGAGAGGCAAAAATGCTGAAGTGGTGAACATTATGATTTTGACGGCAGTCTTTTTGGCATACAAGCTGAGGAAACCCGGCAAACAATATTGGCTCCCTCTCTCTCTCTCAATTGCCTAAGCATGTGTTGTTGTCATCCTGGGGAGAGAACGCTTATTTGAAAGTTACTAATTGTACCTGAAAAGCAAAGAAATGTAGATAGGAACTTCTAGACATCGATCGACACGAGCCACCTGCCTTCGCATGAGGGAGCTGCAGGTCGACAACATCGAGACCATGCAAATTTCATTCTTTATTTATAACCCGCTCCTCCAAAAGTCCATCCCCGTAGAGAGGCCCTATCTGTTTGTCCTGCAATTCTCTGTAAGTCTGCCTTTTTGTAAGAAATATTTAGACAAACTGCTGATGCAGAAACGCAGCTAACGTGACTCAGCAGGCGGGTGAAGGAAAATCAACTTATTGACCTTCAAGGGACAACTGATGCAGTAGGAATTACCTATGAGAAGGTAACGAATCATGGGAAAACAGACAGATAGATTTCCCCGGGCAGTTATCGAATAACCAGAGAAAAAAAGATAATGCTTATGGTAATAGATCACTTTTCATGGTGGTTGGAGGTAATTTGGAACAGTAACTTTTCTGGCAGCAGCATTGGAACGATCTTGGCTGAAGAATAAATACCCAGTTGAGGACTAGCTCTACGAATAGAGAGTGAGAAGGGAAGGTACTTTTGAGGCAATCCATGAAGGGTCCAGGCAAACATCTCGGAGTCAAACAGAAGCTCCACCTACCAAGCATCCCCAATGTTTGGGAATGGTCGAAGGAATGAAGAGGGCATTAAGAACAGCTGTAAGGAATTCAGTAGGTAAAATTTGGGAATTATAGGTGAACATGTTAGCCAGCATAACTATGTCACCTACAGAAAATAAAAACAGGGCTCCCGGCATTACTCCACAAGCGCTGATGGACAGGAAAGTAAACTTCAGACCATGAACTGTCTCCTCTCTCTGCAAGCATTTAAAATGTTATTTTAGTTTATTTACGTTGTTTTTATTAGTCGTCAACCAACACCAAGCCTCCGCCCTCACAGGGCGATCTGTCACTTGTTCTACGTTGTATTTTCTCAGAGCCCAGAGCAAAGATCTCCGACTAACATTCTGTTTTTATACATTTATGCCACGATCAGAAACTATTTATTCTTCACCAATACCACTAAAACACACGTTGTCTTGTGACAGCAGAAGCTTTGGTAATCTATCCTGAGCCGCCACCTATCAATGGCCTATATGGCTGCACCTGCTCCCCAACCCTCTTGCCTGAACTGTATAAATTCATTCACATTGCTGTTTAGAATTATCTCCGGATAACAGTCAGACATACTAAAAAAGTTAACTCTGTTCCTAACGCCCCCCGACCCCCCATTGTCACCACCCATAGGTCACTGTCTGACCTGTTAGTGTTTCCACTTTTTCAGTATTTACCAAGATTTCCAGCATCTGCAGTATTTTGCATTTATATACAATGTTAGAGAAACGCGACTAATTGGGCAAAATTAATGGGCAGTGACGATATCGGATCATCTAAAGACAGTATTAGAGGTTACCTAAACAGCCAATGTCAGCAGTTAAAATCCCGGGGACAAGAGGTATGGGAAGGAGATAATTAAAAGGACCACAATCAAACCTAGTGTAACTGACGGAGTTAAAAACCCACTGTAGAGGGCAGGATGATATAAGTATGCTCCCAGGAAGAACAGGTTATTTGGGGAAGTTGAAAGGTCTGTAGAAAGAATGTATGACAGCGGCACATCTGCCTGTGCAGACAACAGGTGCCATTGATAGTGGAAACAATAGACAGAAGTATGCAAACGGAACGGTGGGCAACTAAGGATAACAGAACTAAACGATCCCACGACCAATGCATCATCTCAAAGATCTGCAGCTATGTCACATATAGTCATGGTACAGAATTAAAGGGATAACTCAGGGAGGATGGAGGTTGTTGGCGGCAGGGAGCCAGGTAAGCACGGAAATCCTCAAAGATTGAAGAACTGAACATATGAATGCGAAAAATGATACTTTTGCAATTGCAAATATATTCATCCACAAATCTTGAATTGATGATCTATCCCGTCCTTAACGTGAGGTCTGAAAATCAAGAGTGCCTCTATTTAAATGAGCTGATATATTCCACGTGACATCAGTAAACAGCCGAAAGCTCTGAATACCTCAAAGGGCTTTCACCCTTTAATCATCACAGCCATAGTCCTGAAGCATTCTGCTCCAAAACTAGGTAGCTGTTCCAATGCGGCTGCATCAAATGCTGCAAGTGATCAGAAAGCTAATCGAATGTTATAATTTATTGCGAGATTAATTGAATACAAAAGTAGGGAGGATATGCTTCCGTTGCACTGTGCACTGGTAAGGCTACATTTGGAATGCTGCGTACAGTGTTGTTCAACTTATTTGAAGAAGGATGAAAATGCAATAGAAGCAGTTCAGAAAGGATTTACCAGACACATACCTGGAGTCGGTGTGTTGTCATATAAGGAAATGTTGGACAGGCTAGGCTTGTATACGCTGGAGTTTTGAAGAGTAAGAGGTGGCTTGATTGAAAAAGATATAGTCCTGGGGGGCCCTGACAGTGCCGAAGCGGAGAGAGTGCTTGTTCTTTTGGGAGCTTCTAGAACCAGGGGTCACTGTTTACAAAGAAGGGGACGGCCATTCAGAGCAGAGATGAAACACATTTCTTTCACTGTGAGGTACGTAAGTCTTGGAACTCACTTCCGTAAAATCTGGTTGAATCAGAGTCTGAATATTTCTAAGGCGGATGTGGGTAGATTCCTGGCAAACAAGGACTTTATTGGCTATCCAGAGTAGCTGGGATGCATATTTCAATTTATTATCAGACCTGCCATGAACTTATTGATTGGAGGGATATGCTCGAGTGATTGATTGGCCTACACTTGCTTCTCATTCGTATGTCCATATCACTGTATGTACATCAGCAGTACCTCCCCAAAAATGAAGAAACAAAATACATTATCCAAAGCACACTGTCTACCAAATGTGCAACAAAACAATCAAAAAAAGTCCAGTCTCGATCTTCACCAACTTGACCGAACCTGCCAAGAAATAGAGACAGTTAAAGTAAGTAGTGTGTTAAGAATAAGGCATGTTGAAATTGAAAGGATAGGATTCACTCCAGCTTCCTTCCATACACATCACAAAGCAATTTCACGCTGTCGTGGGAAAGACCTCGGAAGAGAAGCCTGCACTTTCCGAGGTTGAGGACTACAAATGCCGAATTATTGTCAATTAAGGCCATTACAAACCCTTTCACTCACTTTAGGTTGGTTTTGGGTGTGGGGGTAGGGTTTTTGCGGAATAAGACCCAAAATCAAAGAAGCTAGTCTGTGTTAGGAGGTTAACGAGCTGGAAGAGGGTTGGCACGCTGCGATCAGAAGAACCATAAGGGCAGATGGCATAAGGACATCCCACTGCCGACTCAGAGTCCTCTCCCGGTACACTGGTCTCCTCACTTCCAAACTGAATACGACACTCCAAATGCACAGGTCTTCCCTACAATCCCCACTGTTGGGATATTGTCCTCTGGTGCAAGTACGTATTCTCAGGCGTTCCCCTCTATTTCTTCTTCGGCCATTGCAACTTTTATTGCTGCATTAACTGAAGAGAAAATTGGCCAGCATATCGCTAAGGTGGGGCTTGCCCTCGAGTGAGGAGCAGATGCCTCCAGCCACCTAACCCTCAATTGATCGTGGAATTATCACAGGCCACTCATAGTAATTGGGTATGTCTTCTCCGCCAGCTCTTCAGCTGGCAGGAAGCTTGATTATGGCAGCTGAAAAGATTCAGGTATAAGCAGGCCTTGTATCCCCTATGCATGCATGGAAAGGTTCTAAGTACATGGTGCAGATTTCCTTGCAAGAAATGGGAGAGGACGGGAAGGTCATGAAGGAAACATTCGTTTGGGAATTCAGGGTATATTCGTATGGTGTTGGCATTACAGTGGAGGATGATGTTTTGCATGCGGAAGCGGCTGAAGCAGAAAGTGAGGGCAAATGATTGTGGGAGGGAGAGAAGAGGACAACAGCAGAATTGGTTGCTTTGTATCGATATGGGGGAGGGAAATGCCTGAAGCTCTGGGGGAAACATAGGTTGCAGAAAGTGGAAGATATATCAGAAATGCTAATGTGTATGTTTGCTTAGTCGGAGGCGATGCAAAAAAGATGATGAACGGTGAATATCGAACAGGCTCCTTCACTGGAATCAGCAAGTAAGGAAATCTACGTTGAGTACCTGTGGGAATGTTGGAAAACAAAAGGAGAATTACCTGGAAAAAGTCAGCAGGTCTGGCAGCATCGGCAGAGAAGAAAATAGTTGAAGTTTTGAGTCCTCATGATGCTTCAACAGAACTGACTGAATATTAGGAGAGGGGTAAAATGTAAGCTCGTATAGGGTGGAGGTGTTGGGGTGTGTGGGGGCAGTGGGGGGAGAGAAGTGAGGCGGTGGTGGTGTGGTTGTAGGGACAAGCAAGCAGAGATCGGAGCAGATAATCAAAAAATGTCACAGACAAAGGAACAAAGAGGTGTTGAAGGTGGTGGTGTTATCTAAACGAATGTGATAATTAAGAATGGATGGCAGGGCCCTCAAGGTGCAACTATAGTGGGGTTGGGTTGGAAATAATAGCAGGGCATACAAGATTTAAAGATAACAGAAATACGTAGAAAAAGAAAAATCTACAATAAATAATTGGAAAAAAAACAAAAGGAAGGGGGAAGAAACGGAAATGGGGTGGGGATGGAGGAGTGAGTTCAAGATCTAATGTTGTTGAATTCAATATTCAGTCCAGAAGGCTGTAAATTGCCTAGCTGGAAGATGAGGTGCTGTTCCTCCAGTTTGCGTGGGCTTCACTGGAACAATGCAGCAAGCCAAGGACAGACACGTGGGCAAGAGACCAGGGTGGAGAGGTAAAATGGCAAGGGACAGGGAGGTTTGGGTCTTTCTTGCGGACAGACCACACGTGCTCAGCAAAGCGGTCGCCCAGTTTATGTTTGGTCTCTCCAATGTAGAGGAGACCGCATTGGGAGCAAAGACTGCATTAGACTAAGTTGGGGGAAATGCATGTGAAATGCGCGTTCACTTGAAAGGAGTGTTTGGGAAAGTTGTGTGTGCAATGAATGCTAATGGCCAGCCTATCCCCAGAAATGCTGACAGATAAAGCCAGGATATAATACCAGGGGGCATAAAATTGCTTCCTGAAAATACCCAAGCCAATTAGGAAGGCAGAAGGCACTCTGGAATTTATTACAAAGGGTTCAGATGGGAAGAATGACGGCGTTTTGCTGCTAATAGCTTGGCCCTTGTTGCCACACATCTGCCATCTTTCCGCTGTGTTTGCTTCGAAATCAATGGACGGACAACTTTGCATTGCCTGACTGCAGAAATTCTGAATAAGATTGGATCCATTAAAGTGCTCTACTTTGAAAGAGTGAGTAAATTCATCATATGCTCTCTTTGGCTCAGAATATGAGGCCCGATCTTGCTGAAACACGTAATATCAGAAGCAGGTATAAATGGTAGATTCTCGGCAGTTCATTCTGCTGCCTTAATGAATATATTTCATTTCGCCACAATATGAGGATACTGGGAGGGTGAGGGTCTGTGGTGTTGGAGGGTGTGGTGTTGTTTCTGGTCGTTCAATTATTATTATGGTAAAAAAAAAATATCTCAATTTGAGTGTTATCTTTCATTTGCATTGTCAGGTGCAGGTAATTTTTGAGTCTGTTCTAGGCTAAGATAAACAATTTCACGCCCATTGTCACACTCCACAAACCCTACTCTAACCCTCGTACTCTGCCATTCTCTTTCCCATTCGCTCTGTCACTGAAGTTAAGGCCCATTGCATCACTGTGCAACACTACTTTATAGTTCTGTGCTTTTAAAACTCACTGTGATTTACGTTTTCTCTGTTCAAACCACACACGTCCAGTGTGTGTTTAGCAATATGAATACATATTGCTCGATCGAGGAACAGAGCTCATGTTCGGTAAACATCCTGTCACAAGGTAACAAACTTGAAATCGTGCCAAGTCAATCTGTGTGAAAGCCATAGACCAATGAAAGAAACAACCTTCAAAAATATTGCCGATTGCTGCCTTTTGCATGTATGGAGAAGGTTTCATGCTGCGTGCTGCCAATATTCGTTTTGAAACTTATCCAACATCCAACTTCTGTCCCCCAGTCGATAACCGCTCTCCGAGTAAATGTAACTAATAATCTCTGAGGAAGCATCATTAACGGAGAGAGTGAACATGCTGCTTGTTTTCAAACGGATTGGAACCTCAGGATTCCAAAAAATAAACTACGCTGGTAGAAGCACTTTTTCCTTCAAACCGGCCAGGCACACGCAGGCTCACAGCTGACCAGACCGTAGCACAGACACAGTGGAGTAAGAAGAAGTATTGACACATTCTTGCCTGTTGCAGTATAAGTGTATGAACTTGGTTACAGCATTTTACTACCCAACTCTGTCTCTATCCAACTGAATTACCCAAATGTTTTTCCCAACTGGCTTATATTTTAGAAGGTTTAAACAATCTCATGAAATTATTGAAACAGCTAATTAAAATAATATTATTAACTCTTCTAGTTCTCAGTCCCAAAATAAATTCAATTAAAAAAAGATAAAACTTTCAGTGCATCTCATAACCATGTCTTGGGCAGTATGGGATGTTGCCCTGCCAATAGATTAGTGCGGGTAGGGAGAAGGAACTCTAAATGTCTGGTGACCTTCCAACTAACGTCACGCCCACGACTAACACTCCTCAAGGTCATGCAATGCCTAAGCCTTTCCCTAATTAATACCTTATTTTGTCAATGCCCTCTCTCCACTATTTTCACAATGGTGGAGTGACTTCATCAGGATGCAAAAACCTTGATGGGGGATGTCCCACCTGGTGGTTTTCATTCATTATCGGATGCCTCAGCTCCCCACAAGTTAAGGCCATACACCTATCCTCTCCCCAGCCTCTGCTCTTAATGGTGCTGCCTCACATTTGGGTTCTCATCACCCTTACCCATTCAGACACCCCAACATTCACATGTGTCCTGGGGCTGTGCGTTAGGCATGAGAAAATTCTCATAGTAAAAGACCTGTCCACTGTATCAACTAGCTATTCTGGAAATAGGGAACTGCTGGCGCATTAGATTATACAAAAGATTTGTGAGGCAGGACTTTCGCCCGACTGTGGGGCCGGTGTCCCAGCTCCACACAATTAACCTCGGGCAGCCTTTGCCAGCGGCAATGAAACCTCCACCGATTTTCTTCAGGGAATCCCGCCTTAGGAAAAAAAAACGTGCACTGATGTCCTGAGGCATGTGTTGCATTATATTGATTTACAAGTTCATATATGCAAACGTGATGTGTGCAAGAGGACCTTGGTGCTGACATTTTTTGCTGAACAGGCACTGAAGTTTTCATTTCAGGCATGCTTTCTGAATTGGAAGCAGACCAAACAAATAGCTAAATGTGATTTTGGAATATTTATGAAAAGCTTTTAATTGACGTAATGGTAGATATGCTAGTAGTGGCATGTGGAATAAATGTTAAAGACATTTCCACCTATAAATGAACTAATTGTGTAGAAAAGGGGGACAGCAACATTTGATTTTCAATTCCCTTTGACCTTTAATGCAACATGTGATAATTAAGGGTTGAGCAGGAATTAATATTAACATTGGTCTTATGCAATATGACTAAGAGTAATTGAAAGCTGAAACGCCCTTAACGTACACGTTTTATGAATAACATGGTCCACTGCAGTATTCTACAATGTATGTTTGCCATCTCTCTGAGTTATAAAATGTAATGTTGGTCAAGGATGAAAAGTAAAAATTGTTTTGAGAAGTTTCATATAGTGAATGTATTAAGAAAATTACTAGGCCGACTGAGAGTCAAACAGAAGTTTAGCAGACAATGATGGGGTTTAGCAAAACAAACAATTCCACAGAATAGATTCACAATTATAACTTCTACCTGACCAACGTTCACATGCAAGTTACTAAGAAAAGATGCAGCATATAAATTAACCGAAAGGCCAACTAACTTAATAAATGGTTTAAAGCAAAGGGAAAATACTCAAAATGCAGAACATTCAGGAATACCATTAGATATGCACAATGTATTTGAACTTTAATTGTGATATTTTGATAGTGAGCAACAATATCTAAATAGGAGGAAATTATGGGTTCTGCTTGTTAAGATACAACATGAGAACTTTATACATATAGACGGTTGTGCTGGGGTGAATTTTGTTCTGATCCGGTGGTGTTGGGACCGATTAGCCCTGCCTATTCAATAAGGCTTGTGCACATTGGCATGCATTAGCACTGCGCTGTAGATTCACAATGGTGATAACTCATTATAGGTATGCCTGTTGATCTTCCTGCCATACGCTCCCACACTCTTCAATGGACCAAATTTGAGCCCCAGTTGCACGGTTATGGTAGGGAATACTGCAGGCCTTTATTTTACACTTTGCAGTGGAATTCAAATCTAATGTTAATGCGCCCAACGTTGAATGTCCAGGTTTGAGTTGAAAGATCTGTGCAAACTCCTACCACATTCAGCAGTTTGTGGTGTCACAAATCTCTATGCAGGTTTTTCTCAATGTGACTCCAGGTCTCTCTCTCCCAAATGGCTGCAACTGCTCAAACCTATACATATTGTCATGGGCAGAACAACTACAAAAATGCTGATTGTTTGTGGCGAGGCTCAGTTTTTTTTTCCATGTTGTTGGCCCCTCAGCACTTGCTGCAGAGAGGGCCAAGCTGATTTATCATTTAGCACTCGGCCAGCGCTCAGTTAGCTATGGTGCTACAGAACTGAGTTTAGTGATGGCCATTGAATATGCCAACAACAGTCTGTAAGAGGCGACAGCTCTGTCTGAAAGATTTTTCCTATTTTTGTTCAATCACACAGATGCTTGTGAGCAATTCTTTTCGGGCTCCATAGGAATTGCTTTTTCCATTTTAGCCCTTTTTTGATACAGCCGAGAGCTTGGCCAGGTAATTTCAGAGTGCATTTAGGATTCAGTTATATTGATGGACCTGGAGTTATATTTAACTCAGACCCAGCAAGGGCGGCAGTTTTCTCTTCTAGAGGGTAGTTTTTTTTTTCATAGTAATCCATTATTGTTTCATGGAGCTATTACTAAGGCAAGTTGTGAATTAGAGATTAATTATTTTACTTGACATGACACCAGCTGCTGTGCGTGGAATTGACGCCGTTTCCCCAAAGCATTTTCTTGGACTCAGGATTTCTCATCAACTTATGTTCCCACTAGGTTACTTATAGCATGAAAAAAGAGAAATTTTGAAGGCAAGTGAAGTGAGAAACGAAATGAGAAGGGCATCTGAGACAAATGGGGAGAGTTTGTATAAAAAAGTAAACGTAAAAGCTTTATTATAAGAAAATAAGTAGAGACCGAGCGATGGAAGTGCACTGGGGCTGATTAGAAAATAAATAGATTATTTGTGCACGGAGGCTGAGGCACAACTATGTAACTAATTACGGACTCTAAATCTGTCTCTGTGGACAGCAAAAAAATCCTGTCATACCCATAGCAAAAGGGTTGGTAGCAGAGTTAATGAACGGCCGCAAAAATTGAAATAGAAAATTATTTAAACTTTCTGACTCTTCTATCAGTCAGAAGGAGTGTATCGGACTCATCGCGGGATATTATTAAAATAATGGTGGAGAATGCGGCAATCAGCTTTAAATCCTTCTTTGAATGATAGGTTATGGAAGTGAGCTAGGCAATTGCAAGGTACAAAGTTGTCAAAAAAAGTAATGGCAAGTCGAAAATCTAAGGGCCGTACTTTTAAAATCGGGAGTAGGAAGGCTTCGAGAAAGGGTTTTCCATTACAGCAGTCAAGGGCACTTGATCAAACAGTGAATCATTACTGGAAGCCAATATAGATTTGTTAAGGGAAATTCGTGTCATAATTTATTATTTTTGTTTATTTTGATGAGAGTGGATGTTATAGAAATAAATAGAAATGCGTCCAATTCAGATCATTAAAACAAATCCATTCTACTGATTACATTTTGCGCCCTTTGATTGTTCTGTGGCTGGTCGCGAGTTGTCTTTTTATATTAGCTTGGTGCATTGATCAGTTTTATGAAGACATTCTGGTTGAAGGCTCGTTTCATATTACGGCCATGTGCATGACGTTCAGCCTAGTCAGAGAACCTTCCCGCCCTTTTCTCTCGTGAAAATTTCGCTTTGAATCAGTCTCAAAGAATTCTAATGACTTACAGATTCTGGAAACAAATTGGTTAATTGTACATGTTGTACCAATGAAAACCCCGCCTCCCCCCACCCACGCCCAAGCGCCAGGGAACAACAACTGAACCAGAGCTGGAGGTCGCAAAGCAGCATTTTTTTTTTTCTTGCAACAGGTTCAGTTTTTCTGCCTTGAATTGATTTTATTGCTCACCACTACCATTAGACTTTTATTGCGCGCTTTAAAAGGGCAAAGGTAACAAAGGGTGGTTGCAATGCAGTTGCAAAAAACTATTAAAAAATAACAAACGACAGTTAATTTGTTGCAATAAAACACCAGTAGTAAAGGCAGAGTGAGCTTTGAGCTAAACTGCTCTGACTAGTACGATTGCCTAGGGCATGGCCATTTAGTTGTCATAATACCATTGAGGTTACATAGGATGTAAGAAAATTCATGTTGCAATGGTGATAAAAGATTAAGAAAATTAGATACTAAGTGCATTGGACATGTGTATATGTAAGGAATATCAAGGTAGCGGGGATGCATAGAGATCCCCAGCACAGTATAATTATGTGCCTGTCAAACAAGTACCTAAATGTTATAATACTATTTTCCTGCGCTAGGCACATAACCTTGCATGCCATGGTATTGGAAGTGCATATCCAAATAATTTGTAAATGTTATGAAGATTTCTGCTTCTACCGCACTTTCAGGTAGGGATGTTACGGTTTCCAACACGCCCTGGTTGAAAAAAAAACCTTCACATCCCCTCGAAACCTTTGTCCCTGAAGTTAAAAGTATGCCCTCTGGCATTGATCCCTCCACCGAAGGGAAACGTTCCTTCTTGTCTACCGTATCTTTGCCCCAGATAACTTATTACACTCCAATCTTGACGGCCCTTAATCTGCTCTGTTCCAGCGAAAATACCCCCAGCCTAGCCAGGCTGTCTGCGTTATAAAACTCTCCAGCCCAGGCAACATAACTGGTGAATATGCTATAATCCAACTATGGCCTAACGAGCGTTTCGTACAATACCAGCATAACCTCCCTCCCCTTGTATTCTATGCCGCTGCTAATATAGACAATTATGCCATCATTATCAGGTTTTCTTCCTGACCCGCTACCTTAAGGGACGTTGGACATGCACAGCAAGTCCCTTGCATGCTCGGTTATTCCCAGGGTCACACCATTAATCATGTATTCCAGTGCCTTGCTTTTTTTTTCCTGCCCAGTTACATCACCTCACAGTTTGAAGGATTAAATTCCATTTGCGACTAATCAGCCAATCTGACCAGCTCGTCTGTATCATCTTGCAAACTACGGTTGTCCTCTTCACAATTTACCACCCCAGGAATTGTCGTGTCATCCGCGAACTTACTGATCACCCCTCCTACATTCATGTCCAAATCGCTTTTATATACCACCAGCAACAGGCGGCCAGACAACGATCCCTTTGGAAACCAACAGTACACCGGCATCCAGTCACAAAATGCGCCTCCATCATTAAACTTTGCTGTTGCCACACAGCCAATTCTGGGTCTAATTTGCCAAGTTTCCTTGGACCTCATTGGTTCTGACCTTCGTTTTCAGTCTCCCATGTGGGAACTTATCAAAAGCCTTGCTGAAGTCCAAGTGGATTACCTAAAATGTATTGCAATTATCTCAGGCCTGGTCACTTAATCTGAAAATTCATATTAAGTAGGTCAGACATGACATCCCGTTAAAAAACAAAATCATAATGTGCTTCAATGATTAATCCCTGCCTCTCCAAGTGTTGATTAATTCCTTCCCTCAGAATTGCTCCCATATATTCTGCCACACTGGGGGTCTTATCTATCGCTTCCTCCTTTCTTAAATAATGGTGCCATGTTGTCTGTGCCCCAGCCCTCTAGCAACTCTCCTTTGGCTAAAGAGGCATTGACAATTTTTACCAGCGCCCCTGCTATCCAATCCCTAACCACACTCAACAGCCTGTGATACATTTCTACGGGGCCTCAATATGTATTTATTCTTGAGCCTTCCAGACCATTTAGAACCTAGCCCCTTTCTAAGCAAATGTCTTTAATTATATCACATTCCTTCTCCCTGATTTCCATGCCAACGTCACCCCTCTGACTTTTGAAAAACGCCCCAAAATATCCATTTAGAACCCTGCCTGCGGCTTACGGCTCAACTCACAAATTACCACAATGGACCTTAATGGGCCCTACCCTTCCCCTCGGTATCCTGTGGCTCTTAATGTACTTGCGAAATAACTTGAGATTTTCCTTTATGTAACCTGCCAATGTTTGTTCATGCCCCCCTTTTGCTCTCCTCTTTACATTCTTTTGTTCCCCCTACAAAACATACACTCCCGTATGGCTTCTGCTGTTCTGAGCACTTGGTATCTGCAAAAAGTCTCGCTTTTTGTCTTTATACAATCCTGTATATGCATTGACATTTAGGTTTCCCTGTATTTTCTGGTCCCACGCTTTGTGGGAAATGTTAGCCCGCTCGTCACCCTTTTTGCCTCCTGAAGGGGTTCAACTGCTCCGATGCAGGCAGACCAAAAAGCGGCCACTCCAAATCCACTGTGACCTAATGATATCTGATCTTATCAAAATCAGCCTTCAACCAATTTAGAACTATGATTGCTGTCCCATCCTTGTCTTTTTCCACCACAACCATGAATCTAACGGAGTTATGATCACTATCTGCAAAATGCTCCCCCATTGATAACCTGCCTACATGCCCGGCTTCATTTCCTATAATTAATTGCAGGGCCGCCTCTCTCTTGTGGTACCTTCTATATAATGGCCTATAACGCTCTCTTGGAGGCACTTTAATTATTCCACTCCCTGTAATACTATTACAGTATGATTAACCCCGTTAATGTTTGCAAAATTTAAATCCCCCACGATTACTGTCCGATTATTGTTGCACTTATCTGAAGTTTGCCAGCATTCTGCTTTTGTTCTTTCTCTCTGGCATTTGGTGATTGTTCATATTTTGATTTTCAGTTCTAACGATGTGGCTTCATTTGAGGTGTCTTCTAAGATGTCATCCCTACTTGCTGCTGTAATTGATTCCATAATAAATATTGCGACACCCAGTCCTATTTTACCTCTGTCCCTGCCTCGACTGAATACCCTTTATTCAGATCTATTGTTCTCCATTCGTTCCCCTCTCTGAACCACATCTCTGTAAAACCAATGATATCATAGTTCCAAGTATTAATTTTATGCCCTCAAATGACCAGCCTTATTTATCAGTCTCCTTGCATTAAAATAAAGAACAACCAACCATGCCAGGCTCCCTTGTGCCCTAACAGGTTTAGAATTTCTATGCCTTCCAGTCTCATTGGCTCGCTCTTCTAATTTTTACGCTGCCTCTCCCCCTGCTGCACCAGCCACATCCCCCTGTCAATTTGTATTAAAGCCTCCCCAACAGCAGTATTAGTGCTCTCACAATGGGTAGTATTTCCATTCTGTTTCAGGCAAAACCTTTCCGACGCTTACAGGTCCTGTCACCTGCAGAAGTGGTCCGAATGTCCCAGAAAACTAAATCCTTTATTCCAACACCATCCCTGCAGGCAAGCAGTGATTGGGGCCAGCCTTCTATTACTTTAGTCATTAGCTCGTGACACCAGAAGAAATCCAATAATTACTGCCGTTGAGGTCCTGTTTATTTCTTCTGTTTCCAAGCTCCCTAAATTCTGCCTTGAAGAACCTCATCCTTCACTCTACCTATGCCTTTGATAGCAATATGTACCACGGTCTCTGTTTGCCTTGCCCTGAAGACGTTCAATGAAATCCTTGACCCTGGAACCAGGGAGGCAACATACCATGCTGGAGTTACTTACACATTCAGAGAAGCGCCTGTCTGTTCCCATTACTATCGAGTCTCCTACCACGATTGCTATTCCCCTCTTTTCCTCCCCCCCCACCCCGTGCAGCTGAGCCACAAACAGTGCATTGAGCCTGGCTGTATTGCACAGTGGAACCGTCACTGTCACCGTTTACCAACACCAAAAAAAGTTTATTGAGCGAGATGCACCCTGCGAATTTCCTTACAACCAGCCTGATGCCTTTCTTCTGACTGATCGTCACAAATTCCCTCTCGGTCTGCATTTATCTAAGCTTTCGGGTGACCATTGCTTAGAACTGCCTACCCCCGAAACTTTTATCCTCCAGCTGCCATTCAGGCTCAGAAACTCAGAGCCTCGTTAGCTGCAGCTATTTGTGTTTCCTACCACACGTGGTTGGTCAGATCGAATGGATCGTCTGGGACTTCGCACATGTTGCAACTGGTACATTAGACGGTACTGAGCTGCCCTGCCATGAATCTAGTTTTTTTAAAAAATCTTTACTTTATGTAAAGTACACATTTATTTTTTTTACAAATTATTTATGCACTTCAAGGAAAAACCAGAGCCCTTAGCTTTCCTTAATTTAACCTATGTGAAACTGGAGAAAAACTGATGCAAAACTGGTTTAAACAATTATGCACTACTCACCAATCAGCTCGCACCATTTGCTGACATCTCTTATTGGAGTGGCTGGTTCACTGTGATGCTTAACACAGGACACTCTTCCCGCACTGTTTCATGATGATGCTGATTGCAAAGCAATCTTCCCGAGTTGAGAGTTATGCACATTTGTAAATTTTTTCCTGAGTTTGATCAATTCTGAAAAAAAAGACAAGGCAATGGCAACATGTGAAAATAAAAACCGCAGGGATTAATTTTCATTTGAACTTCCATTATCTGTGAGACGTTTTTTCAAGATAGCTACCTTACGGCACAATTTAAGGGTATTCGGCCTTGCAGATGGCTAAAGTATGGTTAGTCGTTGCTGAAAAGATTAAATAATATTTTAACGTTTTTTACTGGAACACTGTAAACACAAAGAAATGCCCTTGAAAAAATCCGGATACTGGAAGTCTTAAATAAAGGCAGACAATGCCGGAAAAAAAAAATCCCAGCAGTTCTTGCAGCGTCTTTGCAGAGAAAAACATCATTAATTGCTCGAGTCTGTATGACTTGTTCAGAGATCATCAGGGGATATCCAATGGGAGCACGGTGGATGGGGGGCGTGAGGTGGGGACAACACTATATGGACCATGGAATTAGTGGTCAGTTTATTCATTTGAACTTTTATTGGATAACTTCTCATTATATCCACTGTTAACTCATGATACCGCATAAGCAATTGAGGAAACAGCTGAAGTTGCTTAGGCCTCTACCCTGTGGAATTCGATCAGTGACATTCTCGGACTGACATTGTTAGTTTCCAACAACAACAATCTTCTTTCCGTTATGCTACATATGTTTTTAAACATTAGAGTTTTCCCGTTGATTTTTAATGACTTTAATTTTGCAAATGTGTTTTAATGCTGCTTTACTGCAATAGCAGCAACCCCCACTCTTCTTTTGAGTTCAAATGTTTTGTGCATGTTAGGGCTGAGAATGCACTGAGGTGGGGAGCAAAGTGTACCTGGCAGAAAACATGCAAGCATTATTCTATTGGTTATTGTTGAGTTGGTGCAGCTTACCAGCAGTGGCAAAGGTTCATTCCATTTTTTTTTCCCCTATGACCTGGATAGACTGTTGGGCAGCCATTGTGTTTGTCTTGTTTCTTTTGTGGATAATATATATATGGGTAATTTTCCACATTGCCGAGTAGATCACAGTCTTGTAGCAGTTTTGGATAAGCTAAGTTAACAAGGGACATGTTTCTGAAGTTCAAGTCTAAAGTAATATTTTGACATTTGTCAGGGCCAATAACATTTGGAGTATTTAGGGCGTTCAACAGTTTCTTGATATTACCTTGACAGAAACGAATTAGCTGAAGATTGCCTTCATTGATGCTGGTGGATTTAGGTTGGAGCAAATATAAAGTAACGCCTTGGTACTTCTGTTGGAAGATGTGTAGAATGGCTCAACTGGCTTCTTGCTCCTATGTGCTGAGGTCCGCCACAACTGAGGCTGAACATACATGTTAAGTGTCCTCCTTCCAGGAGTTGTTTAATTTTCCACCATCATACATCACTGGGTGTGATAGGAATGGAGGACTTGTGGGGTGGATGGGGGACGTATTTTTGAAATGCACATCTTAGATACCGGAAAGGTAATGGCATAAGAAAGGGCACTGGAGCTCAAGAGGAGCCGATTGTTAAATGGAACATCCTGTTTTCCTAACTTTGTGCATTTCAGTGTTCATAGGTGACTTTACACAATGTATTTTTAAAGCTTATTCACACATAAACCAAATATTAATATGCCGTTTAATACTGCACTGGCACACATTATTGATAGAGTGCTTTTCATTTGGCAGAAAGGCCATTTCAAGTGGATCTAGCTGCCTATATATAATCTACGTCAGAACGACTACCAAATATTAAAATTGACAGCGAAGTAAGATTAAGTGAAATGCATTGAAACTTCAGAAGCAATGCAGCAAGATTAATAAGCCAAAATTTAAGCGAAGCAATGGGACAACGATTTTCGTTCGTGTGACATTGTGACAGTCAGGTTAGAAGTTAAGTATAATAATTCTGAATGTTTGGCGATGGGTTGAAACTGGAGAAACAATTTGGCTCCTGTCAATAGTTTACCGCATTCGAAACTGATATCAAAAAGGGAGCAACATCCGCAGCAGTATCAGGACATTCTGTCATTTCAAGATTAGATTTTTGTATCTCACGTTCCACATTCAGAATCCGAATTGAAAAGTACAACATTTATATCATCAATAATGTCATGAATATGGTGAACAATCTTTATGCTGGGCAACAGGTACGAGATTGCTCAGAGTCAGCCGGAATACCCAGCTAGCCACTCTACTTGGGCAGTTTTGCTTGCCAGCACAGTGGGTGGCAATTAATGTTCATTTACTTTCTACTCTCTAACCTTATAAGGCCTCAAATGATCCCTTCAGTTGAAAAATATTTACTTATACTTCATTCAGTTTCCTTCTTATCTGTATTAATCAATATGCAGTACAATGGGTGGCGATTTGTGAATGCGAGGGGAAATAAAACAATTAATGAAAGTTACGAACCTCATAGTTTCCTTCATCAGTTCGAAAGTTGGACCTTACCCTTGCGACGAATCTCGGAAATTCTCTGCATGCACAAGTTGGAGCAGTGGGCACAGAGACAGATTTTCATTGTTACATTAATCAGGCCCAAGAATGGTCCTGCGAATCTATATAAAAAAAATAAAAAGAAGGTTCTGAAAACCAGGGCTAGTGCTAGAAAATATCCGACACAGGTGACAAGGAACAGGAAAAGAAACAAATCCCAGGAACTGATCCAGACAGGGGTTAAGAAAAAGGGGCAGTGAGATATCAAAAAAAAAGTGTCTCTGGCAGAGGATCAGAGAGATGGGTAGGAGAGGTCCCATAATGTGCCCGTACAGGCGATCATGGCGGGGGGGGGGGGGGTGGGGGGCGGGTGTTGGGGTGGGATTCTTATAGGGTGGGCCCTTAAGACCTGCCAGGTTGAGGGCAATAAACTGCGACAGGGGTGGACCCAAAACGGTGTCCCGGACAATGGACAATGGCTAGCGAGATAAACCGTTAACTGTTATGATATGTTAAAGGAGAGGAGCAGATGCAGTAGATACATAGAATCCACATTAGAGAACGGGCTGAGCGGAGGAGACTTTGTGGAGAAAGGTTGCAGGACAAGGTCCGTTTTTGAGCAGGTTTGTTGGGGGCAATGGTACAGTTTGGAGGTTTAGCAATCTGCTGGGCGCGGCCAAAAATCTGGTATTTTGAAGAAAAGTGGTTGTTGCGTATATACTATAGAATCACGTGGAATGGAATTTGGATGGTGAGATCGAAGAAATGCGAGGTCGGCCATTGCTGAAGCTGCCCAGTGCGTCAATCAATTAAATTTTAAATGATCATGGTGAGCTACTTTCGTGAGGCGCTATAGGCCAGTTTGATGAGTAAGTGAACTTCGAAAGCCTGATTTTTGCAACCTTGGAATCCATTAGTGAAAACGAGCGAGGCGTGCCGCAGTAGGTGCCATCTGATAGGGAATAATTTTGGAGATATTTCGAAGAGGAGACTTTCAAAAATGAGGATTGAAAGCCTGCATAATCAGGCAGATTTTCAGCGACCTTGTTTGACTATGGGGACAAATAACATTGAGAGCGTTTGTTGATAAATCCATGGGAATAATTTTGGTTGCATGTGTCCTCTGTTATATAGTGTGGTGTGTGTGACACGAATTTGCCTGCCTATTTATATGTTTTGTTTTCTTAATTCTTTCACGGGATGTAGGCATGGATGGCAAGGCCAGCATGCATTGTCGAAACCTAATAGCCCTAGAGAAGGTCATGGTAATCTGCCGTCGTGAACCGTTGCACTCCATGTGGTGTATGTATACACCCCCACCATGATTTTTAAGGTGGGTTCTTCTGTATTTGGACACAGCAACATTGAATGAACGGCAATATATTTACAAATCTGGATGGTTATTTGCTGGGAGGAGAGCTTCCAGGTGATGGTGTTGCCATGTGCCTGCTTCCTTCGTCCTTCTAGATGGTAGCAGTCTTGGTTTGAAAGATGCTGCCTAAGGAGACTTTGTGAGTTCCTGCAGTGCATCTTGCAGATGGTAGGCTTTTCTGCCACTATAGGAGTGAATGTTTATGTGTGCCAATCAACCGTGATTATTTGTCAAGCTCCTTGAGCGCTGCTGGAGCTGCGCACATCCAGGCATTCCATCAAATTCATGACATCTGCCTTGCAGCTGATGGACCACCTTTGGGGAGTGACGAGCTGACTTACATGCCTCAGGAGCCCTGTCCTCGGATATGCTCCTGTAGCCACAACAGTTATATGGCTTGTTCAGTCCTATTTCAGTTCAATGGAAATCGCTCCAGATGGGGGATTTAGCAATGTCATTGCCATTGAATTTTTAAGGGGCGACAGTTAGATTCTCTGTTGTTAGAGATGGATATCGTCTGGCGCTTCTGTGATGCGAATATTAGTGGACAATGTAGTCTAAGATTGGACATTACTCTAGCCTTCATGCATTTCGACTTGGACTACACAGTGCCTGTGGATTCGGAAAAGGTGCTGAACATGTTGCAATCATCAGAGAACATCGCACTTCTGGCCTTATAATGGATTGAAGATTATCGATGCAGCTTCTGAAGATTCTTGGACCTGGGAGATTCCCCTATTAAGCTCCAGCCATCAGGTCCTGGAACTTGAATGATTGATATAGAATAGCCATGAACATCTTCCTGTGTGCTAGCTATGACTTCAAACAGTGGAATGGTTTTCCACTGATTCCCATTAATTCCATTTTGCTGGATCGCCCTGATGTAACATACGGTCAAAAGTGGCATTAATGACAAGGGCAGTCACTTTCACCTCTCCTCATAGCAATCCTAAGTGTAACATTACAAGGTAATTGTCAACTGTTTTAAAATCTGACATTTTATGTTTTTTTTGTTTCTTCAAAACACATGGCATTTTATCTGTTTCTTAAATGAGCGAGTGTCTTGAATCTCAACTTAATCGTACTTTTAAAAAGCTATTGCCCTGAACCAGATCTAAGCAAGTCTTGGACCTGGATATGCATTATTACATGAACTGAGCGCTCTTGCGGTATATCCAATCCACAGAAAAACATGAGTGCTGGTCTGTCTGAGATTAAAATTGAATTTTTAAAAATCCACTCTGAGCTTGGATAAGGGAAGTGAAATAACAATGGTTGTTTTGTCAATACCTGAGACTTTTCTGGAGACAGAGGATCTATCTGTGTGATTTGCAATGAATAACAGCTGTTAGGTTGATTAAAGTATCATAAGAGTTAGAGTTCAAATTAAAATAATGCGTTAAGAACTTGGAAGTGACAGAATTAATAGCAAGCAATCTGAGACTGGAAGAATGAAAAAAAAATCAATCCATATAACAATTCTGTTGAGTTAGCTAGAATTCGGTTCTGGGCAAAGCAGCTTGCGACAGAAATAAAATAAGGAAATGAAATGTACCTATTATAGAGGTTAAAGGAACAGATAAATAGAAATAAATGGAAAAGTGAAAGTTTGATTTTCAAAGGGGAAAGGAAACAAGACAGCATAAACTGGCAAGGGAACCGGTTAGGATACAGTGTGATGGTCTGGTATTTCGGATGAGAAATCAAGCCTTTCCCGGAGCTTTGATGTTGCAAAGAGTCTCTGCGTATTGCCTAAATTCCTTTGGAATTGAGTTGAGAGAGATTTTATCTACTTTCAAAAGAGGGCTACAAATATAAAAGGAAATAGGGGACAAAAGTTTATATTCTCGCGCCAGTGGCTGTTAAGTGGGGCTGAGGGCTAAATTTCTCGAATTGCATTCCCACATGATTCACGCCAACACAGGCCACTCTGCAATTTTTTGCGTGCATTGACGAGGCACAGGCCAGCTCAAGCACTGTTCTCCCAAATTGAATTCCTTAAATTAACAGTAATCCAAAATAGCCCACCCAGTCTCATTATCATGCTGTCAGGAGGAGTTGTGGAGAGAGAAAATTCCAGAATATATCCAAGTTCAGTCCTCGGACGGGGAAAGGAGTGACTGCTCCCATCAGCAGTATCCTTTACATATCTAGCACGCCAAGAAAAGTTCTTGAATCTGCATATTCACCCTCATAAATCCCACGACCCCACCGCCCCCCCCCCCACCACTATCACTTTTCTAAACATACCCCCAGTCACCTATGCCACCAACCACATCACCCTCCCCACTCCTACCCCCATACCACCGCCCACAACTTCACTTGCCACGTTGAAACGCTGAAAATTCACCTGGTCATAGAATTGGCAGGAACTACGATCCGAGGCCTCCTTACAGGCTTAGTGCAGCCAGCTTCGGGTTCAGCATCTTTGGCTGAAGAGCGTACACCATTGGTAGAGATGTGATATCCACCAACTCTGGCTGGCGGGAAGGGAATCACTGGCATGCTAAAAGTCTTAACCATGGTTTCTCATTTTGATTCGAATGCCAGGGGATTGTATTTTAGCGTTTCAGAATCATACCTTCAAGTTATGACAGAGTTAAAACTAAGCTGTGGCATTTAATTTTTAAACTCTTGCCCTGAAGCCTATTTGCTGAAATTTCTGACTCAAAAGAGAACGCATGTCAAAGCCTTTCCTGTTGCACTCACCAGGGCATTTCGCAAGCATACCGATATAAGGGGTAAACCAACAATTCATCCTGCATGAGAAGGGAGTACTGATTGGTTGTCAACAGGATTCTGGCAGGGCTGGTCGCCACGAATCGCTGCATGGCATTTCTATGGGCTGTCCAAGCCACAGTGGAGTAATGTCCATTTACACCTTATCTTATCCATGACCGGTTCTAGGCACCATGAATTCGCCAAATCTTTTGGAGAATTGTTCAACCAGTTTTGGGCAAGTTATCCAAATGCATGCTAAATGACTGAATCAGTTTACCAAATACCATACAGGGTAAAATGCACTGGGATAATGTGATAATATGTTTATACAGCTCTCTGCTGTTAGTAAAGGGCAAACACCAGGAGATACACAACGTAAGATATTTGAACGAAGCACAAAACATGACCAGAAACAAATATTTTTTTTTTTTGTAAGAAAGATATTTATAATTGCGGTAACTTAGTAGACAACATCGACAGCAATGTTGCAACTATGCGCTTATTGACATCACTAGCCTATTCAACAATATTCCGCTAAAGGAAGGCGTAGATATGTGGGCTGCAGCACTATTTCATTCCGAAAAAGACCCAAAACCATTCTGTGGCTAAGTATTGATTGAAGTTTTCAACATGGCAATATGTGCAGTTGAAATTATTTTTAATGACAGTGTGGATTCCCAATTTGATGATTTTGCAATGCATTACCCTGTAGGCCCACCTTTTGCATACCTCTTTGTTGGGTTCCATGACAAACGTGTATTCAATGTGCTGCCTCCCAAACTCTTAGGCCTAGGACATTTCTGTTATATGTATGATACCTTCTTTATATTTAAATCTGCAGCTGCATGTAATAGTACATTTTCACCTATTAATGGGCTTCATTTAGCATTCAAATTCATCTTTGAAATGGAGCAGTCAAATGAGCCCCACTTCTTGGCGTATTGTTTAAGAAACCAGCAGTGGTTTCTCTACAATGGACTATTGCATTCCCACCTTCTCTGGCCAATGTATGCATTGGGATTTTTACATTTCCACACAGATTAATATTGGCCTTACTCTCAATCTTTAATATAGTGCCAGTGAACGTTGCTCAACGGAAAAGTTTGATGCTGAAATAGAGCCCATCAAAGTCATGCTGCAAGATAATGGCTACACTGATCAGGTGATTTTCCGCTGTGTAGCACACAACCTCATGAATAATCCTAAGGACGTGGCGTTTTGGCTCTGGAACGTGCCTAGAATACATTAGATTATTCTGGAAGTGCAAGTTCTGCCAAAACCTTGAGCAGCAGTCGAAGAAAGCTGTTTTACACTGCTGTTATGCAGGAGCAACACGGGTGGTAATCGCCAGAAAGAGAATGCTGTCGTCAATCAAAAATGCTGTTCTGCCTATCACACAAAGAAAAAATGTGACATATGAATTTTCGTATCATTGTAATACTAGGTAGTTCGGCTGCACATACCAAAGAGTAGCGCATGACATCAAGCAACATGCCCCAGCTGATATTCTCAAAGGACAAGATGAATACTGTATCCAACCAGCCCGTGGTAGTCAAACTCAGAAAATAGTGTCCAGCATTAATATGTTTTAAAGAGTGCACATTCTCTGAATGCTACACGTTTTGCTAAAAAGCTGAGCCTCCAACCAATGTAAGATTGTAAGTCAGGCTCTCAGTATGATGCATTTGTGTTTACTGATTTCTCCATACATTAACCCACAGGAACATGTTCTTTGCTCACAGAGATAAAGTGTACGAACACTCCAACTGGTTTCGTTATACAAATTATTTATAGCCATTTGATGACATATTCCTCTGGGCAATGCCTATACAAATTACAATCAAGTTGCATGGTTTAATTTCAAACAAAACTTAACGCTTAGCTCTTGGTCACCATAAATTGATGCATCGACTTTCCAAAGGATCAGCAATCTCTTCTCATTAGGTGTAATGTCTCGTTTTCGCGTTTATGTTGCCATTTGCTGAGAAGTTCCCCGAGGAGTGGAAGACAAAAGGCTTAAAATTGTCTCTGTTACAACAATACTCACGCCCTGTACTTGTAAACGACTATTCAGGAAAAGGCAAAATGGAACAATTGTAGAATTTCCTATGAAAAATAAGAATGAAAATACTATATTTTGGGATCGTAGGTTTAGATTTCCGAAGTTAGAACAATATGTTGAGGCTGTGAGTGATCTCAGAATGCCCGAGAAACTTCGAAGTAACTTCCCGATAGTTATAGGAAACAACTGGAAGACAATAATATTTCTGTTGTATGGGAAGCAGTGGTCCAGACAGATGGGTAGGTAATATCAAATAGGCTAGTGAGGGCAGTTTATATCATTTGGAAACCACGGAGAAAATGGAGTAAAAGAAGCAGATTTAGCTTTTGGGAGAAGAGAGCAAATGTTCCAGTCGAGAAAACAGGATGGTGTAAAAATGTGAAAATAAGTGGCGATACTATTGCTGCCAAAAGTTCTTCAAAGCTTATTTGCTGGAAGCTGAATGATAAGATGATGGCAGTAATAGAAACGCTTAGGGATTTTTCATAAAAGGCTGTACTACTAAGCAACACGAGATTTGAAAACCGCAGCTTTGAAGCATGTTCCCTCAGAACCTACTAGCAAGGATGTTATAGTCAGGTATAGTCAAAATAATTCCATTAAAAGAATCATATTTTTGAAGTTATAGGGATTTTTCACTATGATGTAGTGCTCCCTTGCTCTTCCAGTAAACAAGTAGTCAAAGTAATATTTTAATAGATATTTGCACAGTATACCCTGGACAGTTCCTTGACTGTGTGATAACTGAGCTGGTAAAGCTAGACGGAATAAAGTGAAAAAAAGTATATCTATTCGTTCATGGGATCAAGGAGTTGCAGGACTGGCCAGCAGTTATTGCCCATCAAGAGTTGTCCTTTTTCAGGGGGATTTTTTTTTTTAGAGACTCCACACTGCTGTGGGTCTGGAAACACCTGTCAGTCAGAGGAGGTAACAAGAGCAAATATCCTTCCAAAAAGGATATGAGTGAACTAGTTCCGGTTTTAATCCAATCGGCAATAGTGGTCATTAGATATGAAATTACAGATTTATTTTTATTCCTCATTTCGATAAATCATTAATGTCCGTAGTGGGATTAGAACCCCTGACTCAGAGGATTACCTCAGCACTTTTGAATACTGATCTAATGTCAATAACCTAAGGCCACTGACTCCCTTAGCACTTAATAAAAGTTATCAGAAATGTGAGAATGTCAAAGACGAACTGTAGAACTTTGCTCTGCCAATCAGTGTAGAAAACAAACTTGAGCATACAAAAGTTGAGTTTGCTAATGACAAATTGAACAAAGAAGAACACTTCAGTGTCGATCACAGGCAGTAGGACATCTGAATCAGCAATTTAAACCTATTGTGAGAGGGGATAATCATGTAGAATGAAATTCATCAAATATAGGGTGTTAGCTACATTTGATGAGTTTTCAGTAACAGTTATTTTGTTAAGTATCGTATAAAACGCGCTGTAAATTAAAAGGAACTGCAGAAACTAGAACAGTTGAACTTGGTCGTGAAAAGAGCAATGAGATTCTTAAATTCGATTCAATCTGAAGAAAATAAATGTGAAATGTATGATGTGAAAGACCAAAACCTGTATTACAAGTCAGATTGAGTAATCTTTACGTGCTAAATCGGGGACCTAACGAGTGAATTGGTTAAGTCTAAGGACAGTCAATAACCATGCAAGAACCATTTGGCAATGAAGCGAATACCCCTGTCAAGTTGAAAAGAATGTAAATCATGACCGAGAGACAAGGATATCTTGCTGGTATGATTGCAAACCAATAATCTGGTGGTCTTCCACTTTTCACGTATGGATGCACCTTAATCACGCTATGTTGCCCAACATCATTCACATAGTTTTCTTAACGTTTACACAGAGGAACCCGTTGTTCATTAGTTTTACTCTAATTCTCTGTTAATGGATACATGTCTTAAATGGGTCCATTATGTTTGCGATAGAAACGGTATGTGTCTCATTGACAACCAGTTTTAACATTAGTTTTCTCAATTGTTTCTCAACAACAGTCCTCTTCATTTCATTGTTGCGATCAACGCCGTATAAACAAACGTGCACTTAGGGAGTTTTATTTCTTTATTCAGGGCATTTCTAACTTGTTAGGGAAATATGTTACAGCACAGTATTCGAGAAGTGGATTAAAAGTGTTAAAAGCTAAAAAAAAACTGTTGATAATAGAATTAAAAAAAAACTTGGATACAATAGTGAAAAAAGGAGATGGAAGGTCGTTTTTGAAGTATCGACGGAAAGAATATTGTCTTGTGCAAATAGCTGCAAAATATTTCCCGGATAAGTTAGAAAATGCCAGGAATAAAGTGATAAAACTCCATAAGTGCACATTTGTTCAGCCAGCGTTGATCACAGCAATGAAATGAAAGGACTGTTGTTCAGAAACAATTGAGAAACCACCGTTGAAACTGGTTGTCAATCAGACATATGCCCCTTCTATCGCAAACATAATGGACACATTGATGAGATGTTTCCATTAACAGAGAATAAGAGTAAAATAAATGAAAAACGAGTTCCTCTGTGTTAAAGTTAAGAAAACTTTGTGAAAGTTGTTGTGTAACATAGCGTGAAAAGATGCATCCATATTTGAAAAGGGGAAGACCAGCAGAATATTGGTTTGCAAAAACACCAGCAAGTTTAATAAAGTAAAAATGAAGCTGATCAAGCTGTAGCTAAAGAGAGCTTCAACGTATCTTGAATACCATTGCTTGACCGCAAAAAGCGTATGCTCAAAAAAACATCAGTTGGTGTTATATCCAGGTTTCAAAGAAAGAATGCAGGCGAAAAGGCAGATATTAAATTACATCAATCCTGGGATGTTTAAATCCTACAAAACTATTTGTTACATGTACTGAGTATTTTTGTACATAAACAAAGTAAGTGCATAATATTTTTTGTGTAAATATGGAGCAAAATATAAAGGCTCTGTCACATGATATTTGTTAGACGTTTGTGATATTAAGTAGTTGTGAAGAATTTTTAAAACCATCGTGAAAAATCAGTCACTGCCTTGAAACATTCTTTCTTCCATGCTTGATGGGGCAGGGTAGCAGAGGGTTGCGGCAGGGGGGCGCAAGGGTGACGGGCACTGTAGGTATTAGGAATTTCATACTCTGTTGAGCAACAAGTTCGGGAACAACCGTCCAATACCGACCTTAAAGCATTTGCGCATTGCCAGATCTGGAGGTGTGACACATACGCTGTTCTATATTGTTTCGTCCTTCAGTCCCATGCCAAACCTTGCGTGCATGTGAAAGAAGAAGAGGATGAAAGTCAAGTTGATGTGACCCTGTGCCAGAGGCAGTTGGCCAGCAGGACATAAGGAATGGGTGCAACCTCGTGAACAAGGCTAATGGAGTCTCGGAATTAAAATCTGAAACCCTGTGAGGTGACCCGTTGTTGATACCATTCCTGCCTGCTAATCGAAAAGGCCAAATAAGAAGTCTGTTGAAGGTTGGTGACCCATGCTGCGGGCTCTTGAACGAACATGTAATTTTGAACCACAGAGTTCTCCTTGGCATTAACAAAATGCTCCAATGCTTCTAGTATGTTGATCTTTAAGTGTAACATTTGAACAGAATCTTGGACATCGAGATGGGAAATCCACGAGGTTGGGCAAAATTGAAGATATCCGTGCTGTTGGGACGTGTGCAGAGAATTCCATGGCGAGAAATTCGAAAGTGAGAATTGTAAACACTCTGGAACATCATGGATTTTCAGTGAGATTGTTTGACTCAGTGTGACTAACATCTAAGTGAGTTTTTGAGAAAGACATTAAACCTTAATTTGTAACGTCTTTCATTTTTGTGTTGTGCAATATGCCCAATCACGGTTTGCCTGTTCTTTCGTATGCACCTAAGAGTAACCATGAAAATTAGAACATAATGTGTATGCGCATGACATGCATGTGCAGACAATTCAAGGTCTGTGAGGGACCGAGCTTCCCGACGTTCGTGCTCAACAAGGAATGAATTTTGAAACTCCTCCACCACACATCGTCCCCCACCTCCACCACCCTATCTGCACAGCTCTGCAACCCTGCCCCAACATGCTTAGAATAAAGAATGCTTCACGAAGGTGAAGGATTGATCACAATGGTTTTAACTTTCAGAGCAGGTATAGAAAAAGTTTATTTATGTTCCTTCAAAACCCATGTAGCCTTGTGGCTCTCTTCACTGAGCAAGTGCCTTAAATCTAAAGTTTTGCTATGTGAAACAATAAGTTAATGTTCCCTAACTGGAACGCAGCAGCGAATTAGGGAATGACCAAGAATAGCAAATCACGTGGCAGAACACTAAACTTCAAAACAGTAGTGCACCCACATGCTTCCAGTTGGTAGAAACTGAATTGCCCGCGTTGGCCCCACTCTGACACTTCTCTTATTGGGCTGTGTTAAAGCTCAAAGCAAACTCGAGAAACAGCACCTCATGTTTCGAATGAGGGCATTGGTGATTTGGCGCTCAATAATTTTAAACAATAACCTTGACACTTTTTTTGTTTTGTTTTGCATTCCTTTGCAATTTTTCTTCTTTATCATCACAGCCAATTAATTTCTTTATGCTGCATCTTGCGACATTCTGACCCACCCTTTGCATGCACAGTAGATGCATATTTTCCTTCCTTGCACAGCTGATTGTCATATGTTAGGCAACTGAGCCATGAAATAATTTGTTTTCTAGCATCTATCCTGCCCTCTACGGGACTGCAGTCCTCCGCAAGCACACCTCTGCCCCACCCCACTGACCGCCCGCCCACACCACCACCCCAAACCGCTTCACCATTCGTTCATTTCTGCAACCAGGGAGTGGCAGAGACATCGGGGTGTACAACACAGAAAAAGCCATTCAGCTCATCCAGTCTGCACCGATTAATGAAGTACCTATTCATTGTAATCTCATTTTCCATCAGCAGGCCAATAAACTTATATGCCACCGCATGGTAAATGAGTTTCCAAATACTAACCCCCATATAGCCCCAACACAACTGATTTGCACAAAGTCAACGTGACTGTTTTATTAACATTTCTAACTTTCCCAGTGAGTTGAAATGAAACAGGCCTAAACTAATGCATTTTCTGTGATTTTTTTTTTTCAAATCTGTTGAGTAATTCCAGCATCTTACATTTTAAATTCTGATTTCCAACTTCCTCAGCGTTGACCTGCCGTTCTGGGTACCTTGTTGGCATCTCTGCTGAATCATGTTGTTATAAAATGTTTGAACAGATAATCGCTGATCAGGTTTCATTACAACTGAGTGCTTACTAATTAACTGTGTATATAAGTACATTGCATATTACATCATTACTAGGACATTGGCAAAGGTGATTGTTTTATGGAGATTATATCTTTGGTAAATCAACAATATAAAAATATCAAGGAGATAATAATCTATCCTCACCATATTTTTAGATAAAAACAGTCAAAGTATAATGTAAAACAATGACTCATGACAAGCGATCCCTTTTTCATTGTAGCTAATGATATTGATCTTAAATTCACAAGTGATTACGAACTTGTAGCAGAAATAGTCCGTGCATACATTGAGCTTGCTCCACTATTCAATAAGATAATGACTTTCCTGACTGTGGCCTTTACTCGGCATTCCTTCCTGCCTTCATAATACTGCCTCCCTGTTGATGAAACCAATGCCAAGCTCATCAGTGAATACAGTCAATGGCACAACCTCCATTGTTCTCTGTGCCCAAGCATTCCAAAGACGAATAAGTTTCTGATCAGAATTTCCTTCTTGTCTCTTGAGGTTATGTTTAGTTTCACACTGTGCCTCACCCCAATCCGTGGTTCTCCACATGAAGAGGTCCATCCTATCATCAATTACACTGTGAGGTTCCCACGGAATCGTATATGTTTCAATAAGTTCACACCTCATTCTTCTAAGCTCCTATATGTTAAGGCATAATTTCGTCAAGCATTTCTCAAAAGGAAATCACTCCCAACCAGAAATAAGCCTCGTGAACGTTCTCTGAACTATTCCCAAAGCAATATACGGTATCCATTCATACCTAAGGAAATTGAAATTGCATATAATACCATCAATCAAATGCTATCCATTCAGTACAGTGGTACCAAGACTACTCGACTTGCACACTGCTCTTGTTCTGCAAACCAAGATTTTTTTTTAACTTTCAGAACTGCCTATATGCTAACCTCTGATTTAAATATATGGACGTTCGAACCCCTTTTTACTTGAGCATTTTGCAACACCTCACAATTAAATAATACTTTGATCTTCCAGTCTTGCTGCCAAAGGGGGCAGCCTCGCAATACCCCACATCATGCTCCATCTCCAAATTTTTTCTCCTATCCTCGTCCTTATTTGCCTACCTTCCACTGATTCGTCAGGGAATTGGTTATAAAACCTCTGGTCTTTCTGTGCAGTTAATTCATATTGTTTGTAAGTGTTTTAGGCCCCAGCCTTGTTAGATGTGGTAATCGATTAGTTACTTTTTCCCAATCGAACATCCCGTTTATCTAGACAGTCTTTTTTCCTGTTGGTTAGCCATTTGTATAGCCATGCTACTATGTCAGCCCCGTCCCCTCGACATCTTCCGTTGTGCGGTAACCTTTTTAGTTTGCAACTTTTCAGTTGCATGTTACAAATCAAAATCGACTGCATTTACTGGTTCCACTTTATCTACCATGCTTAATGCACGCTAACAAAAACTTTAACAAGTACATCAAAAACGACTTCTCTTTCAGATGACCACATTGAATTTGTCTTTTCTAATAACAGTGTTCTAAATGTCCTGCTTTTTCCATTCTGACATTTTATACTACAATCAGAAGTCCAGGGTTAACAGGCCTTCTTTTGATTCCAATTTCTTGAATAATCGTGCTATTTTGCCGTTGTTTTTTTCAAAATACTAGGCCAATCCAGAACGAAGCACTTTTGGGAAATTACAAACACTGAAGCCACAATTCATATCGCACTCCGTTTGAAGCAAATAACATGACATTAAAGGCTTAATTAAAACAGCAGCGGAAAATGTATCTTTCGCAGAATTTGGAGAAAAAATATTGAAATGTTTGCTCGAAGGGAACATCGTACACAGTTGCAATATGATCAAATAATTATTATCAAATATCCCACCCCTTTCCTCAGCGTTTAGAAAGCATTGAATGAACTGATATGACGGTTATCTCTGAAGTTAATGCCTAAGTGGTGAAGGCAAAAAAAAAAACAGAAGCACCAAAGTTTTTTTTGCGGTCCATTTCTTTAGAAGCTCAGTGTTCAGGTGCAGCAAACAGAACTAGTCCGATCAAGCACTATTTTCTTGATTGGTTAACTTGTTCCATTTCTTTCCTCAAATTATAACATTGCTTCAACGTGAAAATATGTTAATTACACAAATGTTTTATGGATGCCCCATCGCTGAATGCATTTGAGTCTCTGATGCACAGATTTTTGATTCCATGGGAAATCAAATATACGGGGAGCAGGGGGGGAATACCGAGTTGGTGGGAAGCAAAGGTCAGCTTTAGTAATGACTGGCGGAGCAGGTTCTATGCGTCATATATTCTACTCATACTAATCTTAATGTTTTGATGAGCTCCTGCAATTAATGACTCGCTTGGACATTTTAGCTGCCTGTAGACAAAGTGTACAACTTCGTTCAAAAGATTCAAGAATTTAGTGAAACCAACATTTGACACTTATTATCATTGTAACATTTGACCTACTTTTTGCCAACACAATGGTTTCTCATGTCAATATATAACTACTTTAATTGATGCAAGCGATGTTGACATTTCTCTGCCATTAACGTTTATAACATTGTATCAATGGCAAGTTAAGTGGATTAACGTAGTGAACCTTTGCAAAATAAACCAAATATTGCACATACTTTGTAACGAATTGAATTCTGTAGGGTAAGGTTATCCTCAGCAAGGGAATTTGCACTTGTTTATTCCAAAAAGCGATAACTTAAATGTGTTTCCATTGTTTTGATTTATACTGATCTGGTGAACGCTGTATTCACATTTGGTTGTTGTGTGAAATGAGCATTATATGATCGGCCGCCGGTTATAAGAGTCCCCCTTTTCTTTTTCTTTTCTGAAAATAAAATCGAAAAACGTGCATGAACGGTGCTTGCTCCGAAATTGCCAATTGCCAAGTTTGTCTAAAGGTTGCTTTTCATCTAATACGTCAGCTTAACTCAAAAAAGGCGCAATGCCTGAAGTAACTAAAACCACGGTGTACAATGTTTAACATTGCACCCCTTTCCTTGGACCCTCAACTAGTTCTGTTGAAGGGTCATAAGGACTCGAAACTTCAACACTTTTCTTCTCCGCCGATGCTGCCAGACCTGCGGAGTTTTTCCAGGTAATTCTGTTTTTGTTGTGTACAATATTTAATTTGTGCATTCTCCATAGCAATGCATTCATCACTCAGAGTGAAATTGCCAGCCAATCAACTTTCCTTACTCTTACAACCTAGTGTTTGTTCTCATAAGTTCAAAACAATAAGGTTTGATGGCATGATTACTTAGTCGGCAAGCTTTGCGTCCTTTCTATCTAGTTATTATTAGGAGTGACTTCGAAAAACTGACACCCGCAAATGCTACATTTAAACTTTGGTGTGGGAGAATAAAATAAATCTACAGGATGACAAAGTTTTAAGTTGTTAAACAATAGTGGAATACTACAACGAAGTCTCCTTGCACTAGATGCAGATAAATCTGCACTGTCAGCTATTGTGCAAGACGAAAAACAAGTATCATAAACAAACTACCAAGAGTTCTTGAAACAAAGTTAGGATGTCTGTTATCAGCACATGGGACAGATCCTAATCATTCTATCTGTTGTCTGTCCAGATGACGAGTCGCAAGATAAGCTACTCAAGGTATTGTCTAAGTACTCAAGGTTTTTGCGTAATTATAAACTAAGACTGAACAACTGTATGCATGCAAAAGAAAAAAAAAAATGTTCAATGCTATTAATTACGCACACTTTTACTATAACTATGTGTGTACTCTGATGCTTCCTCAAAGTGCCGGCTAACTCTGTTGTATACTGCTGGGCTCTCCATGTTATCACTATTCAATAAAGTCAGCTCAAACAAACCTCCTGGGTCTGAGAGTTCATTCTGTTTTCTCTGACAAATTGGCAACGATGATGGGATCTAAAAGAAGTACAGCAACCTCTTAAGTTGGAGAGGTGTTACTTCGCGTCCCAGCTACCTCTTAAGTTGGAGAGGTGGCCACTTAAGTTGGAGAGGTGAAAGGGGGACGATAATGGATTTTGGACGGTCGGATCTCTAAAAAAAAGCACCCTCGCGGAAACACGGATATAATACTCTCCCAAGTTGGGGAGACTACGAACTGCATCCTAGCTGAAAGGGAGGAGTGCAGTTAAATAGCGTCCCAGCTACCTCTTAAGTTGGAGAGGTGACCTCTTAAGTTGGCGAGGTGTCAGGGAGATGAAAGCATCCGAGCTGAAAGGGAGAGTGCTTGAAAATGTGTAGCTACCAAACAGACTCAAATGACCCAATGAACTGGAGTACTTGTTCATGAACTCTTAAACACCTGTGCGTGGATAAGGTAGGAAAACGCCGCGCCGTTAATTGTGTTTTCTTTTCAGAAAAAAATAGGAGCTCGCAATAGCAGAGCGGGCTCTGCCACTTCCCCCACTTCTCAAAGTACTAAGAACAAACTGAAACTGGTGAAACCGGAGCTTAAGTCAGGAACTTTGAAGATGTGTAAGAAAACAAAAAAAAAAGTAGCAATAGTATACCCAGGGGTTCGAGTCCCTTGGAGGTGAAAAGTAGGCAATTTATCGGCTTTTTTGTATATATTATTAAGTAAAATGGGAAATATGACATCAATAAAACCCCAGGTTCCCCCTTTGAAGGGAACCACGAATGCTTATATGTATGTCCATTCCGGCACTGAAATTGTCCAATATGTTTCTGATTGGGTTGAGTGGACCCAAAGTAAACGGGAGAGCTTCCCAGCAGCTGGAACTTTTAATCTGAGCAGAATTGAGCTCTTATAACTTCTTTTAAGGGAAGTAGATAGTCGCTAATGAATTTTCTGTAACTTAAAAAAAAATGAATTGATCTAAGTTACAAGAGCTGTTTGTGCTGAAGAGAGAAAGACAGAGAGAGAGGGTACCCCTAGGGGTTTATTCGTACTTGACAAGCAGCAGCAGAGAAAATATGAGGTTTTGTCAGTTTGAATGTCGCTATAGGTGGAACCTTCAAGATCCCTTTATTTCCCCCCACTGTTACTCGAAGGTTCTTTTTGAGTTAAGTTCAATATTATAGGAGTATGGATATATACCTTTATGAATGTGTTTGCTTGTGTGCAATGAAACCTTTGTATGTTTCCTTCCCTGAACTGTTTGGAAACTCAATGGGAAGGGCCTTTCCAAGTCCTGCTCACCACCCATATGGCCGTGAAGGCTGAAGAACCCCCTTGTGGATCCATGCATCAGAAATCAAGTGGATGCTGATTTGGAGGGAAGTGCTTGTGCAAGAACGTTGACTGAGCCGTCAGAATGTTGAATCTGATTTGGATCCTGCTCTGCGTGGTTATTGCGGGGGCATGGACTATCAATTCTGTGCTTCAATGAATGCAGGCTGTAGCCTCGCAAGTTAATCAGACTAAATGTTGGATTTGTACTCATTTTCCTATGTGCAACACTGCAGCTGTATTGCATGGGATGGTGGAGAGGACCCAACCTTGTGCTGCTAACAACTCAAACGGCCCTGAAGTTTCAAGGGAAGGAAGATTGGTTCGACGCCACTCGTTGTAAAAAAAAAACATTGTCCGGCGGTCCTTCCACTGTCATTACCAGTGAACTAATTAACATTATGTATCGGAGACTGCCTGTTGCTATATTCTGTCTTTTTGCTGTATTTTCTGCGGTGTACCCAAAGGATTCCCAACCCAGCATCTTTTTGTGTTTATGCCGTGCCTATGCTAGACAAGTAGGACAAGGCGCCTGTTGAATGTGTGCCCAGATTCCCCAACATGGAGGTGAGTCAAGCACCTATCAGGCAAAACCAATGACTGGGGAAGAAGTGAAAGATCTCACAAATTTCCGGAACCAGTCAGATGATGCAGAATCCAATATGTTCAGGGCATGGTTCTGTCACTCTGCACTTGATAAGTGGTGGAATTATACAGATCATGTTAAAATAATTAAGCCTCCTCAGGAGCCAATAAGCGCCACCTGTTGGTGTTTGAACCTTGCATCCGGTACATATACCCTGGGACAGCATGTTATGTATAAAGTACAAGAAATAAAGAAAGTTGGGGAAAGACTGAGTAATTTTTATAACCAGGAGTCATGCTGGTCTACAGTAAAGGCGTGGTTCTCCAGTTGGGGAAGTTGGCTGCTGTATGTTTTAATTGGGTTGGTCATAGCATATGTTATAGCGTGTTGTGCATGTGCTGCTCTACGAATTTGCTGTACTCCACTTTATTAACAGTGTCACTACTGAATTAAAAGAACGTCCAATTTTTCCTCAAGTGATAAGCACTGGCCCCAGTGAAGCCCACTATTGTGTAGGAAAGGTTTACCCTGCCAGAGATCGGCCTTTTCCTTATGGTTATGAACCTCCAAATGATAATGAAGATACTGCTCCTCATTGGTATTAATCTAGTAGATTAAAAATGAGGGACTGTGAGAGAATAAAATACATCTCCATCATAACCAAGGTTTAAGTTGTTAAACCATAGTGGAATAGTACACCAAAGTCTCCTTGCAGCAAAGGCAGACAAACCTGCGCTGTCAGCTATTGAGAAGGAAGAAGAACAAGTATCGTAAACAAACTGCCAAGTGTCCTTGAAACAAAGTTAGGATTTCTGTTATCAACACATGAGACAGGGACTAGTCATGCTATTTGTTGTCTGTCAGACGACTGGTCGCCACATGGGCTTCTCAAGGTTTTGTGTAACCACTCAAGGTTTTGCGTAATTATAAAGTAAGGCATAACAATTGTATGCATGCCAAAGATAAAATTTCAATGTTATGAATTACGCACGATTTTACTATAACTATGTATGTACTCTGATCCTTCCTCAGAGTGCTGGCAAGCTCTGTTGTATGCTGCTGGGCTCTCCGTGATACCACGATTCAATAACGGCTTCCGAGACAAATTTCCTGGGTCTGAGTGTTCACTCTGTTTTCTGAGACATTTGGTCATTTTTTTTAGCCAAACCTTCTTTTCTTTCGTCTATTTTTCCCACATCGCATGAGAAAATCCCAAACTTAATTTCCTTCTTCTTCCCTTCAATTGATACAGATGTAAAATTCAATTCAAAAGTTCCTTGAAATATTGATTTAAACTGTTCTCCTGTCTTGCAAGGGCATCACGCCAAGTCCAAGAATGTAACTTTTCCATGATGCTACATCTGCTGTGGTCGTCTCTCGTATTTTTCTTACCATTTATGTGGATTATATGTGTTTATTGAGGCATGCGCTTTATTGAGGATGAGGTATTTTTATATTTGTTCAGAGATCAAAATTGTTTATTGAATGCATATTATGCACATTAAAATATCTTGCCTTGCGTTCGCAGCCATGTTTACTATATAGCTGTGGGGCTCATTAAGGACCACTTTCAGAGAATTTGCAGTGTGAATCAATCTTAATTTCGCTATGATTCTTGAATAATTATCGTTCATTGTTAACGTAGTTTTTTTTTTAGCGGCAAGTTTTTGCATACAAAGTGAACTACGCTAGAGAACAAAAAAAAACGCTGCCCAGTTGGGCTTGGTTTGTACTTTGAATGGGAAAGATGGAGAAGTGTTTTCTTGAAGCTGCTTCTTTGATGTTGTGGGCCCATGCTTGCGAGTGTTGACTTTTGAAATCGAGGCCAGATGTTTTAGATAACAAGAATAGTAACAACAGGGCACCTGTGTAAGATGGAGGTGCTAAAGCTGTGCGGGTCAAATGACAATCAAGCTGAAAGCTTTGGCTAACAGTTTAACGCAGCTGCCACTTTCCAAAAATCTCTCTTCCACTTAAATTTAAGATGAACTCCAAATACCTTCAAGAATACTTACAATGCAGACATTCAATTCCACGGGACCGAATATGCCTTCTAAGGCATAATGGAATGAGGAGACTGAAAGAGTTACCAAAGTCCTGTAAGATATGTAATTCCCATTAAGTAGCACTGGCAAATGCCTAACTACATTATGGAATTACTGAAATCAAATTGCAAGTTTAGTGAAAATAAGGATTGTGTGAGAATTGATGTTACCTTTAAAATATCGTTTGGGGAAGATTGTGCTGTTCAGCATAGAAGGTTGTCTGTGTCAATGTGTATGTGTGTGGGTGGGTGGGTGGATGAATGTATGCGTGTTATTTAATTAATTTGCTCAGTGTTATTTTGGATTCAGTTTGTATGGGGATTTGAATCATGAAAAAGGGTAGAGATGTTTATTTTGGGGTACAGGTAAATGAGTGAGGTCTAACATATGCATTTTCACATAAAACCAGTGTTTGTTTGAATATCAAAGCAGAGTCAGATGCAAAAAGGGACAAGTTTTTTTTTAATCTTAGAGGAGTTTCATAGGTAAAGAACAGTGTAGTTGATATATTTTGAAGATCCGAAAGAAATGACACAAAAGAAACATTGAACATTTTTTGGTGGAAGGATTTGAAGTTCAGAAATACGTGAGAGCATTCAAATCAGAGACAGAAGTGTAAAAAAAAATATTTTTGAGTTTATGTGGAGGCCCTGGGATAGAAAGATAGCTGGAGATGTTTTACCAATTGCTCATAACTGGAGCTCTGTGCAGACCAGCCATCCAGTCAAGCCAGAAAAGCTTTGTGCTGCCAGAAGCCGTTGAATTGTGAAGTGTGTTCCACTGCAGAATAGAAGAGGGCAGAGGCCATGAAGTTTGCATTTATTGAAGCTACAGCAGTTTTTCTTGAGGAATATTATTTGATTGATTTGATATTGAACATCCATAATGTAGCGCTGCCAGGAGGTGTTTGCTTGTGGGTCTGAGCAATAAGAGAGAGCTTTGGTGGAATGATGTGCAAGACTAAGCTTAACTGTTCTACTGCAACCTGTCTGCTTAATTTTTCTTTCAATCTTGTTAATAAAATGATCACCGTTAATTTAAAAAAACAATGTCACTGGACCTCTAACTGCTTGATTCTGTACAACTTCATCACTTTTTCTGAATTAAAAAAAAGGGGGAGAGGTCCGAAGTCAAATTTCCCTCTTGAAATTTCCCTCTGGGTTTTCCTTTACACAACAATAAGCGCTCGCTGTGGTCATTAAAATTGTGAAATTGGGGCTTTGACATTTCATGAATGTTGTTGCAACTGTCCTTCTTTCACACAGTTGGCGCGCCCTTTATTGTGGATAAAATGCGATCACTATTTCACTTTGATTTTGTTAATAAGATATTTAGAAATTAGAGCAGAATTGAGCACTTTTCTCCCGACCCTGCTTCATAGTTCAATAAGATTATGGTTGATGAAATTAAGGGCTTAATTCAAATTTCATGTCGACCTCCGACATTCCCTTCCGCAACAAGAGCCCTGTGAAGTCAAATAACTTTTTCCCTGAGTTCTTCGGACCTAAATATTTCAGGTCACTCTGAATTACATCTCATACTTCTCAATGCAATGCAACAATCTGACAACACCCTTCTGAAGTTCTATGCTCTCCTCCTCACTGTTGTAATGCTTCCAAGTTCTGTAACAAACCAAAATTTTCAAATTGATCCCTGTGCACTTGCTTTTCTGTCATTCGTGGATGTCAGGAGGAAACAGGGCCCTAGTACAGAATTCTGGCGAAGTCACCATTAGCTTTCTTTCAGAAAAAAAACACGTTTTTTTTTGTTTGTGTGCTTGTTTCCTGTCGCAGAGTTCAATTCGTATCCATGTTGTTACAGCCCATTTTATACTTTGGATTATAACGTTTCCCACAATTCTGTTGTGTGACACTGAATCAGATGTTTTTTTGACGTTCATGTAAACAGCATCAACAGCATAGCGCTCAAGAAACATGTCTCTTAGGCCTTGAAGGGTAAAATGAGCAATTTTGTTCAACCCGATTTACTCTTGGGAAATCAGTGGTGACTTTTCTTTTCTAAATTTACCCGCATAGCTGCAGGAACGATAAATTTTACCTTGAATGATCGTTCGTCAATGATGGCAAATATATTTGCTGGGAATATATTTGTAGCCTTATTTGAATACGGTGCAGCATTTGCAATTCATCAGTACGCCACATCATACCTGTGTCGAAGTTAGACAAGGAAGAGTATCGTGTATACTTCAGCAATTTACACTCTCACTTTCCTTAGTGTAAATTGACAATGCTCGTCCTGTCCTGGTGCCCTGTTTACTTTAAGTACGGAAGCCTGCACAGTTACTCAACCTTTTCATGTTTAAAGCTTACAGGCGTCTGAATTAACAACTTTTCCACCAAGGACTGCGCTACATTTTTCCGAGTAAAGAAAAAAGCTAAGCATTAATTCAACATTTCAACTCTGCTCGCGGCCTCCATGCATAAGACTATTTTTTAGTCGCTAATCTATTCCACTCCTCCATTTACCAACGTTCAAACCGTCGTATACATATAGACAACGATTGCATACCGTAAGGTTTATCTGTCAGCATATAGTCGTTTTCTTTCTTAGTTTATTTTTCTTTTGTTTTGCTTTTAACTACTTCCCTTGACAACCTGTTTACACAGTCCGGTCCTCACCTGTATAACTCAACTGAAATCTGTCATAAGCATAGTTGGTTATTTCATCTTAGTGTCTTACTCTTCTGTCAGCATGTGTAGTCTGAATTTATTTGCCTTAACGTTCTCCGCTATGGTAATATAACTTGACTGTTTCCGAAAAATCTCATCTGCAGAGGGTGCCCTTTGATGGAATGCAGTTTGTCTTGACAACGTTTGGCTCTAATTGAACTGGCCCAAATCGATTTTTACCCCTGTATAGTTGTCTTCCTCCCACTTATTTTTTCTTCCTCTGAAATATGCCCTGTCGTTTTCAACAGTCAACACAAATCAAATGATACAATTATCACTGCCCCCTCAATTTTCATCTTCTGATAGCTGACATAATTTGCGCACCAAATTCCCTAGAACCACGTCAGAACTGCCTCGTTTCTTGTTGGGCTGTAGAAATACTGTTGTAGAAAATGTTCAATATCAAACTCAAAAAACGTCTAACCACCTCCGCCTTTCGTCTACTAATTCAGAAAAGTAAAGTCCCCCACATGGTTACAACACCTATTTTGATAATCAAACGTAAGAATCAGTACTGGGCAAGCCATATTTGGTCAAAGCAGAGATAACTGACACGTCACACGTTAATTTGATTGACGTTAGCTTCATGTTTTTTCCTGCTTTTAGTTCTGTTTCTGATTTTGCATATGCAAGAAAGAGCGAAATATGTATAATTTTTAAAAAATATCTTAGTTGATTTATTTTTATTTTATTAATTTTTTATTACTTACTGACGCTATAGTCAATCATGTAAAAAACACAGGGATTCCAATATTTATATATATATATAGAGAGAGAGAGACAGAGAGAGAGAGGCATGCTGTCAATTAATTGTTGGCAACTGATTTAACCCAACAACCTTTCATCGTTGTTCGCTCTCGATCCTCCACTAGGATTTCGGGCACTGGTAGTATAATACCAAGGAGTTGCAGACTTCTACAGTTTGAACTTAAGTCATCTATTTTTATTTCCAGTGTGCCCTAAACTTTTAAAAGCTGATATCTATTTTCACTTGCTTTCCCAACTCATTTGAAGAATCCTCCGAGCCATGGCAATTTCCAAAATGATGCTGCGCGCATTATAACTCATTCACTTTCACATTGTAATCCTCCTACCTACGTCATGTACATTTCAACGCATTTCTTCCCTTTATTCCCATAATAGCACCTTCTGCTAAATTAGGTTAAAATATGAAGTTACTGTTCTGATTCATCAGCACGTAAGATGCTGCTCTGGTCTGCATTGGCTGCAAAAATGTGTTTGATAGCGTTCTACACATGGGAGTTGTAAGTAAATTTATAGCTCATGTAATAGAAGCAACGAAATCATGGATAGGAAAGCAGCTGAGGGACACAGAATAGAGATTTGTGGCTAATGGATGTATTCATGAAAAAAAAAGTGTGTTGCATTCAGCATTGCACTGGGAGGATTCTGCTTTTATTAATTCACGGGCGTGGGTTTCGCTGGCTGAGCCAGAATTTATTAGCCATCCGTTGTTGTTCTTGGTAAGTTGACGGTGAGCTGCCTTCGTCAACTGCTGTTGTTCATGTTGTGTAGATACGGCCACAATACTGTAAGGAAGGGGATTACAATGTTTTGACGCAGTGACAGAGATGGACAGGCAATATAAATCCAAGTCAGGGGCGTTAGAGCCTTGGAAGGGAAATTCCATGTGTTGCTGTTCCCAACTATGTGATGCCCTTGTTATTGTAGATGGTAGCAGTCGTGAGTTTGGAAGGTGCTGTCGAAGGAAAAATTTTGAAATCTTTCTGTGCACCTTGAACATGAACCCCATTGCTCTTGTGCGTCGGTGGTGGAGAAACTGATTATTTGTGGATGTGCTGCCAAACCAATCAAGCAGGCTGCTCTGCCCTGGATGGTGACAAGCTTCTTGAAATTTGCGAGAGATTTAAGCATCCAGGCAAGTGGGGAGTACTCCATCACAATCCTGACTTGTGCTTGCAAATGGTAGATAGGATTTGGTGAGTTCATCGTTGCAAATTTCCTGGCCGCTGGCCTGCTCTTTTATCCACAACATTTATGTGGCTAATCTGGTTCAATTTCAATGATAAACAACAGGATGTTGATAGTGAGGGATTCAGTGACGGTAGTGCCATTGAATGTCAATGAGGGATTTTAAGATTCGGTGTTGTTGGAGATGGTCATTGTGTGGCACTTGTTTGGCGCGAATGTTACGTGCCACTTGCCAGCCCAAGCCTTAATATTGTCCATGCCTTGTTCCGTTTGAACATGGGCTACTTCAGTGTCTGAGGATTCGCAAATGGTACAGAAAATTGCAAAATGCACAGTTAACCGCCTCACTTTTGAGCTTATGATAGGGGTGTAGTTACTGATGAAGAAGAACTAGGTGGTTCTGTCGAGGACACTTCCCTGAGGAATTACTGCAGTGATGTTCTTCAGCCGAAATCACTGAAGTCCATCAATCACAATCATCTTGCTTTTTGATGGTTATGACTCTAACGAGTGGAGAATTTCCCTCCTGGTTCCCTTTGAGTCCAGTATTATTAGGGCTCCTTGGTGCCACACTCGGCAAAAAGCGGCCTTGATGACAAAGACAGTAAATCTCACCTCACCTCGGGAGTTAAGATCCTTTGTAAACGTGTGAACCAAGTTTCACTTGAGGACAGGAGCTGTGTGGACGCGGCGGAAAGGAAACTGAGCATCAGTGGGCATGTTATTGTTAAGCATGTGTCGCTTGACATTTAGATAACCCCTTGGATTGCTTTACTGATGATCGAAGGTAGACTGTTGTGGCGGTAATTTGCTAAACCATGTTTGCCCTGCTTTTTGTTGCAGGACCGAGTTAGGAAATTTTGCACATAGCATGGAAAGGCCAGAGTTAATGCTTAACTGGAACATAATGGCTCAGAGTGCGTAGCTTACTTGATAACAGACCTTGATTACTATTTGCTCAATAATCTCTGGGCCAATAGTTTTTGCTATCTTCGTTGCCTTCAGTAGTTTCTTGAAGTCACATGAAGATAATCAAAGCTGCTGAAGACTGGCACATGAAACGCTGGTGGTCTCCGAAGCAGGAGGGGGAAGCTCATCCACGCTGCACTTCTGGATGGAGATCTTATCAACTGCTTCAGCCGTTTGTTTTGCACCAAAATGCTGGACTCCCCCATCATTAATGATGGAGATATTGGTAGTGACCCCGCCTCTAGTGTGTTTTTTAATTGTCCACCACGGTTTACAGCTGCATGTTGCAGGACTTAGAAAACATAGCTCTGTTTATCACTGGCTGCTTATTCTGTATGGCATGCAAGTAGTCCTGTGAATTGATTTCCCACGTTGGCACCACATTTTTATGTATGCCTGCAGCTACTTTGGCATGCTCCCCCGCCCTCTACACTGAATCAGAATTGAGGCCTTGGTTTGATGGTAATGATACAGTGGGGCATTTGCCAGCCATGAGGTTACAGTTTATTTTTGTTTGCCATTATGCGGCTGCCAAAGGCACATAGAGTCTCATGGATGCCCAGTCCTAAGTTTCACGTCTGTTCATAGTCTATCCTCTTTAGCACTGTGGTCATGTCACACAACAGTATATTGAGTATTCCCAATGTGAGGACAGGTTATCACTTTCAAAACGACTGTGTAGTGGTCACTCCTGTCAATAAGGTCATTGGTCGAAGAACTTGCCGCAGGAGGACTACTGAAGTTGAAATCAAGCAGGTTTTCCTTCATGTTGGTTTCCTCATCACCTGCTGCATAGCCGGTTTTGCAGCCAGGTTGGTCAGCAGTGATTCTAGTGAGTAATAGGCATGGATTCCCAAACCCATAGTACATCCTTCCACCACTCCACCCTCAGTGCTTCTTCCAAGTGGTGTTCAACTTGGTGAACACTCATTCATCAGCTCAGGAATGGAGGTACGTGGAAATCAGCAGACAGTTTCCTTGCCCATGTTTACCTGATGCCATTGAAACATCCTGGTGTCCCGGGACGATGCTGAAGATTCCAGGGTAAGTTTCTCCCTATTTATAGTACTGTAGCGCCAACTCTGCTGGGCCTCTCCTGCCTGTGGGAAAATACGTTGCAAGGGCTAATGATGATTGTGTCTGGGGCATTATCTATAAAATATAATTCCATGAGGATGACGTTGTCAAACGGTTGATTCACTATTCTATGAGGGAGCTCTCCCAATTGTACCTTTTGCCCCCAGATGCAAGTAAGGAGGGCTTTGCAGCACCAATACAGTTTGTGTTTGCCATTCTGGCTTCCGGTGCCTAGGTCGATGCAAGGTAGTGAGGCAGATTTCATTCCTTTTTCGAGACTTTGCAGCAATGCAACACAACTGAACGGCTTGCTAGGCCATTTCAGATGGCATCTAGGAGCCAAACACATTCCACAGGAATACTAATATGCAGGAGAAAACAATAACTTATACTATATGTAAAGAACATATTCATTGGTTGGCCAGTTGTGTTGCAATGGAGAATGGACCACCGATGGAGACGGGCATTTAACTGCCAAACATTTTTAAAACTCTAAGCCAAGAAGTTTTACACTTTACAAGCAGCTTCCAGTACAAGCAAATTATTTATCAAATGTTGTCCATTCGCAGAATCACATCTAAAATATGACGCTGCTTTTGATTTTTTGTTAGACAGACTGCTTGGGTACAGTCTGTGGCCTGCCCCGTTCAAACAGCCGCTAGGAAATGCTGTTTGTATGGTCCGCAATATTCTGGACGTACGGCCGTCATACTTATCATCACATTAGCACTTACATTCATTTAACACGTAACTCAATTGTGTAATTCATGTAACGGTGTTTTGTGTAGGCGGCAGCTGCCTGTTATTGGTGAACACCACTGCTGTTGCAACTGCATATTAGCATAGATAAACAGCTAGCAGGTGAGCTGTTGCTCAACTTTTTTGCGACACATTTTCCTTCGATGGCAATCTATAATGGATTTGGCACATTCCAAGGCCGAACGTAATGGCCTTTCGCCCATTAATTTGTTTGAATGATATACAGCGCAAATCATCTAATCAGGGCAGCCATTAAACTGCAGGATGGCTTTGATGCACCCTGTCACAGCGTGAAACTTACACAATAAGAAATTGGCTCCGGTCCAATCTACAAGTTTTCAATGAGACCATCGTTATAACGTGTCATAAAATCCTGTGCGTGTTGAACCACAAATTTGGTTTGTGGCAGACTGTTTTAGAGAATCCCCTGGAAGTTTTCCCATCCACTACTTCATTAAAGGGGGGTTCTTTTTACTGCTCCCTTTGAAAGGTGAATTATAACGCAGAACAGGACTCATTAAGGCATGAAAGGAAATTATTACAAAATAACAAAACAGATCAATTAGTGTTCTCCTTGTAAATATCCCACTGAATGCATTGCTCAACTCTTAGTTGTGCTTGATGCTATTTGTATACTGATTATGTTTAAAGTTATTCAGGTAGAGAGCATTAAACTTGGTCCCCAGTGAATACAGACAAACAAATGGATTGGTTGTTAGTTTACGAGATATCTGCTTACATTCTATAAATCTGGATGCTGACAGTAAAACTGTGTTAAAAGTCATTTGATGATTTTCCTTCAGCACGGTACCTCTCTTTCGCTCTCCACAGATGCTTCCACAAGTGCAAAGTTTTTACCAGCATTTCCTGGGTTATTCCTGCCCTTTGCAAACTAGCTTTCTGTGATAGAGAATCTAGAATGGTCACTTCTTGATCAGTAGCAAAAACACTAGAACAGTGAGCCATGCACCTTTTCCCTTCCTCTCTAGCAGACCCCTGACCTAAACTTTATTACCCCATTATATAATCAAATGTATAGTGATTTTGAAGGTACGATCCACATGTCATCGGCGAAGGAAGTGATCAATTTGAATAGTTTCATTGAAAGTAAATGATGAGATACAATACAGGATGTTCATGCATCAAAACTCTTTTGAAATGACTCAAATGTCATTGTCAGTAATAAATCTTTGAATTACAACAGCTCAGGTAATTTTATGTAATTCACAGAAACTTATGATTTTGCAGTAATAAAGGGATGACGCATGAAGCTCTGCCAGTGGATACACACTGTTCCATTACTTTTCCGAATGCTGGGAGCTTTTGAGAGTCCTTAACTAGAAGAAGATTACTTCCCGTCATCTGATCAAATTATAGATGCCACTGACTCGCTTGTGTATGATGCCTACCTACAGATAGTACTAAATCAGTTACATGCTAGTTGGAACAAGTGCTAAATGCCTATATAGTGGTTCTTGCCTCTAAATCCCAGCTGCTCTTCAGGTCATTTCGTTCCTTGAGCGGGTGTAACAAGGAAATCTGCAATCAATCCTTAGACGTTAAATAATGTACATCTTGCTTAACGTATAGAAATTCTTCTGTTTGTGCAGATGACTTAATAAATGCCTCGTTGAAAGTTTCTGAATTCAGCATAAGAGGACAGGGTTTTGCCATCGTGTCTTTAACGGTTTTGCCTGTTCCACCATTCAGTGAGTTCATGAAAGGTCCGTGACCAAGCCTCGTTAAGCAGAGGTCATTTTTTTATATAGTTGTATCGCTTTGCTTTATAGGAATCTGTCAACTTCTGATTTAGCTACTTGGTGAGTTGCCAGATCGCCTGCCATGGCAAGCATTAAGTGCCTCTCCCTTCACTTCTAAATGCGTGTCTAAATTCCCTAGTCCATTACTTTGACCATCTTCTCGAGATAGAGAACCGCAGCCTCCACCTAGCTGAAATTAATTCTCTCTAACCACTTGGTCAGTTTCTCAGCATATGTTGTTAAGGTCGACAAAATCACATTTTCAAACACTCCAATACCAGGGAATAAATCTTGTGTGTAATTATATCAATTACATTATTTAATTTTCCTCCTTAATAACTGCACCGTTAAAATGATCAAATATGTCATTGTTGGGATATTGGGGTGATATGCCGGAGCTCCCATAACATCGGACTTGGGCGCTACACCACTGAGACACTTGGGAAATGTCTCTTGCAACGTCCTAGGTGGTGGACTGAACTAGTGCCTAGAAGTGCAAACTACCCCTGGACATTTGCCTTGCGCTGCAAAGAATCCAAAAATGCGACTGAAATTGCAAACATCGCTTCTTTCCAGCTGTGCTAGTCAAATAGTCAATCACAAAGAGACATAGACAAATTAAAGCCTCTTATAATATCTGATAATAATTATAATAATTGCAAAGACAATGTGTGAACCATGTCTTCCCTCCGTGCCCTACTGGCCTCGCCCCACATCACACTTCTAAAGACTCCCCTCCTGCCCACCTCTGCACACACCAAATCTGTAGACTCAATACCAACACTTTCACGGAATTCAATGCCCCCAAATAACGCTGCCACATGGGGAAGCTCCCATGATTGTCCGGTCACACAGCCACAGCAGGTGCAATTCGACAAGGTGCACGCCCACCCTCGCCCCTCTACCAAACTTAGAGGACGGCCCCGTGGCAGGACCAAATTCCCACCACACACCCAACCCCTGGACGCCGAACTCACAATCACAACCTGCCCCAGACCGATCCAGAAACGAAGCACCCCCCACCCCCCCCCCCCCCCCCCCCCCCCCGCCCTCACGATTCAGAACTTCCGAGCCCTCCATCCCCCGACCCGGAACTACCTCTGAAACTACACACTTACCTCCGAGGTCGTGACCACTGTCCGCCAGCCCACAGGTGTCCATCTGCCCCAACAACACCAGCTCCTCCACCGTCCACCAACTACCCGAAATCTGGCTCTCCCGGTGTCCAACAACACCAAACCCCTGCTTCGGATACCCAACCCCCCTTCTCAACACCCCACAACCACGTACAATCCAGCATATTCTCCCCAACTCCTATCCACTCAACTTAGGAACCTAAACTCCCTGTCCTGTCGAATTCACTGAGCCCTTTAATTTACATTGTTTTTGGAAGCTTGAGCCGTAATTAAGAGGGCAGGTTTTACTTTAATCCTGCAAAGTCTCATATCGACAAGGGTCGGTTATTGTTCTACGTGTTTACTGACAGGCCTTTAGGGGGTAGTCGGGGGATAGACAATGAAGCAAAAAACACGCAGATAAGTACAGGGTGTGTCAATCCAATGTTGATCACCACTCCAGGGAAGCTAGCGCCCATTGTCCTTCAAATGCAGCTTCACCACAGATCAGTCTCCATCTCTTTGTGTTTCAAAGAACAGGTCATTAATTTCTGATATTTTTTTCTGTTGCTGTCATGTTTAAGCTCAATAGTTGTAACTGCACAGGTTTTCAGTCCCCACTCCCCCTTTCATTTTTACTAAATAATTCCACGTTATTTTTCTCATTTTCAGGGTATAATGGTATCCATAAATATCCCAATTGGAGTTTCATTTGAATAAACATGATAAAGGAAAGGAAAAGTGAATCAGTAAATTAAAAGTATAAATTTACTGTTGCACTTATTCCCGCCTTTGAATTATATATCGGTTAAATGAGCAAACACCTGAAAACCGGGCTACATCTGAATGCCCTTTAACAGCTAGAAGTTCCAAATCAGTAAAATTAATGCAGGTTCTAGGTTTGCTATCCGGAATGATGTTAGTTTTGCTGTCGATAGAAATATGCATATCAGTACGTCTGCCAAATCCATCGTCAGTTCCACATGTACATAATCCATGTCCTCACTCACCCATTCTATCTTCAAGTTCCAATGTGGTTATTTATGCAGGTACACATGTAATTATTTGGCACTCTGATCTTACCTCTTGATACTTTTCTCCGTTGCCTGTTATGTTCCCTAACATCTCCAATCCATTCTGTAACATCGTTTCCTCTGTTGCGGGCTAATTCCACATCACTGCCACTGCTTACCTAACGTAAACCAGCATTTGTATTTTGTTACAATTATGAACAATTTATTATTTTCAACGGCTAACTTGTGCTTTTCACATCGACTGAAAAGACGCAGCATACATTAATAGTGCAATCATGGGAATGTCACTCTCTCCTGTTTGAAAGTTTCCAAAGCAGCCTTGATGCAACAACCGTTAGTTCACCATGTCCCTTTTGTCATTGGCCGCATTTCATTTTAATCAGTTCTCATTCGCACTTTGTCAGGAAATTCCGTTGCTGAAATCTTGCAACTGCTGGCGAGTAACACGGATAACCAACAGCACACAATCAAGTATTGTAACCGTGGGAGACTTGACCAAATATTGAAACATTCTTGGAGTCTGCTACTATGTGGCTTTTGAACGAAAACGTGTTTAATGAATCCAACTATGAGGTGAGTTACATACACATTGGAAAACCTAAATAAATTAAGAGATTTTTTAAAAATTTACACTGCAAAAACAGTGAATTGTTTTAAGCACAGCATCACCCTTAAATTGTTGACATGTGCCAGATAACGCAGCATTTTTCGTGTCATATTATTACAACTCTACATAAATTCGTCTGGCACTGTTAATCAATGAAATGATTAATGCGGCAAAAAGTTTTTTTTTCTTTAACATGAGCCCCCCCCAAGCCGCCACTCACTTACCCCGCCCCAAATGTCAGTGTTCTGTTCAGAATAACTCTCAGTTGCATTTTCAATTTACCTAATTCATCACGTCAGATTCGGGTTCATTGCCTAAGGCAGCAATGATAGCTGATCAATGTTAGCGGCACATAACCAAATTGTGCGCTACATCATTGCCAGAACATTTTGCAGCGAAGGCTTACAGTCCTGAAGCATTAGCCAACATTCCCTCTCTTCATATGCTACAGCACATGCTCAGAATTTACACGAGGGGGGCGGGGTGGTGGCATCGTATTGTTGTCACTGGACTAGTGACCCACGTTCGAATCACACCGTTGCAGATGGTGAAATTGCAAATCAAAATAAAATTCTGAAATTAAACTTCAGATGATGACCAAGAAACGTTTGTCAATTGTCGCACAAATCCACCAGTTTCACTAATATCATTTAGGAATTAGGCATGCAGTGCTTGCCTGGCATCAAGGTGGTTGTCTCTTCAGTCCACCCAGAAATCCGAAGTTCTACAATTGCTGCTCTTACCAGTGGAGCCCAGATCCATAAAAAAAACAATAAATGTTCCAAAATTGACAGGAGTGCTTCATTATTCCCACGTGGTAAAAAGTAGGAACCCATTGCCAAACTTTTCAAATATCGAATACCCGCTGCTCACTTAGCAAGTCCCCTATTTTTTGATGAAACCTTTTCCCATATGTCTGTTTTACTTCTTATGCGGTCTCAATAACATTGAGCTCGGTAATCTCTCCTGTGAAACTTGGTGTGACAATTTAATGCTTTTATGACGCTATATGAATTGAAATGCTTTGCTTCTATTCCTGTCCTCTTGATTTCTATTGCCTTTATCATCTACAATCTCATTAGGAAAGGCTATAAGTATGTCCCTGATTAACATGTGACTCGGTTTATTAAAATTAAGAATACGTTTAAAAGGAAGGAATATAACATTTGTCCATTAACTGACTTTTTGCTATTTTAATATGATTCAAGAATATCAAAACTCCAACTGAAAATCTATGCGTACATGAAATTTCTAGACTTATTTTTGATTCACTGTTACGAAAAGAGGCGCACAGAAAAAGGTAAGTCTGGGTCCTACTTCCTAACTTCCAGCATTCCAATCCAAAGCCGAAAGGGATTTCGACATGTACAGGTAAAAGCCCATGGATGGAAAGTTACCTGAAATGTAGGGTGTCCGAAACTAACTTGAAAATGCATTTTTGCCCAACTGAAAACATATTTCATTAGTTACAAAGAGGTTTCACGTAGCGATGATGATGATGCTTATGATGTTAATGATGATTAATGTTGTGTTGTTGTTGTTGTTGTTGTTATTATTATTATTGTTATTATTCTTACTTATTGCATAGTAAGTTTTACATTGCTCCGTACATGCAGATAATGTGTTATGTGGCTCAGGAATTAATCTTTAATATGTGCTCCTCTAGCCTTTTCATATGCCTTTGCCGATTCCCACAAAGAGATGTTTCTATCACTTTTGCTTGTTCTAATATAATCGTGTATGTCTTGGAGACAAATACTGCCACTTATGCTACTTTGAAACAATTCAGGCTTTTTTGTATAATTTTTTTTTTTCAGGAATGAACCAAAACAGTGATGTTTCGGCATTTACATGGCCGGATGAATCATTGGCAGTCTAATGCATAGCTACAGACTGGATTATGAATTTTAGGATATGTATTAGCATTACACGAAAATGTGAACCTAAGATCAAAGTGCAGGGGACTGCTCGGCACATCGATTCTCTACCCCCATGATCCAAGGTCATGGCTGAACTTATGGTGTTCTGAAAGCTACAATTTGCCTACCCCTGAAAATCTGTGAGTCCATTGTACTTCAATAGAGCAGGCTTCTTGGCACAACCATCTTCAGCTGATTCATCAATTACCTACCTTCCTTTTTTAATAATTTCTGGAGTGGAGATGTATGCTGATACTTACAGGATGCTCAGCCCCATTTGCAACACTTCAGCTACTAATGCAGCCCATTTACAAATGCAAGGAGACATGGACAGCATCCGTTATTGGCCTGGCAAGTCGCAATTAACATTCTTGCCACACAAGTGCTGGAGAATGACCATGTCCATCAAGAGACATTCCAGCCATTGCCCTTTGTTATCAAATAACATTATTAGCATTGAATCCCACAGCGTAAACACCCTGCAGTTAGGCAGTGACCAGCAAAATTACTGGACTAGCTGTCTAAATGCTGTCGCTACAAGGGCAGGCCTGAGGCTATGAATTGTGTGACAAGTAATTAAGTTCCTGACTCCTCAAAGACTGTTCACTTTCTACAAGGCACAAATCAGGAATGTGAAGGAATTCACCCCAGTTGCGCGGATGAATGCAGCTCCCACAACATTCAATAATTCTGTCACCATCCAGGGCAAAGCAGCCTGTTTCATTCGCAGCCACATCCATACACATTCATTCCCTCCACCACGGACACAAAGTAGCAATCGTGTGTAAAATCTACAACAAGCACTGGACCAATTCAACAAGGCTTCTTGGACAGCACTTTCCAAACTCACGAGCACTATCATCTAGTAGGGCAAGGGCATGAGTTAGATTGGCACAACAGCACTTGGAATTCCTCCTCACGGACTCACACCATTGTGACCTGGAATAATACATGCGCGCAATATCCGCCGCTGGGCCAAAATGCTAGAACTCCCTTCTTTTAGCTCTGTGGGTGAGCCTACAGCACATGGACTGCAGCGTTTCATGAACGCAGGTCACCAACGACTTCTCAATAGAACTTAGTGATGGACAATGAATGTAAGCGAAGCCCACCACCTATGAATAATAAAATTAATACATGTCTCAAAAATACATAAAAATGTACGTGCAATGTCTCCACCACAGTCGAGAGAAGAGAATTCAAACGTTAATCGACACAATTAGAAAAAAGGGAAAAAAGTTTTCTAATGACTCATTTAAGTTGGATGCCTCTTGTTGGTCAATGGTACCCAATGATACTCGTCCCTTTGACAAGGGAAACACATTCAGAGTCCAAACTGCCAAGTCACCTTAGCGTTTCATATGCTTCAATAAGATCACATTTCATTCTTCTAAGCTCCAATGGATAAAGGCCCAGGCTTCCAAAGCGTTCATCGTAAGTTCACACCCACCTCCACCCCGTTGTCTCCCATCCAAATATCAGTTATGTGGTGTTTCACTGAACACCTCCGAATGCATTTAAGTCCTTTATTGCAATTAGGCTACCAAAACTATGCAGATGCACAAGATTCAGTCTCAGTAATTGGCTTCACAACTCTAGCAAAACACCACTATTTTGTATTCCTTTGGTCTTGCAATGAACGGCAACAATCCATTTGTCCAGCATTTTACTCGCTATACGGGTATGATTTTTTTTTTCCCGATTCATGAAGCAGGATACCTGGCATTACCGCACTGAGTATTGCAAGTGTGCAGATGGTGTCGCATGAAGACTTTTGAGGGTTAAGCTCTTTGTAAAGTATTAAGTTAAGATAATATTAATTAGTTATGAGGTTATTCAAGTTTCTTCAAATTTTTAGCCCAGATATACCAGCTATCTGAGAGCAGCTGTATATTGCTAATTAGGACGACAACACATCTGTTTCTGAGCTTTAGCAGAACTGACACATCATTGTATTTTGGGGAGGTTAATTGCAGGAATCCCTGTGTAATGCATGTATACACTGAGTGCTCACTTATTTCTCTCATTCTGAAGATGAACGTTTGGTGAGTCCGCTAGTGTGCCCAGAGGGGAACTATGAATTATTTTAATATAATGAAATACTTAAGACAACATAGAAGGCAGGTCAGGTGATTAGTCACAACTGCAACATGTTAGGAGCATCTGGATGTCATTGCAATTGATGACAAGACCACATCGAGTATATTAACTAATAGCGGATTGGCTAACTAATGCAAGACAGATTTGGGATAGGGTGGGGTGCGCATGAATATCCTGTATGGCAACAAGAAAGTAAAGGAGTGCCACAGGGATCAGTGCTGGGGCCACATTTATTTACAATACTTGTGATAGAAGTGAATGCACTATTGCCAATTTTGTGCATGACAAAAAAAAAATAGATGGGATTGCAAATTCCGAGGTGACAAAAGCAGTCTGCAAAGTACTCAAGGCCTCTAAAGTGATTGGGCAAACACGTCACAGATGGAATATGAGGTGAAAATGTGAGCTCATGCACATTGCCAATAAAAAATAGAGCAGCTGAATATTATTTATTCTGTAAAATGCTGCAGATGTCTGCAGTAGAGAGGGGTTTAGGTGCCCTTGTGCATATATCCGAAAAGGTTAGCACACAAGTTCAGCAAATAATCGGGAAAGGAAATGGACTTTATTTCAAATGGAATGCAGTAAACAAAATGCTGAAAGTATACAAGACATTGGTTAGACCACACCTAGAATACTGTTAACAATGTTGTTCGCCTTTTCTATGGAGAGATATATGGTGTTGGAGGATGTCCAAAGAAGTTTCAATAGACTGACGCTGGAGAAAGAACCTCCTAAAAATGGAGGTTCAGCAGTCAGCGCTTATGCTCAATGGAATTTAGAAGAATGACAGACGACCTTCTTGATTAGAACATATAAGGTGCTTAGGTGGATTGACAGATTAGGTACTATTAGGCCGTTTCCCTTTTCCGGAGATTCAAGGACCAGGCAGCATAATCTCAGCGTAAGGGGCCGTCCAGTTAAAACAGAGATGATGAGGAATATCTTCTCTCACATGGTAGTAAATCCCTGCAATTCATTTCCGCCGAAGGCTGTAGAGAGTGTGTCATTAAGTATATTCAAGACTGACATGGACATATTTTTAATCAGTACTGGATTCAAGGGTTATGATCAACAGGCAGGAAAGTGGAGTTGAGAATTATCAGATCAGCCGTAATCCCGTTGAATGGCGCAGCAGGCTCGACGGGCAGAATTACCTATTTCAGCTCCAAAGTCTTTTGGTCTTATGATAAATGTGGGCAGCTTTATGAGTTTTGATTCAGATCTGATAAGCTGCATGAGTTTGAGGCCGAGCTCGCAGACATTGCTATGCATTAGGGAGTGACGAAGTTACCTGGACAGTTTGTTCCAAAAAACAGTGGCCCTCCTTAATTTAGAATACTATAATTTCGTCAGCTTTTATTCATGAATATGAGAAAGGCAGTAACCGGGCCGAGTAGGTGGGAGAAGAAGACACTCGACCCTAGCAGTTACGCAACAAAATAAAGGTTCATGCATGTTGGATGGAAAGCATTGAAAGCTTTACCCGGAAGAGCAGTCAGAACATGGGACCCGGGTGCACAAAATCATTGAATTAAGAGGGCTTAAATGTAATGCAATGCCAGTAGAGGTCAGTATATCTTTGGAATACGTACTGTTGTATGCAACCGACTGATTAGATCCTGAAGGCCATGTTGCCCGTCCCGTGCCAGCGTTCTGGCTATGTATTCAGGGCCTGAGACCAACCTACAGAGGGAGGTGAATGATCCCATTTTCGTTTTCCACGTAGGTGTGAACGGCATAGGTAATGCTAAGAATATTGCAGGATCTTTGTTGCAGAATGTAATCTCAAATAGCAATTGGTTTGCATAACATGATAGTTATTAGAGATACGTGGCTACCGGGAAACCAAGGCTGGGCCCTAAATATCCAACCGTATGTGACTTTCAGTAAGGACAGAACTGGAGAAACGTTTGTGGGTTAGTTGTATTAATTAAATGGGGCAATAATAAGGCAGTTCAAAGATGGCTTTATTTCAAAAGTTGAAGACACAGAAATAGTTTGTGTGCATTTTTTTCTCCTTACCCAAGAAGCAGTATAATTCTCATAGAGGGAGTGCAGCAAACTAATAAACAACAGGGGAGTTGTTTATAGCCCACCCAACTGCAGAAATAATGTAAATAGCAATATAAGTCATGAAATTGGAGATGTTTGAAAGAAAAGGTCTTGTGGGACGTAAATCTACATTTAGGATGGTTAAAACTAAATAGAACTAATGTTGCAGAAGCTGAACTATTTGATTTTTTTTTCACGTCATTTCCTGGAGTACTACGTTGATGAACCAAAGAGAAAAAAAACAAAATATTATATGGCAGTAAAGTAAAAATAAAAAGTTTTTAAAACTGTAAAAGCTTCTATGGGTGTGTGATAATAAAATGATTAGCAAGAAATAAATAAATGTGTGTTTATTAGGAGGGGAGTCAGGAGATTATGAGGAATGGGAGTGGACAGTCAACTGAATGCATATTTCATTTTTGTCTTCCCGTAGAAAATAACTACAAATGCCACGAAAAATATTTTCGTATTTCTCCCTGCGCTTGAATGGCTCCCCTTACGATGGAGCCATGGTCAATTTCCTAATCAAGCGTGCAATCACAACTTTCACCCAAACAGGTTGGACAAGTTTCAGGCTTGGAATCCTCAAATTCTGCTTATTGGGCACCCATGCCTGCCTCAATCACAGTGTTCCCTGCCTGTCACTGAATGTTGATCAAGTCAGACGACCCTATCATAAGTGGTATGACTGTCCCCTGGTGCAAAGCTTCCAGTTTACTTATCCCCTCACTGATGAATCGCATTGGCTTTACCTCGGCCTCCAATTCAATGGTTCTGAACCAAAGCTAATCAGACAAGAATGGCTTCCAGCAGATGCGTTTGCCCTTTATCAAACAGGTTTTTAATAATATCCAAATTCTGTATTCACAACACAGCACCTTTCCAGCCATCTTTACTCCAGGTCCTTTTTTCTTTAATGCTTGATAACCATATAAAAATATTTTCTTCCCAATAAACTTTACGACTTCTCAGATAACCTACCACACCTTAGAAAACCTCGACATTGCTGCTGCAAACACAGTTTTTGAAGATAAACGAGTAAAATATTCTCCAACATATCACTTTTCTGTTTTCCTTTGGTAACAAATTTTGAATGCACAGGGTGGACTGCATTGGATAGCTCTCCTAGGTTATGGTAATTATTTCCAGATCTGCCGGTCAACCACTCTTTTTATTCAACTGAATTTCAAATCTACCAGCTGCCATGTTAGGATTTGAATACGTTCACCCAGAGCATTCGTTGGTTCCATTAGATAACTTACCCACTGGCATCAAACACCCAGTGATATTACCAGTGTGCCACCATTTTTACCATTAAATGCCAATATTTTCCGTGATAGGGTTCGCACCCATGTCTCATGAGCATTAGCCTCGTCTTCTGAATTACTATTCTCGTTGCATTAGAACTACGCAACTGCCCCCACCACAGTATAATATTATAATTATAAGTAGTATTTTCCAAACAGTCCGATCCATAGAGCAGCTACGCAGTTGTTCAAAACTCTTCACACTATGATAACGTGTCTACACTTTGGAAAAGACTGGCATAATTTGTTGTCAATACATTTGAATTCATATTGCTGCAATTCAATTCGCCTTTTTGACGCAGGAGGAGCAATTAATATGAACAAAGGTATAGACACGCTCTCGTCGATGATCTGAGGATAAATTTGAGGAATATTCATGAATAACAATATTTGAAACGTGTGAAAAAGCAAATGCCAGCACAGTTGTTTGATTAAAAAATAGAGTTAACATTGTGAACTTAAATCTAAATGCGTGTTCAGATAATGAATAAGGTTCTATAAAGTATTTGAGATACACAACGCTGATAATTGGCTGGCAACTTTAAACTAACTGTACTCATATTACTTAAAGGATTTTAAGTAAAGTCGATTTCAGCGTGGTGTTGGGGGCGTGGGGGGTTGGTTGTGGTAGTCGTGCGGCGGGCGGTATCTCATGGCTATTTCATGAGTTCAGTTGATTATGCATGCAACATTTCATGAAATTCAAGTGGAAAGCTAAACATAATTTTTAAATGTTCGGAAATGAATAAACTAATATCCTACATAGGCCATCTAAGTGTATAGAATTATAGTTTGGATAAGGGTTCTTTCTGGAAATAATTAGTGCCAGTTGCTATCACCGGTTCGCATCTGCAGCTGTGATTTTATGTTAACCCTATGTGTATAATTAAAATAGTATATAATCAAATGGCTCTTGCTATGATATTCCCTCCCCAAGTTTAACCAGCTCTACATGAACGCCTTTAAATTTCTCACGAAACATTGTGAACAACTTCATTGATTTTTTTTTACATACTCAGCCTTGAGTTGTGCCATCTTTCCTCTGGATCTGATTCTTTATTATTCATTCATGGGATTTGAGCTTCGATGGCGGAGCCAACATTTATTTCCTAAGCTATTTACCCTTGAGAAGATGGTGGTGAGCGACATTCCTGAACAGGTGCAGGCCATGTGATGTAGGTACACCCAGGAGTGTATTGCGTTCCAGGATATTAATCGAATGGCGTTGAGGAGGCGGCAATGTTTTTCCAAGACAGTATGATGAGTTTCTTGCAAGGGAACATCCAAGTGGTGGTGCTGCCCTTGTCCTTCTAGATGAGAGTGGATGTGCGTTTGTAAAGTGCTGCATAAGGATCCTTGTTGCAATCTTGCAGTGCATCTTGCAGATGGTAAATGCTGCTGCTACTATGCGTCGGTGGTGGAGGGAGTGAATATTTGATGATGTGCCTCAACTGAAGTGGGCTGCTTTCTCCTGAGCAGTGTCAAGCTTTTGGAGTGTTGGGGGAGGTTTACCCATTCAGGCAAGTGGGCAATATTCCATCACATTCCTGACTTTTGCCTTGGAAATTGTGGACAGTATTTGGTGAGTCAGGAGATGAACTATTCTTCGCATGATTCTTAGCCTATCACAAGCTATTGCATGTGGCCAGTTCAGTTCAATTCCTGGTCAAACAGTCCAAGGCTGATGATCGTGAGTGGTCTCATTGATGCCAAACAAAAAATGAACGTCAAGAGGCAATGTTAGATTTTCTCTTGTTGGAGCTAATCATTGTTTGGAATGTGTGGGATGTGATTGTTAGTTGCCAAGCCTGGATTATTCCCAGGTCTTTTTGCATATGGACATGGACTGTTTCAGCATCTGAGGAGTCACTAACGGTGTTGACTAAGCTGCAATAGTCAACAAGCACGCTCACTTCTGAGAATATGTTGGAATGACAGTCATTAATGAAGCAGCTGAAGATGCTTTGGAAGAGGGCACTGCTCAGAGTAACACTTGCAATGATGCCCTGGAGTTAAGAAGACTGAACTCCAACATACATGGCCGCCATTATTAGCGTTAGGTGTGACTCCCACCAGCGATGAGCTATTCCCGTGGTTCCCATTCACTCCATATCATCATGGGCTCCTTGATGCCAGACTTGGTCAAGTACAACGTTGATGTCAAGAGCAGCCACCCTCATCTCACTTCGGTGTTGTGTTGATTGTTATCATTTACATCAATGCAAAATTGTACATGCCAGTATAAAACACAGATAAATGGCGGTTCAATTGTACATGTGTAATATTTAGATATTTCCAATCTTTCCTTTCTAGCATTGAGGAGATGCCTTTAACTCTGGCACCAGACAGGCAATACAGCTTTGGGGAGTCACACTCATGGCTGCAGCCAACATTAACTATCCCCCTAATTAAGTGTCACCTACAACTACAAAGTTCTTATTTGCTGCTTGAAATTGAATTGCTCCCTGGATCCCGGCGCCAGAGTCAAATTGTTCGTCCTCACTGGTGTCTTCACTCTCATCCACGCACAACTCGCAATACCTTCTTAACTGTTGGACATTTGCAAGACCCGAGGCTTGTTGAACGCTATCCCCTATGCTCCCAAATCTGCTTCAGTTCTAGCCACACTTCTTCTCCCTGGTCACAGGCAGCAGAGCTTTTGTACAACAATGTTGTCTTGGTTTGAGAACTGTTAAATGTTCTGAAAACAGAGTATACGTATTGAAAGGTTAAACCAATGGCCAAATATTTCAAATATGGCACACAATGTGGAGAAATCTGCTGCTCTCCGCTTTGTTGGTGCAAGAAAAGCAAACAAATGGTGAGTGGCTGGATAGTGTTGCACACCAAAGGGATCTGGGTGTCATTATTCATGAGTCACTGAAAGCTAACAAGCAAGCATAACAAACAATTAAGACTTTATTGCAATGTGCTTTTGTATAGGAGTGAAGATGCGACGACGAAAACTTTGCTTCAAACCGCACCAAGAGAATTGTAAGCAGTTTCGATCACCTTACCTTTCATCTTTTCATCGAGGGTGTGAAACAACGTTGCAGAAAATTAATATCTGGGAGGAATTCAAAGTCCTTTTTAGAAGCAAGTTATGAACCGTGCCATTAGTACCTTGAGTTAAGAAGAATGAGAGTGAATCTCATTCAAGCATCATTTTTTTGGTTGCTGTTTTAGAGCGGTCGAGATGGTAGGTGCAGGAACGAAATATTCCTTGTCTGTTTGCCACAGAAGCAGGTGACACAGGCTGAGAATAAGATGTAGGGCATTTGAGAAGGGAATGATGAGGAATTTCTTCTTACGCTTGGTGGTAAATTTTTCGAACTCTCTGGTCTAGAGGACTATATAGGATCAATCGTTGAGTATGTCGCAAATTGTGTTCTATAGATTTCTACCTGTTCAAATCATCAAGTGATACAGAAGTATAGCAGAAAATGACGTTGAATCAGTTCATCAGCCTTGATCTAATTAAAACTTTTAGGTGGTGGGTCGAGTGGCTATATGGCCTACTCGTGCACTGTTTTTTTTTTGGATATAATGTTCTTATTCTCCCGTACCTCATAGCTATGCAGTTTCCCTTTATTTAACTTATATTATGTTTTTATAATTCTGCCTGCCAAAGTAGTCAGGTTCAAAGTTATACCCGTTAAACTCCGTTGATTGTTCCACTCATTTAAACTATTTAAATCGCTTTGCAGACTCCACATGCCCTCTTCAAAATTTACTTTGCCAACTACGTTTATGGCATTAGTGTAGTTAGCCACAAAAAGGTTTCTTACAGTATCAAAGTAAATAATAAAAATTGTAAATTCTTGACGTCCCAGGCACTGATTCCTGTGGCACTACACTCGTTACATACTGTCAAACAGAAAAAAAAGATGCATTAACCAGTTTTTTTCCGCTTTTGATAGCTAATAAATCCGTTATCCATGCAAATTTGTTATCCTCTAAATTGTGCCCTCTCAACTTGCAAATTAACCTTTGATTTAGTACCTTGCCAAATGTCTTTTAAAAATAAAAAAAATACAGCACTTCCAATGGATTCCCTTTCATTTCATATCCTTATTAATTCCTCAAAGAACTCTACTAAAATAGTCAGATATAATGTCTAATTCAGTAAAACATGCTGACCCAGCTTAATTGCAATGAGATTCTCTTATGTGCCCCGCTATATACTTCGTAATAATATATTTCAACAATTTCCCTATGACAAATGCTAAGCTACGGTAAAAAGCTTTATTTCTCCTTCCTTTATTTATTAGAGATATAGCCTTCACTATTTAGCTACCTGACGGGACGTTTTCCAGAACATAGCAGTTTTTTTTTTGTAAGCTTATAACAAATGTATCTATTACCACCCCACTCACATTTTACGATACTATGATGTAATCCACAAGGTCCTGGAGGCCTATGAGCCTTTTACTCCAAGCGGTTGGTCAGTCCCCTTTCTCTGGTCATTTTCATTGTATAAAATTCCTCCCTCCTTTTTTACTGAAGATTCACAGTTATTAATGAGTTGTTTATTAAATACGCTGCACTATAGAAAAAACTCAAAAAATGTATTCTGTTCAAACACTTTGTTCTTACTTTCAATTTTAAGTTTCCCACACACACTCTAGAGTACAGACCCTTATATTGCTTGCACTTTTCATTTCTTGAACTACCTGTGGAAATCTTTACTAGCTATTTTTATACATAAAGCTAATTTGATCTTACATTCCAATTTCAGCCTCAGTTTTTAACTAATATATATTCCTTGCTATTCTGAACATTTTGCCGATTTGCCTGTCCTGCCAGTCATCTTTCGGCATATACAGGCATTTTCTTGCACGTTTATATGACTTTTAACTTATTAGTAAACCACGAGTGATTTGTTTTTCCATTTGAGTTTTATCACCAGACTGTATCTCGCCTTATTAAATATCTCGCCAAGTGCCAGCCCTATATCTGCATCCTTTATTCGTCCCATAAACAAATTTGCCAGGTCGCTTTTGAAAGCTATGTTTACATGCCACGATAATTATCCTAATATTAAGTTGAATACGATCGTCTTATTTTCATTCCTCTCTCCCTGAATTGAATGTGAAATTCAAATGTATTATGCTCACTGTTACGTACGTTAACTGTGAGGAATTACTTAATTCATCCTCATTCTATTTTAATTGGTGTAGTCTAGCTTGTTCTCTAGCCTGTGGTAAAATGTGTTTCTCTAAGAAAAAAAGCCAAGGATTCTCCATTAAATCATTGTCCAGGTTTCGTTTGACAATGTGATTTCCAAATCTATATGTATATTAAAATTAGCATGCTTTCCGCTGTACCATTCTCACAGGCCCCTTTTATTTTGGCCTGTATAACCCGTTCGGCAGCATAATTTATATTAAAGGGCATACAAATTACTACCACAAGTGAATAATTAACTTTGCTATTTCTCATCTCTACCCAAACTCATTCGACATCTTGATGTCGAGGCCAAAGTTCATCTTTCTCTATTGTACAAGTGTAAAATTTAATTAACAGAGCTACTATCCATTTTCCTAGCTTCTAGTTCTTAAAATATGTAAAACAAAAACAGAATTACCTGGAAAAACTCAGCAGGTCTGGCAGCATCGGCGGAGAAGAAAAGAGTTGATGTTTCGAGTCCAAACGTCAACTCTTTTCTTCTCCTCCGATGCTGCCAGACCTGCTGAGTTTTTCCAGGTAATTCTGTTTTTGTTTTGGATTTCCAGCATCCACAGTTTTTTTTGTTTTTATCTTAAAATATGTAGTTACTCTTGAATATCCATTTCCTAGTTTTTGTCATCCTTAAGCTGTGACTGTGTAATTACTATCATGTCTTGAATATACATCTGTATTTGCTTTGTAAGTTGTTTTTTTTTTGGAATGCTACATGTAGTAAGATATTCTGAGTTTAGGCCTCTTTCAACTTCTGCAAAATCTTCCACCCTTATCTGATGGCGCATTCTTAGTTTTGCAAACTGTGTAACGTTCAGCCTCTTGCTGATCATCGGTCCCTTTATTTATACCTTTCCCCATTTGCCTTGTCTTCTCTATTTAATTTGCAACATCTTCTCAAGCTTGAACACATGCTGGAATGTATACTACCAAGCCCTCTCATTCGTCTCTGTTATGTTACTCGCCAGAAGCCTTGTACCAGCGTAGGTCAGGTGAGAAACATCAAAATAGTAAATCATCCATTTCCCTCAACAGTGGCGACACTACACCAAGAGTTGAAACCTATTTTCTCACAAAAAATTGTCCCAATATTTACACCTGTAACCGGATTTACCCTATGACAATTTGCTCATGGCTCAGGTAGTTAGCCGGAGTTATCACCATTAATGTTCAGCTCCCTTAAAAAATATCCACTTGTTGCTCTAATTACCATGGTAAAAAAACGTTTATTATGCCATTATTGTTTAGTTAGAGTACAATCACTACTTCTCCTCACTCCAATGGTAAGTTCCTCTCAAACCTCGCTCAGAAGTCCAGAACCCTCAACGCAGGAAGGAAAAATAGATGTTTTTTCTCCCGTTCTCATCTGCAATGAATTGTCCCCTGATTATTCTGTTACCTTTTGCAATACATTCTTATTCACTCTCTGAGCTTGAACGGCTCCCCTACGATGGAGGCATGGTCAATTTTCTAATCTAGCGTGCATTCACCACTTTTACCCAAACAGGTTGGACAATTACGAAGGCTTGGAATCCTCCAATTCTGCTTATTGGTTACCCATGCCTGCCTCAATCACAGTGGTACCTGCCTGTCACTGAATGCTGATCAAGTCAGAAGACCCTATCATAAGTGGTATCACTGTCCCCTGGTGCAAAGCTTCCAGTTTACTTACCCCCTCCCTAATGAATCGCAATAGCTTTACCTCGGCCTCCAATTCAATGCTTCTGAACCAAAGCTAATCAGACGATAAATGCTTCCAGCAGATCCGTTTGCCCTGTATCAAAGAGGTTTCTTAGTAATGTCCAAATTCTGTAGAAACAACACAGCACCTTTCCTGCCATCTTTATTCAGTGTCCTTTTTTCTTTCATGCTTGATAATCATATAAAAACATTTTCTTCCCAATAAATTTTACGGCTGCTCAGATAACCTAGCACAACTTAGAAAACCTCGACATTGCTGCTGCAAACACAGCTTTTGACGATAAACGAGTAAAATATTCTCCAACATATCACTTATCTGTTTTCCTGTGGTAACAAATTTTGAATGCATTGGATAGCTCTCCTAGGTTATGGTAATTATTTACAGATCTGCCACTCAACCATTCTTTTTATTCAACTGAATTTCAAATCTACCACCTGCCATGTTAGGATTTGAATACGTTCACCCAGAGCATTCGTTGGTTCCAGTAGATAAGTTACCCATTGGCATCAAAAACCCAGTGATATTACCAATGCGCCACCATTTTTACCATTAAAAGCCAGTATTTTCCGTGATAGGGTTCGCAGCCGTGCCTCATGAGCATTAGCCTCGTCTTCTGAATTACTAGCCTCGTGACGTTAGAACTACGCAACCGCCCCCACCACTGTGTAATATTATAATTATCAATGCTATTTTCCAACCAATCCTATCCATAGAGCAGCTACGCAGTTGTTCAAAACTCTTTAGAGTATGATAAACGTGTCTAGGCTTTGGAAAAGACTGGCATAATTTGTTGTCAATACATTTGAATTTATGTTGCTGCAATTTATTTCGCCTTTTTGTTGCAGGAGGAGCAATTATTATGAACGCTCTCGTTGCAGATCTAAGGATAAATGAGAGGAATATTGATGAATAATATTATTTGATACGTGTGAAAAAGCAAACGCCAGCACACATTTTTGATTATAAAATAGAGTTAAAACTGTGAACTTAAATCTAAATGCATGTTCAGATAAGGAATAAGATTCCATAAAAAAATTGAGATATCCAAAGCTGATAATTGGCTGGCAGCTTTAAATCAACTGTACTCATATTACTTAAAAGATTTTAATTAAAGTCGATTTCAGCGAGCGGGGGTGGGGGGGGTGGGGGGGGGGGGGGTATGGTGGGGTGGGGTGGTCGTGCGGGGGACAGAATCTCATGGCTATTTCATGCGTTCTTTTGATTATGCATGCAACATTTCATGAAATCCAAGTGGAAAGCTAAACATTATTTTTAAATGTTGGGAAATGAATAAACTAATATCCTACAGAGGTCGTCTACTTATAGAATTATAGTTTGGATAAAGGTTCTTTCTGGAAATAATTAGTGCCAGTTGCTATCACAAGTTCGCATCTGCAGCTGTGATTTTATGTTAACCCTATTTTTAAAATTAAAATACAATGTAATCAAATGGCTCTTGCTCTGATATTCCCTCCCCAAGTTTAACCAGCTCTACACGAACGCCTTTAATTTTTTTCAGGAAGCATCGTGAACAACTTCATTGACCTTGTTTACCTACTCAGCCTTGATTTGTGCCTTCTTTCCTCTGGATCTGATTCTTTATTATTCGTTCATGGGATCTGAGCTTCGATGGTTGATTCAATATTTATTTCCCAACATATTCGCCCTTGAGATGATGGTGGTGAGTGACATTCTTTAACAGCTGCAGGCCATGTGACGTAGGTACATCCAGGACTGGATGGCATTCCAGGATATTAATCAAACGTTGTTGAGAGGGCGGCAATATTTTTTCCAAGTCAGTAAAATTAGTTACTTACATGGGAACTTCCAAGTGGTGGTGCTGCCCTTGTCTTTCTAGATGACAGTGGATGTGCGTTTGTAAAGTGCTACATAATGAACCTTGTTGCTATATTGCAGTGCATCTTGCAGATTTTAAATGCTGCTGCTACTATGCATCGGTGGTGGAGGGAGTAAATATTTGACGATGTTCCTCAAATGAAGTGGGCTGCTTTCTCCTGAGCAGTGTCAAGCTTTTGGAGTGTTGGGGGAGGTTTACCCATTCAGGCAAGTGGGCATTATTCCATCACACTCCTGACTTGTGCCTTGGAAATTGTGGACAGTATTTGGTGAGTCAGGAGATGAATTATTCGTCGCATGATTCTTAGCCTATCACAAGCTATTGCAGATGGCCAGTTCATTTCAATTCCTGGTCAAACAGTCCAAGGAGATGATCGTGAGGGGTCTCATTGAAAGCAAAAAAAAAGAAGAAATGAACGTCAAGAGGCAATGTTAGATTTTCTCTTGTTGGAGATAATCATTGTCTGGAACGTGTGTGATGTGATTGTTAGTTGCCAAGCCTGGATTATGCCCACGTCTTTTTGCATATGGACATGGACTGTTTCAGCATCTGAGGAGTCACTAACGGTGCTGACTAATCTGCAGTAGTCAGCAAGCACGCTCACTTCTGAGAATATGTTGGAATGACAGTCATTAATGAAGCAGCTGGAGATGCTTTGGAAGTGGACACTGCTCAGAGTAACACTTGCAATGATGCCCTGGAGCTAAGAAGACTGAACTCCAACAACCACAGCCGCCTTTATTTGCGTTAGGTGTGACTCCAACCAGCGATGAGCTATTCCCGTGGTTCCCATTCACTCCATATCATCATGGGCTCCTTGATGCCAGACTTTGTCAAGTACAACGTTGATGTCAAGAGCAGCCAACTTCATCTCACTTCGCTGCTGAGTTGATTGCTATCATTTACATTAATGCAAAATGTTACTTGCCAGTATAAAACGCAGATAGCTGGCTGTTCAATTGTACATGTGTAATATTTAGACAATTCCCATACATTGGATTGCATACTGAGAAGCATTAACTTGTAGAATTGAAGCATTTGAACGTTTTCAATTATCATTAACTTATTAGCTAGATTTCTGCATGAATTACTTTTAGGTAGTTACCTTTTATTATCATCGGTAACTAATTTGCTCTTATATAAAGGTTATTGAGATGCAGAACGTTTGTTACAAAAATGGTTATTAGCACCACATTTCTTTTCATATCGATGTCTTTTCTTAAAAAAAAAGTAAACACGCTAAAGAAAGCAAGAGAAAAGAGAAAGTACTGCGTAATTTAAAATAAAGGTCAATGCCGATTGCTTTTTTTTTCATTTCTGTAAAAGAAATAAAAGTCATGGCAGTGCCTAAATCCTCAATATCATTACGGAATTTGATCCCGTGGATTTGTTTGGAGTTTCCGAGATCAGAGGCTGGAAAACTCATAGGTCAAGTTTAAAAGTAAACAAATCCATATTAATGATTTGGCTACATTATCGGCATTTTCCTGAGCGTTAGACTCGATTCTTCAAACTCGTTATGGTACTACTGGCTTTGAAACTCAGTGTATTTACTCCTATAGAAAGCACACAGTCTCATCTAATTGCAAAACCTTCTTTCACTGATCAACATTCGCTTCTTGTCTCAAGCTTTCATCAATATAATCATTCTACTGTTCGACACAGATGTAAAATCTTTTACCTTGTTTCTGCATTCTGCTTAATAATGACATTGCGAGACCCCTGATTCTTCAGTTGATGACTATTATATTGACACCACCCGTACACTGGAGGAGGTTGCAAGCAAGGGCACCATTCGGAGTGGCTAACTGGATATTCTTCATGGTGCCATACATGCTTGGAGTGCCTTATTGTTTAAATGACTCTAAAAATGCCACAAAATTTGCTCTTCTTCCAGCTATTCAATGAAAATGAGACTGCGTAAATCTTTAATTTCCGCTTCCACTTCACCTCCCCCCCGACCCCAACGTCCCCACCGCCCCCCCCCCTCCCCAACCTCCCCCAGCAATCCCGCTCCCACCCAAAAACCACAGCTATTCAGGGCGCTGCATTATTTTTTTAAAAAATCAATATCGCAAAAACATGTAGTTCAGAGTATATTTAATTTAATACTGTTTCATGTGTTCTGATTTTAGTTATCTCAGAAAATTCAGACGCTAAAATCTTACAAATGTTGGCGAGTTGCATGGTTATCCAGCTATGCAGAATTACTGACTTCTACCGTCAGATGCTGGAATTTTCAATTGAAGATTACTTGGATGAAACTAGTCAGTTGCTTTCAAGAGCAAATGTGTTCAGTAAAATAGAAAAGAAGGTATGTATGCATTTGATACATCCATGTTGGGAGGCAATTTATCTTTATGGATGGCTGCAATTGGACAGTGTTTCCTGCAGAAAGTATCAGCAACCAAGCATGAGAAGAATTAGTGATATGTGTCAATATGGCAATCGTTTTAATTGTTCTTGTTGTGCTCTGCTAAAGTAATTTGCTCTGGAATTGGCAATGAATGATTTAAATCAAAAAGCTGTGTGGCCCTTATTGCGCAGGCTACGGCCTCTATGGTACTATTCGGGAATCCATTATCTTCAGATCTTTCAGCAATGATGTTTGCTCATTTACTTCGATTTAAAAATGAAAATTCATCCGGTTTCTTGGTAGTTAATTATACAACGAAGGTTTCTGTGCTAGAATTCAATGGAGCCTGGTCAGAATAGAACTGTGGAGCCAAGGAAATAATGCGAGACACGAATGCCATTCAAGAAGAATCTAAAAAAATAGAAGGTGTCCTTCAGTGGCATTGCAATAGATAAATCCACTGATATTAACCACTTAACAGTGAAAATTTGACGTTACCTTTTGCAGCGAAAGCAATTGTTTTACTTTAGTTTCTCAAAGAAAAAGGACACAGACGGCAAACATCAGTCCAAAATTTAACACAAAGTTAAAGATGTATACTAACAGTGCAAAACAAATTAGAATCAATTTTCCCTTATGGCAACACCGGGAATATTTGTACCATGTGCCAGCAATGTAGGACGAAGGGAATAACGGACTCTAGTTCACCAAAAAGTAACTGGCATATATATTCATATCCCGTGATGACACTAACTGAAATCGTCGAATGAAAGTGTTGAAATAGACACAGGATCAACTTCTAGGATTGGCACGTATTATTTGCAAAAAATGAAAAATGTGCATTTCCAGTAAACCGCAGAGCGATGCAATCGCCACGGGCTTTAAAATTTCAATCAATGCCTACTGAACCTATTCAGGTCATATTTCTTTGCTTTGCCGATTCTTTGTATAAGCGTGTTTCGTGCCACTGTCCAAAAATCTTTTACTTCATTTACAGGGTATATAATTTCACTTTTGAAAAATTTGCCTCACTGTAATAATAGTTTCTCTTTTTACCCTCTATGGGATCTAGCTGTCTCTGGGTAAACAAGCAATTATTGCTCATCCTAACTGCACATACAAAACTTTGTTGACCGTCAAGTTGAACTGCTGTAGTCCATGTTATAATATGTGCACCTATGGTGATTTAAGGGACTTACTCCACAATTTTATTTCATTCACAGTACGTAAACTGGTTCCAAGCCAGGATGCCTTGTGGCTTGGTCGCCGCTTTTCATGGTGCTGGTGAATGAGCCACGGTGAATTTCTTCTGGGAGTCGTGCCAATATGGCTTCCATTGAGCATCGGTGGAGGGGGGTGTGACTGTTTATATTTCAGGTTGGATGCTAATCAAACTGGCAGATTTGCCTTTTATAGTGGCCAGCTTCTTGGTGTTGTTGGAGTCACACTCATCCAGTGAAATGCAGAATATTCCAATATCCTTCTGAAGTCTGCCCTGTAGATGGTGGACAACATTTGGAGAGCCAGGAAGGAGTTACTATCCGTGAAATTCCCAGCCTCTGAGCTGTTCTTTCAGCCATAACATTTACCTGGCTGGCCAAGTTCAGTTCCTTTCCAATGGTGACCTCCATGTTTTTGAATTGGGGTAATCAGCAATGATAAAGCCTTTGGATATAGAGGGGAGATTGTTACGTTATCTGTTTTTTTGAATTGTTCATTGCCTAGTATTTCTGTGGCGTTATTATTGCTAACTATTTATCAGACCCAGTCTGAATATTGTCCAACTCTTGTTGTCTATGGACAATATCTGAGAAGTCACAAATTTCTCCGACAATTGCACAATAATTAGCAAGAACCGCAATTCAGAACTTATGATGCAAGGGGTATAGTTGTTGTAGCAGCTGAAGCAGTTTGAGCCTAGAACCGCGCCATGAGAAGCTCCTGAAGTAGTTTTCCTGGATAGAGATGATTACCCTTCAGCTATGACAACTATCTTCCTTTGTGACACCAGAAAAATAGAGCGTTCCTCCCCTGTGCCCCATTGACTCCGCTTCCTAGGGATCTGTGATGTCGAATATAGACGGTTTAGACATAATTGTAGTAATAGGATGGAGGAAGAGTTAGTGGAATACATGCAAACACAATTTCTAGGTAACTATATGGACGAAACACCTTTTTTGAATCAAGCTTTTTTTCAGAATTATGTTTATGAATCATTGAGAGCTAATTGATCACAATGTTGAAATATGGCTTGTAGGAAAAAGTTATCATTTCATAGATGTTTTATTTAGTATTTCTGAGAAAGAGAGATGTGCTATTGTCGATTTCCATCCTACGCACAGACATACAGGCACCAAAATACAAAATTTCAAGGGAAATAAGAATTTCTGCTGCATGTGTCAAATGAAGTAATGCTGACTCATGTACGGGTAGACATGGAGAACGCAGAGAACTAATGTCCCAAAGCCCTTAATTTAAATACTGAAAAAGGTATGAAATGTCCCAGCACGTCCATTCTACTGAAGAGCATGTGCTCCTGCATAAGCAGGTACGTAGCATGTAGCCAGTTCAAGTGAACTACACTGCGAGCATGACTCATAATGTTACATCGGTTGTTAGACTAATACTTGAATATTTCTGGATTGTTCAAAACACTATTTCCCAGTCGTCAAATCACATCTAAACTTGCAGGTAATGTTTGGAGTTATGCAAGCACAACACGGTTAAATAAGGTAAGTGTATACGTTGTATCACACCTGCACTGTAATGCGTATACACACGCAACGTTTTTTTTCTGATGGCAGAACATATATTTGGCTTCACAGAAACACCTTGTTCATGACAAATAATAGTCCTGTTGCTACATTTTATAAGCAGCAAGACATTTATTCTTGTTATTTAGTTTGCAAATGATCTCAATCAAAACAAAGCCCAAGCATTTTAACTTCAGAAAAACCTGCAAGTTAAGCAAGTAATTCGTTAACGGCAATTGGGAAGTTACAAAGATGCATTTATAAACAGGAAATGACTGACATTCATATGGTTACTACATTACTCACAGCAAATATACATACCTCAGCGCGCATAAATAGCACATAAAGCATGGTGCACATTGCTAAATGTGTGTGAGAAAGGGTGACATAGTGCAGACAAACGTGAGGCCAGTAGAGCCAGAAAGTTCGTCAAATATGATGGGTTACAAGGACATGGCAGAGATATTATCCTCATATGTTGTGTTTTTTTTTTCATGTGAAAATACACCAACAATCCAGAAAAAAAGATGATGCAAGATGCCATGGATCGACAACAAAGCATATAAGTAACTTGATTTATGTAGTGATGGGCTGTTTATGGTGACAAACTTGTATTGGCACTTCAGAACTTGATGTGGTTAATTATAAGTTATTAGAAGCGTTTGGTGAGGAGATGTTAAGTTTAAGTTTTAAATATTCATTTTATTCTCCAGCAGCTCTCAATAATTTGAAGGTAAGAAACATGACATGGCTAATGAAGAAAATGAACAAAATAGAACACGTTATCTATAGGCATATTTGCCTAACATTATTACTCAGCAAAATGTTTGCATCATTTAATAAGAATGAATTTAAAAATAAACCTTTAAGAAGTAAACAATATGATAACAATAACAAAAAAAGAAGTAGACATGGAAATTGAGACTCTCATAACTATGAGCATCTTAATATTAGGATCAGTAAATGAATCAAATTGATATAGTGCATTTGGTCCTGTTTTATTTTAAAGAAAATACATGGCATTGTGGAAAACAATAAATTATTGCAATTTATTAGTACTTTGTGTATTGAATGATTAACACATAATAGAATAGGTGTAAAAGAAGTATTTCAGGATTCCAACCTTGTGCAAAACAATACGTGTAAATTAAGTATTTCAGGATTCCAGCCTCGTACAAAACAATACATTATCTACTCACAAGTCAGTTAGCGAAGTAGTTCAATATCTAATAGTTTGTTAACAATTGTTTGGAAAGTAAACGGGCAGACGAATAATAGAAACGGAAGGGGGATATATCCAGGTGAACATGATTGACAGAAGGCAATCTTGCAAAACGTGAAGTTTACCACTTTAGTAGAGTTATAAACATTTTAAGAAAGAGACAGATTGCAATCAGAAGAACATTGCCACGATTATGTACAAAGTTCTGCAAGAAATGAAATTATAGCTGCACAGACAGGCACACCGAAAAATCATTTGAAATGAACAAATATTTTAGTATTTCAATGCAAGGCAGTTACCACTACAGAAACGGATCTCATGGGACACTTGTTCACTCTTAAAATTGTTGAGCGGTGTTAACTGGGTGGAAGCTGCATTGGGTATGTGCTGGGGAATGAGCACGGTAAAGGGCGGTAGTTGCATGTCTTCTTTGAATGCCGAAAACCTGACGTGCATTTTTTGTTATTTTTGTCTCTGCTGTAGTGTTTAAATTATTTGTTGTTCCTTAACAGAATTGAACCCTGTTTGTTTGGCACATTATTGCTTAATGCTTGAATAGGTAAACACATTCTGATTCGGAACTAGCATATCCTCTAGAAGAGGAATTTCAAATTTTGTTGAAAACCGTTGATAACTGTGAGAGAGGAAACAATTGCGATGAAAGAGTTAGAACAAAGAGGAATTGAGTTGAATCCTAATCATTAAGTGGCGGGAGCGGTGGTGGTAGTGGTTGGGTGGGGGGGGGGGTTGGGGTGGTGTGTGGGAGGGAGAAGAGAGAGCGACAGAGAGATGGAGAGTGAAATTTCCTGAGCTATGAAAATAAAGCGAGGGCGAAGAAAAATAAGGAGAGTTTTTGTCCGAAGAAGATGGCAATAAAGATGAAGCTTTTCACAATGAAGATAGCAAGGAGGAGAAAGGAAACGCCGTGGAATCTGTAAGTTCACAGAGGCAGGCTGAAAAATCGGACTCCCCATATGGTTGAGGAGATCCAGAAGGAAGAGTTCGGCGATGTTTCAGCCGCTCGGAATTTCGAAAAGAGGCTATACATCCAGGGCAGTTTGAAGTAGTGATGGTCGAACAAAGAGAACTTTAAGAAGTTCGAAGTATACCAGTGGATGCAAACAGTACTGAAATAGTACCTGTGGGACGTGCGGTGGCTAAGCAATAGATGTTAAACTTAAAAGGGCTGAAGCCAATCTGGCATTAGTAAAAAAGGGTAAGAAATGAAACATGATGCTTTTTAAATAGTCGGAGGCAGGACAGGAGAAGTAAAAGAGGCCCTTTAAGGGTGAGTAAAGGTAAATACTTTAATGGCAGTTTTAAATGGAAGTTGGCGGACTTCCCACACAGACAAAGGAAGAATGTGGGTTTAGCAAAACGCCATTCAAAGGTCACCGTGGAGTCCATCATGAGCTGAGCATTCCCTTCGGAGAACCTGTGTCTCTCAGGGCATGGGGCACTTTCGAACACCAGCTTCCCCTACCCACAAATGACAACCACCTCCCCCACCACAAAAAATAGGATGAGGCTGGTCTCTATTACAAAGCACAACATACTTTTGGGAAACGCAAAGTAAATAGCATTGCCGCTCACTTGGGTTGAGACACTGAATCAGTAAGCCAATAGTATCCAAGTTTTATACCTCAACTAATGTAGTGTTATGGATAATTCATTAAAAAGCGAGTTTCTGGCAGAGAACCATGATGGTTTAAACATGCAATTCCAGACCACCAATATACTAAAAAGCCGTTTATAAGAGTTCCTGGGTTGTCCGAAAACAAAAATCAGAGGTTTTGGAGATGGATAGCGAGGTTATAACACAAAACCGATTGGAGATGTTTAGCAATACCATCCCCCCTCAAACAAAATGCATTTGTAAAGTAACCACGAGAAGGAAAAGCTACTTGAGAACCCTGATACAAAGTAATATTTTGTAATGAAGAAAGGTTTATTTGTACCTAGTTAACTGAACTTAAATAAAAACAAAATAAATAAAAACATTATCCAGGGCATACGGCAGTTTAGATCAGCTGTGAATAAAGATTAGAGTAGAGCATAAAGCACACAATTAAATTATCAATGCGGATTTGTGTGTGTTTTTTTTATATTCAGAAGTTTGAAACGAAATTTTCATTGGAGGCAGCATTTTATGTTGTGACTACAGTATGAGTGATATCAATCTGAAATATAATCAGCTGACCAACAAAACAAAAAACGTTTTAAAATCACTTTCAAAAGCAAGATAATGTACAATTTATAATTCTTTTTAAGAAAGTGCAATCCCATTATAACAATGTAAAACTGCGAATCAGCAGAAAGGGCGACTTCCATTCCCGTCATGGGGACGTGAATGAGCTGACTATCAAACCATCAGGGGCGTGATAAAACATCATCACCTGTGACTTTGATATTATAACTTCTCAAATATTTCGTAGAATAAGACAGTAAAATGCCTAGTAATGGATCGTGAATTAACGGTTGCCAAAGGCATATCCAAACAAACACCTTGGAAACAAACAATAGTTGAGTTATTTCAAGGAGAGACTTCAAACCTTCTGAAAGCAGTCCACTCTCTCTCTTCGTCCCACTCTCTCTTTTGGATAAAGCGTGTCATCTGATGAAAAGTCAGTGTTGGCAGAATCATACCAGAAAATGGGCATTGCTTCAAAAATGAAACACCTTCTATTTCTGACCACGTCCAAGAAAATAGCTAATCTACTATTCCAGCACATTATTTAGCGGAGTACAACTCTCCAACTCCCCATAACCCTGACAGCTCTCTATGGTTGCCTGTGTGATTTTGTCTGGGCGTGTTGCTGGTGGGCGCAGAGCTAGGGGGCAGTTCCTGGGGTGGTGAGTGCATGAATGCGTAAGAACCAAATGATTGATGCCACGATTCACTTATTTTACCCTAGGGTATTGTGGTTTACTCAATGCTGCTTGTTTACATTATGCCCAAGATGTTTGATTGGCTCCTCATTGCTCATCTTTCAAATAGGTAATTACATTCGGAACTGTAAAATGTATATCCTCATGAAGTGGAAGCTTATATACTTTATTGCGACCAACCGGGAAGAGTGAATAGAGTGGAAACATTGATCCCAACTCACCAGGACGTCACAATCTGCATGTTCCTATACATGAATACACGCATTTAGCGTGAAGAACCTTTAAGGAATTAGGGAGCAAACTCCACAGAGCTTTTGATACAACTCATTTAAATCATAACTGGTAGCAAATCTTGCAACAATTGTGCTGAAAATCATGAGGGTCTCTTTGTTTCCTCATCGAAAACGGGCACGTGTCCTACAAGGTAAGAACAATGAATATTTCGTAAACTCGTTCTTAACATAAGGATATAGGACAACGTTGACTGGTTGTTTGGATGTGCCCAGTTTCTGGAGCTTAGGGGAATTAAATATGTTCTATTCGAAATATGTGAATTTTTCATGCGACTAGAGTGGTTGGATGCTAAGGAAACGTTTCCACTTCTTGGGGAGATCTAGAACTGAGAGTCGCTGCCATATTATACGTTTTGTGCCACTCAGAACTAAAGGGAGTGATTTTTTTTTTTTTCTTGAAGCAGAATTGTTGTACTTTGCCAACATCTTTACTTTGAGCCACATTCCATTTCGAGACGCCACGGCACCTTCCCATGTGATTGGAGAACATTAAACAACTGTCCCTATTTTTCTTACTCCTCATTGTCCAAGGGCACAAACAAACCTGTCAGCTGAATCAGCTCTTCACTTACACCTCCATCAATTTTGTCTACTGCACCTGATCTGTCCAATGTGGTCTCCTCTATATCGGAGAGTCCGAATTCAGACCGGCTGACTGCTGTACAGAAAACCTATGGACTGTACGCATGCATGACTCACACATTCCGGTCGTTTACCATTTTAAAACCCCATCCTGCTCTCATGCCCACATTTCCGTCTGTGGCCTGCTGCAATGTCCTAGTGAAGCCCAACGCAAACAGCAGAAAAATCACCTCATATTCCGATAAGGCAATTTACAGCCTTCTGGTATATAACAATGAGTTCAAGAACTTCTGGCCATGAAATCATTCTTCCATCCTCGCCCCATTTTATAATCCCCTTTTGTCTATATTCAATGTTATTGTGCTTTATCCAGTTTTATTTCATTTTCATACATTTTCCATGCCGTTATTTCCTTTTTATCCTCCTTCTATCACATTCTCTATCTCTTTTTCCCCAGGACCACTGCACCCTCCACCACTCATACTCATACAGGGCCATCTGTTACTTCTTCCATGATGCCCTTTCGCACAATGCTACCCTTGTTCTGTTATTATCACGTCCTGCTGTCTAGCCTTTATGCCAAATTCGGCACCTTTTTTTCTTATCACCAACCATTACCATTAACAGCACCTTCGGGCTTTAGCACATGAAATATTTCTTAGTCCCTCATTTGCCCACTTCTATCGCTGGCTGTTGTGGTGTATTTTATTAAAGGACCACAGGAGGATCAGGTACAGGTTTCGATCGTTTATTCGAGCAATTGCAAGGAGCACACCATCTCAATGCAGCTTGAGACAGTACTCTGCTAAACTAAAAGTGTTCATCATATTTATGCATTAAATGGTCATGTACAAGAACAGTGCCAGATTTCGGTCTCATCAACATATAGGTTTGCATTAAACAGACACGTCTCTGGTAAAAAAAAACATACTTGCATCATCTGATCCCACCTTCACTCAGGCAGAGACCTGTCTTCCTATCGAAGCTGGGACCATCTTTCCTTCCCCTTTCTGTTGAAGAGAAAATTTTATCTATGTCATTGCCATCATCTGACACCAATCTCACTCGCAATACTCCCAATCCATAACCTTTACATTCTTCTTCGTCCAACATGACCTTGCTGATCCTCTCAAGCCCTGAGAATTTGGAAAGTTCAGAATTGTCTCTGCTCTCTGCGACTAGCCCAAACCCCGAACATTAAATGTTAACTACCGAGCAATTGTGGTTTTGCATTCTGGGATATTTTATTTCAAGTCCCTTGATCATTACAGTGTTCCTTTATTTCTCCCTAACCGTTCCTCCTTTTCGCCCTTGGCTTAGCCCAAGGCAGCCAACAATAGTGGAGACCGCTCATCACACAGCTCCTCAACAACCCCTCCTCCCACCCCCCAATCCGCCTCCCCCACCATTACGCACCTCACCCATTGACGCTGGCCAGTCATCAAGCTTTGGCATGTAAATTGTATAGGTACTGCTCAAACCGTCTGTATGATCTAGTCCTTTAATTCGAAATTCTGTCTTTCCAGATTCCTACTCAGTCTACTAAAACTCCCCCAACGCCACATTTTGTGAATTTTGGTGCGATGAATGGAGTATATTAGATACAGAATCAATATCATCTGAAGTGCTCTGCTAAACTACAAGTGTTCATCATATTTATGCATTATTGGTCACGTAGAAGAACAGTTGCCAGATTTCAATCTCATCAACATATAGGTTTACATCAAACAGACATGTCTCTGGTACAAAGGTACATGCATTATTTGACCCCACCTTCACCCAGGCAGAGGCCTCCCTTCCTATATAAGCTGCGGCCATCTGTCCTTCCCCTATCTGTTGAAGAGCACAATTTATCTATTTTATTGCCATCTTCTGACTCCACTCTAAATGCCTTAATTCCCCCCATAACACTGGCCTTCTATCCAGCCCCATCTGCTCCAACCCCACTTTAAATGTATTAATGCCACGTCTCTTCAGCTCTGAAAAACGGTTATTTTAACTCTGTTTCTCCCTCCACAGATACTGCTGGAGCTGCTGAATTTTCCCAGCATTTTCAGTTTTTATTTCTTTACTTCGAGGGTTGTGGCTCTTTGACGGCCTCAAGCCCTGTACACAATGGATGCTCAGTCGCTGAATATACCGTGTAAAGGCCAAGAGGTCTTAATATTAAGTAAGCGAAAGGTGGTGCAGAGAGAATGTTAATGAGGGTGGAGTTGATGTAAATGATCAGCTATCTTCTGGAACGGTCGACTAAATGACCCGCATATGGTTTATTTTTATTTCATTAGTTTTTTTAAGACATAAGGAAAAAAAAAAATATGGCGCCATTCACAACAGTTACTGGGGAAAGTTAAGTAGCTAGTAACTGTAAATGAACAAACAGGAAATAGGAAATATGTAATGATCTGAATTTATAACTTTCTGTTGAGCCCAGAAGGTTGGTCGCCTCCAATCAAAAGGTGAAGTTGTCATCCTCGAAGTTACTGAAGCAAGATTTAAACACTGCAGAACACTGGGGATTTGAATGGTTAGGGTGTGACTGCAATGGAAGATTAATATTACAAGTGAGTAGAACCTCGGATGTCACTTTTATGAACTGAATTGAAGTGCCCCCCAATGTAGTATTATTCTTTAATCTGCTGATATAAAATAGACTATTATTTGAACCAATACTGTTACAAACTTAAAAGGAAAAAAAAGTTAATTGACATCAAATTCTGGAAGGAATATTTCATGAATTTGAAAGTGAAAAAGACAAATTTGCAGATGCAACATCTGTTGAATATGAAAGGGAAATTGTTGTCAGAAGTGAAGTGATTGTTGCGCATGGTAAAGCAGAGGACCATCTTTCGAATATAACACGGTCCCATCAAAATGGTGAAATGTGAGGCAACGTAACCTTAAGTTTCAGGCTGACATTGTGTCAATCTGAATGAAATCGCAATACTTGAGCAGTTGAACATGAAGGCTGTATTGGCATAATTATAAAGGAACCAGAGTTTTGGGTGTGGTCGGGTGTGTTTAATTAGAGCAGGAAGTGGAATGAAGAAGGTGGATGGCCGTGTCAACCTTATAAGAGTGATCTTCGGATGAGCCTAAAGGAACATATGTCAGACTTGCATTTATGAGTGTTTGTTTGCACATAACAGGCAGATGGATTAACAGAAAAACCATAATGCAGAATTTCAAAAGTTGAGGAAGTATAGCTGAAGTAGCAATAGGGGACAAAAGTCAATTATAGATATCGGTAGATAGCTTCCCGTCAGATACAGGGTTAGGAACATAAATGAGCGTAATGGCCAAGCGGGATCTCAACAATAACAAACAATGGACGTGAATAAAAAGTTGGCAACAAGTCTGAAGGTTAATTTGTATCCAGGGTAAGATCAGGGAACACCAGAAATATACCCTTCAAAACAGTAGTATCTAGGGTGATAGGGGTGACCTGAATATAACTTCAACAGAGAATATAACCACATATTCCAGAAAGCCAAGCTGACCTATAACCCAATGGGGCTTCCCATAGCGACATCTTTCATTGGCAGTAAGTTACTATATTAAAAGACAAATTTGCTCAATTTTAGAAAGTGTTTGGTGCGATTGGCGAATTAGTCGCATTTCAATTAAATATTTTTCAGCAACCGGGCCATAGTTAAGGAGAATGTCAGTGCAGGTAAAGATTGACGGTCTATACTGACAAGCAAACAGTTAAGGCTTGTGAAATTAAACTATTAAATTGGTGGACGGTCCTAGCAGATCCGGGAGGTTTGTGCGAATATAGTGGACAAGGGGAGAGAAAATGTAATGAAACCAATAGAAGATCATTACTGAGGCAGAACTGCAGGCTGAACTATTGAATTTGCCTCTACATTCCTGCTGTTCTGCGTGGGTCATTGCAAGAATTTAGAAATGGGCAGGGCTAAGAACCTTTTGGTTTGGGGCCCATGAAGCTTTCAATTCTAAAGGAGATGATGTCTGTAAAGATCCAGGAAGTGTTGGAATGAAATCTCAAATGCTGGCATTATTCATTTGCTGGACAACAGCCACAGTACAGCCGGTGTCAGCATGTCTGACAACAATGTTGGATATGATAGAATAGTGTGCTACATCTTCGGTTTAGGAAAATGGTAGAGAAAGAGAGAGGTGAGAAAAGCACCTAAAGCAGAGGCTGATATTTCTGCAAGTTTCAATAAGATCATCTTAGGCATATAAGAATCGGTGATAGTTCCAGATTGAACATTGATTCAGAAGACCTGAGAAAGACTCCACACCAAATAAATGTGTGCAGAGGAGAATGTCACAGTAAACTAGCTTAGTATCTGACAGAGACCGAAAGTCGATGCATTGGGGAACTAAGGGGACGAAGTTGATTACTTTGTTAAATAATTATTCTTCAGTGCTGGAAAGTTAATGCCGAAGTGACCAAGAAATCAAGGCGACAGGTGAGATTGGAAGTTGTTGCTTTAAATATTCATTCACAGTATGTGGGCATCTGTGGCTGGGCCAGCGTTTAATTTCCAGCCCTGGCTTATATTGAAAAGGTGTTTGTCAGGTGCCTTCTTGTAACTCTGTAGTCCCTGTGATTCAGGTACACACAATTCTGTAAGGAATTGATTTCCAGGATTTTGTCCAGCGACAGTGAAAGAACGGCAATATATTTCCAAGTCAGGATGGAGATTCAACTGGTGGCGAAACTCGAGGTTGTGATTTTCCCATTTGTCTGCTGCTCTTTTCCTTCTAGTTGATAGTGCCCCTCTGTTTGGAATGTTATGTCAAAGGAGTTTCAGTGAATTTCTGCAGTGCATCTCGTAAATGGCACAGGTTGATGATACAGTACATTGGTGATGGAGGGAGTGAATGTTTGTTGGTGTGGTGCCAATCATGCAGGCTGCTTCGTCATGCGCGTTGCCTAGCGCCTTCTTTGTTTTGGGAGCTGCACTCATCCAGGCATGTACGGAGGATTTCATCACAATCCTGTCTTGTGACTTGTAGATGGTGGACAGGCATTGTAGAATAAAGGGGTGAGGCTCTCATCGTATGACTCCTAGCATCTGACCTGCCCTTGTAGATGCAGTATTTACATGGCTAGTCCAGTTCATTTCCTTCTCAATGCTAACCCCTAGGACGTTGATAGTGTTGGATAAAGTGATGATCATGGCATTGAAAATCAAGGGGCAAAGGTTCGGTTCTGCCTTATTGTAGGTCGTCACTGCCTAACACTTGTGTGGCATGAATGTTAATTCTCACTTTTCAAACCCACTGACACTGGTGCTGCTTTTGTTGTCTGGTGCACTGACTTCTAACATGCTGACGCTGAGCGTCAACTCACAGGCACTTCCTCCTACCTCCCCCAAACGATGACACCATCAATGAACATCCAGCCATTGTTTCCAGGACTGGCACTGACCTCATTTAATGCGCAGATCTTCACTCCACATCTTCCAACTACATAGGCTCCCAACCTCATACGGCCCGCTTCTACCTCCTACATAAGACCCACAAAAAAGGACAGCTCCAGAGGACAGAGAGGTTCATGATGTTCATACCCGACCAAACTCGTTTCTTGCGATCGTGACTCCATTCTCTCTCCCCTTGTCCAATCTCTTCCCACCTACATCAGCGATTCTTCTGAAACTTTACATCATAACAACAATTTCCAGTTCACTGGCCCCCGTAGATTCTTCATCACCATGGACGTCCAACACCTCGACAACTCCATCCCCCACCAGGATGGTGTGGGGGCTCTCCGCTTCTTCCTCAAAGAGCGGCCCCAACAAACCCCAACCACCACAACTCTCTTCAGTCTGGTTGAACTTGTCCTCTCATTGAACAATTTCTCCATAAACTCTTCTCACTTCCTACAAATGAAATATTTGCCCATGGTTACACACATGGGCCCCAGTAATGCATGACTCTTTATGGGATAAATACGACATTGTTGTTCCTTCCCTACTCTGGCCCCCACCCACAACCATTTTTTCGAGTGCATCGATGACTGCGTCTGTGCCACTTCATGCTGTCGTCTGGATCTGGAAACAATTATTATTTTTGCTTCCAATTTCCACCCTTTACCCCTCCATCATTATCACATGGTACATCACTGACACTTTCATTCCGTTCCTTGACCTCTCTGTGTGAATTTCAGGAGATTAACTGTTCACCAATATTCAATAAATGCCTAGCGAATCCCACACCTACCGTCACTGTAGATGCTCACACCCAGCTTCCTGTGAGTAATCCATCCCTTTCCCAAAGTTTCTTGACCTCCCTCGCAGCTTTTCAGATGATGCCATTTTCCAAAAGTGTTTTTCTGACATGCTTTCCTTCTTCAAAAGCTGGGATATTACAAGCAGCGTGGTTGACGGGAACCTCAGCCATGTACGCCCCCTCTGCTAGGCATTCACCATCACATCTTCGTCTCCCTCCCAGAACCATGAAAGTGTCCCTCTTGTCTTCATTTATCACCTCACCAGCCTCCGCCTTCAAAGTTTCATACTCCACCATGTCCGCCAAATCCAGTATGTTGTGATCACCAAACACTCCTTAGTTTCACCCCTCCGAAGGTATCGTTCATTCCTGGATACACTGGCCCACTCCTCCATCACTCACTACAACGCAACCTTCTCCAAGGCACCTTCCTACGCAACCACAGAAGGTGCAAAATTTGCCCAATTATTTCCCCCCTCCTCACCGTCCAAGGGCCCACACACTCCTTCCATGTGATGCAGCGCTTCAAATGCACATCCCTCAATTTAGTCTAGTGCATTGGCTGTTCCCATGTGGTATCCACCTAATTGGAGAGATCAGACGCAGATTGGCTGATCGCTTTATGGATGACCTTCGGTCTGTACGCAACGATAACCCACACCTGCCTGCTTTTTGCCATTTCTACACACCGCCCTACAGTCATGCCAAAATGTCCGTCAATGGCCTGCTGCAATGTTCCAATAAAGTTAAAAGCAAGCTGGAGGAACAACACATCATCTTCTGATTATGCACTTTGCAGTCTTTTGGAATGAAAATTGAGCTCAAGAATTTTAGATAATGAAATCTCTCCTCCATCCTCATCCCCTGTCTGATCCCCATTTCTCCAATTATTTTGTTTTACCAAATATATATTTATTTTTCCACCTACTTCTAAATGTATTTAGATCTGTTGTCTCATCTCCACCTTTTAGCCCATTTCGATCCCTTCCCCCCACCCTATCTGCCTGTTGCTGGCCCTGCTTGCCAACCTCCATGATCCCATTTCCACTTTATTTTGATTATATTGCCACTGTAAACACCCCATTGTCCTTTTATCTGTGACATCTGTGTTAACCTCTTTCTGGCCTCGACCTATCACTGGCTCCCTATCCAGCTCTTCCAGCCCAACACCCCTCTACAAGCTTATATTTCATCTCATTTCTGTATTTATACGTCTGATGAAGTGTTACAGGGACTCAAACCCTCAATTATATGCCTCGCCATAGATGCTTTCAGACCTGCTGAGTTTTTTTCCAGATTTTCTGGTTTTGTCACTTGTCAATTGTCAGCCCAAGCCTATTTAACGTGCAGGTTTTGCTGCAGTTGGATAAAAGCTTCTTCAGCACCTAAGCTATCGCAAATGGTGATGAACATTGTGCAATCCCCGCGAACACACCCAATTATGACCCTATGCAGGAAGGGAGGTAATTGATGTAGCTGCAGAAGATGGTTGGACCTCGCACATTACCATGAGAAAAACCTGCACTGATGTCCTGGAGCTGCGGTGACTGAACTCCCATATCCAACATCTTCTTCCTTTGTGCTAGTTATGACTGCAAACAGCTGAGATATTTCCACCTGATCCCCATTGACTCCAGCTTTGGTAGGGCACCTTAATGCCACACTCCGTTAAATGCTGCCTTGATGTCAAGGGCAGTTAGTCTTACATCAGCTTGGGAGTTCAGTTGTTTTAGACATGTTTGAACAAAAGTCTCTAATGAGGTTAGGAGCTGAGTGGCTCCGAAGGAATCCAAACTAGTGAATAGGTTATTGCTCAACAAGTGCCAAATGACTACACTGTTAATGACACCTTCTGTGATTTTATTAATGATCGTGTGTATGCTGATGGGGCAGAAAATGCTGGGTTAGATCTGTCAGGTTTTTTTTTTTCTATTGGGCAAGCTTAGGGAATTTTCCACATAGCTGCATAGATGCCAGTCTTGTAACTGTACTGGAACAGATTGACTTGGGGTGCAAAAACATCTGGAGCACATGTCTGCAGAACTTTTGCCCGGAATATTGTCAAGGCCCCGAGCATTCGCAGTATCGAGTGATTTCAAACATTTCCTGATATCACGTAGATTCTATTTAATTGTCTGAAGACTGGTATCTGTGATGCTGAGCACCTCCGGACGATGCCGTGCTGAATCACACGCTCTGCATTTCTGGTTGATACTTGTTGCAAATGCTTCAGCCTTATCTATTGCAGTGCTTTGCTGGGCTACTCCATCATTGTGGGCAGGGTGATTCGTGGAGCCTCCACCCCAGTGAATTGTTTAATTGTCCTCCACCATTTACGACTGGACAAGGCAGGTCTGCAGATAAAAGTTCATAAGCTTTGGTTGGTTGTGGGCTCTATTAGCTCTGCCTATCACTTGCTGCTCGTGATGATTAGCTGGTAAGTAACCGTGTATTATAGCTTCACCAGGATCACATATCGTTCTCAGGTATTCAAGGCGCTGCTCCTGGCTTGCCTACCGGCACTGTTTATTGAAACATTGCTCATCTGCTTGCCTGACAGTAATGCTAGTGTTGGGGGGATGTCAGATCAGAGGTTACAAATTGTATTCGAGTGCAATTCTGCTGCTGAAGATGACCCACAGCGCCTCATGGATGTCCAGAATTCAGCTGCTAGATCTGTTCCAAATCGAACCCATTTAACACGGCCGCCGTGCCACACAACATGATGAAGGCTATACACAATGTCTCCTCAATAACTGTACAGTGGGCAAATCTACTGATACTTTTGTGGACCGACAGATCTAATGCAGGCAGCTTGATTGGAATAAGTTGTAGTATGTATTTCCATATTGTTGGTTCCCTCACTAATGCCACAATCATAGTCTAGAAGCCTTTCCCTTTAGGAGTCGGCCAGCTCAGTTACTATTGGTGTTACTGAGCCAAGCATGGTGATGGACATTAAAGGCACCCACCCTGACCTTTGCGACCTTCATGGCTTCCTCCTAATGATGTTCAACATGGGGTAGCATTGACTTAGCAGCTGAGGTTGCACTGCACCTTGTAATCAACAGAAAGTTCCATACCGATATTTGACCACTGCCATGAGTCGTCATATTATGTGGTGTCGATTTTGAGGACTCGCAGGTGAAGTTCCTCTGTACTGTATATCACTATGTTGCCACCTATGATGGGTCTGTTCTGCCAAGTGGGAGAGGGCATAACCAGGAATGGAGATGTTTGAATTTGTGACATTTTCTGTTGGGTATGATTCCTTGATGATGGGAATGTCAGGCTGTTGCTAGACAGTTCTCTCAGTTTTTGCACTAATCCCAGATGTTAGTAAAGAGGACTTTGTAGGGACGGCAGGTCGATGTCATTTTCGGTGGTGCCTTGGTAGATGTCGGGTCTTACATCCTTTTTGATTTATTTTTTTGAGTCCTTGTAGCGATTATAGAGTCAACCACCTTACTGTGCTTCTGCAGTCACGTGTAGGCCAGACCTGGACAGGGGAAACAAACTGATGTATTGTAATGAAATGAACGTTGCCTTAAGAAAAACTAAAGAATGCAGAAATTCCCATTCTGGTTTCGAATCGGATCCATTCACTTTTTTTCTGTCTCCTGTGATATTTGTTATGCCTATGCAACGTATTCGGATTCCCATTCCTTTCAACTATCTAGCGCTTTGCATTCTCTTCCTATTAGCCAACTGATATTTGCGTTCATTTTTTTTTTCATTTCTTTGCTTCCTTTTTTTATCACCCATTAAGATCTGAATATGTTTGCCCTAAATTTTCCTCTGCTGGGTTTGTAGACTGACAATGGCTGAAACGTCCCCTCCTTGAAGACACCCTGATGTTCTGTTAGAGATTTACTTGTCAAACTTTTATTCCAATTTACATGGAGTAGCTCAGTTCTCACACGACTGTTTTTATCACAATTTATCAATTCATTCACCTTACTCTGGATTGGTCCTGGTTATTTTCCATAATGAACGTACACTCCCATCATGCAATGCACCATTCGTTCCCTTGTGACCATTTGATCCAATGGTACATCTGAATCCCAAAAAAGCAGGTCCAGCGATGCCTTCCTTCATGCTGGGCTGATAGCATGTTGATGCAAATCAATTTTATGTTGGGATTCGCGCATCTAACTGGCATTAATACTGTTACCATCATTTCAATGTTAGTATAATTAACGGCCCAAGATTTAACTGGCATTATTTATTCATTTTTATTTTTATTAATTTTATTTGCTACTTATATTTATATTTAGTTTTATTTTTGTTTTGTATTCGAAGCATCTGCAGTTTTTTGTTTTTACATATAACTGGTATACTTGCTCTTCTCTGGCATTAGCTTAACATATGTCTAAGTGAATCTTTCCCAGTGGTTGGTTGTCTAAATAATAAAAGTAAAAATACAATGGTGAAGCCATGCATTATTCAGTTTATCCACGTTGTTAAAACTGGCGCCAATGGGGCAATCTCACTCTGCATCCCACTATCATGTTAGCTAATCAGCACTCAATCACAAACACACACTCACCGAACCATATCCGTCTCCACCAAACTCTATTTTTCAGGCTTGCGGACGTTAATTGAGTATATTGTATGCAGGAATATTTAGTACGACTGTTTGAGTCCGGTCTCTGTTTTGGGTTAAACCCCATATTCAAACATGGATTTCTCTGCCCACAGCTCCTCAACCGTACTTAAAGCCCACAATGCAGTCACATGCCTGCATGGTAACTTTAAATTGGAATTTACTACACCTCCTCTTTCTGAACGCATTCAATGCATTATTAATCCATTTTTTGCTATATATTTCTCGCAATAGAATGTGCTTATTTTTGCTCCTCAATAATATTAACTCCTCTTGCGAAACTGTCTGCCAAGTAAATGTAAATGTCACTGAAGGGCTTGGAGATTTCACTGATTGTTGATGGAAACAAAAAATGAAGGCTGGAATTTTAGCTTTAAGTTTCGTGGAATAGCATGCAGCCTGATTCAATTGTTGACAAATGAGTTCTGGCTGCGAAACTGAGCTCGTGGATTGCTGATCAAGCGTTAGAAGGTTTAAAGTAAGGATAAATGAAGTTTAACAAGAAAAATCCTCCGATCCTGCAGGAAAGAAGAGAATACAGGATTTAAATAAACCATTATTGGAGTGGAAGGGGCAATGGCTTAAACGCGAATTCAGCGCATCAAGAAAAATCTGGTCATCCATGCCTGCAATTCACTGACTTCCCATCTGTTCCCCCTTTGCTTTTAATATGTTGCTGCAAACCAATATTTCGAAAATATTTTTTCTTTTTTATAAAAAATATGCCCCTATGGCTATGTGCCAGAAGTTCCAGGGCCATGAGTTTATTTATATTGCAAACTAAGAAGCAATATATAATGGGTTTCATGTTGTTGTTTATTCTAAATTATTCCCATTCGTGTTGATCTTGCTATCAGCCTGGCAACATTTAGCATTTCCCTTATTAACGCAGACTCTGAGTTTTAACATAGTTAATTCTGATATAGGGAAAAAAATGTGAAAGGGCTTTTCTTAAACTTTTTTTCACATGTTAAAAAATTCATTACTGCTGCAATACATTGTCAAGTTATAAAAAAGTTTTTAACATTACCTTAGTTTTATTGGTGTTGCTTGGAGCCTTCTGCCTCCGTTAGTGATTTAATTGAATTAGAGCCAGGTGAACTACAAGTTTGGCGTTATCAAAATAAGTAAGGTGTAAAAAGGCATTTGTAATCCTAATCAGTGAAGACTGACGAGTGCAGCATGCAGGGTATGAAGGAAATGTGCAATTTAAGACAAGTGGAGAGGTGTTTTGGTTTCAAAAGGATGAAATGTTATGTACAACTAACAGGATAAATTGAACAAGATTATTATGTTTATTTATTTTCCCAGAAGCAAAGATCGCGATTGGCAACTAGATTTTTTAATAAATATATTATGGTGAAAGTAAATATCCAAAGACATGTGATGCAATGTATTTTCAGATCTGAGGGAGAGAAAACTTATATAAAGATGAACGTATGAATCTACAGAGGCGTGACCGTGTGGGGTTGAAAGCTGTGCCACGAGAAATAGCCCTTGGGGAAAAGGCTCCAGCCACTACTGGAGAAGTCTGCTGCGCCCAGTAATTAAAGTTGTATTACAAGCACTTAGAATGACACTGCCCAGTGTGAGTTGTGGCAACCTTCCTGGACTTGCAATTTTATAATTGCAGATCTATTTTGGACTTTAGCCTAGAAGGGAGTTTGTGGTTGGTAGCCTGCTTAAATAAGATTTTTGAAATGTATAAGTCTAAATTGCCTTATAACTCTAAACTTGTGCGTTTTTATTCATTTTTGTTTATTTTGTTCATTTAATTAAAAGTTGTGTTCACTTAGATTTAAAATATCTACAGCTGTTAGCGGACTCAATGCTTTTCAGTTTTGTGCATAAGCCTTATCGCAAGAAATAGAAATTGCAAAACCGTTTTATTAGTCTGGCCAAGTTTCCCTTGTTGATTTGGTCCTCCTGCCACATATCACTAACTATGTCTTAAGCAATTAGATTTATACTTAAGTGCATTTTTTTTTTTTATTTTAGAGAATCACAAGTGTAGCTGAAAGTCGTTCAAAGAACGAAGCTGCCAAAGTCAGCCTGGATATTCTGCTGGTAAAGAAAGCTCATGGAGAAAAAGTAACGTGGAGGGTGTTGTTTCAACTGCATAAAACTAAACCCAAGCTTAAAGCGATATTGTCATAGATAAAGAACAAAAGTACTCTGTCAGAAACATTAGCAAAAGTTTGATAGATGGAAATGTTCTTGGGCATTTCGAGTCGGGCTGTTTGCGGAGGGGTTGGTATTTTGTGTTGGAAGCCAACGTGATGGAAAACACATGTTCTTATCTCAGAGCCTGGTAATCAATCTTATATGCAGAGGACTGTAAGCTCCCTTGCAGCGACATGTAAATTGAGGTTGTAAAGGAGGAAACCGGATGGAATTGAAAGCAATATATTTTTAAGGAAGTTGTTCAATAGACATAAAATTATCTCGAAATCAGGCAACAATGCAGTAAAATGAGATTTTTAAATGCATATTTATTCAGAGTACTTTGAAGATTTCCAATGCATTGTGAGGGGACCCTGGAAGAGAGTGGATCTCTGGGTGAGGTGGGGGGGAGGGGGCACAGGTATGAGGGGAGGGAGTTAACTCTGGATCTTTTGGGATAGCGCAAGTGTAATGGTGGTACGTTATGGTCAAGCCAGCTGTAGGTCTGGATTCACCATGCAGCTAACAATAATCCGCCTCGTGTGTCTGCGGATTGTGATTGTTCTGGAATAATACCAGGGGGTAAGTGTTTGCACAACACATCAAACTCCTGATGGATGATTTGTGTTTTCACAGTATATTTGAATATAAATAAGTTTGTATAATATTTTATCCTATCAGGATAATTCCAGGAGTAAAAATGTCCTTGCAGGGTATTGCAAAACAAAGTGCTGAATTTTACTTTCCTCGGTCGGGCGGGCCCGACCAACACAGTGGTGGTCGTCCAGCCGATTGCCGCTGGAGATAGGAGCCTGTATGAAACAGTGCATCTTGGCCAATCAGAGATTTAGAAATGTTTCTAGGAGGGCACGGGAGTAAGAGGAAGAGGCGGAGGGATGTGAACGGGCCCAGCTGCAGTAGAGGCCATTCGAAGGGGCACTGTGCACCCCGATTCTCGGAATCATGCCTTGCTGTCCTCCTGGAAGTGTTGCGCAAGCAACGTGATGCTTGGTATCCTGTAGATGGAAGGAGAAGTGCCACCCAAGTTACCAGCCAAGTGTGGGAGGGGGTGGCGAGGCTGTATGCTCCCATGATGACGTCAGGAGCATTGACACAAGGTGCTAAAAACGCTTCAAAGATTTGCTGCACTCCGGACGGGTGAATATCATGGCTGCCTGTGCTATTTGAGGCAGTATGCAGCCATAGACTTCGCACTCCCGACACCAACCCCCCCCCCCCCCCCCCCCCCGCCCCACCATCCACCCCACAAACATGTTTGGCTGCCGTTAGTTCATAGGGTATACGTCGCTCACTCGGAGAGCAAATGGATAATGACAATGATCGGTCTGGTGGTTGGGGAGAAGAAGGGCTTCCTGCGCACCAAATGCTGGTTTCTGCGGCATTTGCGTAGTTTAGAGGCAAGCCACAGAGGAGGCCTGTAGAAACTTACTTAAAACTCCCACAGATATCATATCGATGGTAATGACATGGCCAAGGGGTGCCTCAAGATCTTTTGGTCAAGTCCAATCTGCTGACATTGGCGCTGCGCATATTCAGTTCTCCTTTCCATGGGTGCTAGGACCCCTTTGCTAATCAAAGTGATGGATGCTGAATGTTTCCAAGGGCTGCACTGGGGTAGGGGTTTGGGCCGAATCATATTATCTTCGGGGGGATCATCACTAGGATTGTGGGCAGGAGCCGTTGAAGGCTGCTGATGGCTCACTTTGGTTGGGGTGGGCATTTGAGTGCAGAGTACATGAGCCACCTGCCCCAATAAAGTCTCTTCTGTGTTTTGGATGCAAAAACGTAACCACAATGCCCGGGAGTAACTGAGGACTGGTGTTGTTAGTGCCCTCCTCCTGTGCCTCACGCCATTCGAGGAGCAGGCCATGGATCTGGGCAGGAGTCAGGAGGCAGATTCAACCAGAGGGTGCGAGGCTGGTGTCCAGCGGGCAGGCATTTGATGTCCACAGTCCCATCCACTCTGTGTGTGCCCACCATCCAACCACTGATTGTTGTTGCAATCGTTAATGTTGCAACATTGCTCATTCACTGAATGACGTATTCAGACGACGGGGTTATACAGGAGTGATCCCGATTCCTTTGGGAAATAGTCTCTCTACCACCTTTCAATGTCACCTTCTCCCATTTGTGACCACTATCACCATGGCCTCACATACCATTTGATTGCTGTTGCACGCTCAAAGCCTTATTCGATTTTCGGGGGCGTGGGTCTCCTATTCCCTTTCAGCCAGTGTGTCCCACGTTAATTTGTCCAGAGGGTCCTGAGCACATCAGCTGTGAAACTCATGGCACTCAACTTGGATGAATCCCACCACGTTACTGCTCCCTAAACCTAGGGGAAAATGTTGAGTTCTGGGGACACAGTCTACGCCCCTCCTTACAGAATGAAGGGCAAAAATATGACCATTCCATCTCCTGAGTTCGGCGTAGAATGTCAACGTTGTTTGAAATGTTTCCTCCACCATGCAACTATCCTGGCAAAAATGCACCAAGGCCGGTAACCTCTGCATTCTCCACACGTTTCTGGTTCTTTAAAAGCCATGTGTAATCCATGAGGACATCTAACCACGTTGTTTGCATGTTCATTTATTCCATGGGGCTGGTCTTGAGTTATTTGCAACTCACAAATTGTCTTCTTTAAGGGTCTTTCAGGTTGAGCTACTTATGAGGGTTGGGGGTGGGGGTTGGTGGTGGAAGGGATGAAAGGTTGCATTGAATGCACGCTAACTGATGCATTGTCCTTATTGCTAATTTCAGCATCAACACCAGAGCGACCCACACTTCCTCAACGGAGCCGGTCATCCAAACCGGAGTGGCAACTGCACAACTTATGGCACATTATTTCAGCCATTCAGGCAGCAGCGCAGATGCAAAAACTTAGATGGGGACTTTACCGTCGGCTTTTGACCCAGGTCACATTGGAGAGGGCAAATCACGGTCACTGGAGGAGACTGTAGGGGCAGGGATGCCAAAGGCTCCGCAGAAGGAGGGCTGAAGGTGACGAGACACATGCTGAGTCCAGCACTAAAGACGTGCATTTGGAGTTATCCCCACTGCAGCAGCTGCATGAAAGGCAGCAGGATTTGTAAATGCATCTGTCACGGTGGGATGAGAGACTGGGTCCTTTGCTCTCTGCAAACGCAGGAGTCTTGGCAGAGTGCGCACAAATAATCCACCAAAAGAGCAGAGAATCAGGATCCATCAATGAGTTATTGGCGACTCTCAAAGAGAGGCACTTCACCAAATGGATCAAAACATGATTAGGTTATGCCTTGTCCAGCAAGCCCCCACAACGGTTCAGGCCACAGGTTGTGTTTTCCATCATGACAGATTTTGTGGGTACCAAGCTCGGACATTCAGTGCTCATGCATCTGTGGTGAGGAGGGAGATATTTATGGACCTCTCGTCGGTGCAGCAGCTGCCTGCCGCCGCTGTGACCCACTCTATGTGCACCGGATGGGAGCAGCATCTCCTCCTACACTATGCCAGTCAACATTGATTCCGTTGAGGCTGTAACAACAGGGATGGTGACAATTCACGGGCTGGCCACACTCTCCCAGGTGGTGCCATCGCAGTCTCCAGGGGACAGAGGACGCTCACCAAGTTCATCTAGGCCACTGGGACAGTGGTGTCATCAGGCTGTCTCACACACCACTACGAGCGATGTGGCGGCAACTAAATGTAGCACACAAAAATGAAAACATATGGCACTTTAGGCACTGTCAGTTATGTCACTGATGATTTTGTACTGTCCTTAGAATAGGGATCCCTTTTTGAAACAATGTGGAATAATCATGTGGTCTTTAATTCGGGACCGCATAGGTCTGGCTTTGTTACCATGGCTGAGCGTCTTTCCATGTTTTTTTTTTCATTTTCACATAATTATCATGTTTGTTAGAGTGGAAATTGATGTTTCTGTACCATGGCCTTATTTGTAGCTGTTCAGGTGGAAGAGGCAGCTCCAAAGATCTATGTGTGTAATTCCAGGCAATGCCACACTTCATGATCCGTGTGTGTGGAAATTGCTGAAGTCTCTTTGGATTAACATGCCCCAAACACACCTGCCTCCTTCGTGTAAACATATATCGTCGTTGTGGCCTTCATCGTCACCCTGTACTTCCTCATTCTCTGTGGCACTGCTGGATTCATGATGTGCAACCTCATCCAGGGCATCAAGGTCTTCATTGTCAATTACATCCCCCCTTTCCAGCGCAAGATTGTGAAGGGCGCAGCAGGCTACCACGATGACAGGAACGTGATCTGTGCGGTACTGCAGTGCACCCCCGGCCGGTACAGGCAATGGAAACGCATCTCGAGAAGAAGCTGGCTTTCTCCACCACAGTCCTTCTGGTTCCCTGGCTCTTATTGCACCAATGCTCAGCGTCTGTTCTCGATGTTGTACTGCCGTCACGGCCAACCTTCACAAGGGATAGCCCTTGTCACCCAGCAGCCAACCATCTGGCCGAGCCAAAACAGTAAAGAGCCCCGGCAACTGTGAGTTCCTGAGGATGCATGTTGCATGGGAGCTGCCTGGGAACCTTGCACAGACTTTTAAAATCTCCACCCTGTGTTCACAAATAATCTGCACGTTCATGGAATGGAAGCACTTCTCGATGACAAAGGCCCTGGGCTCAACTGCTGGCGCCTGATGTCCACATGAGTGCAATCTATAGCAACCTGGATGCGGGGGAACCCAACAATGGCTGCAAATCCCCTGGTTCTCTGTGCTTGTCTTGCGTGGTCGCAGTGGAAGTGGATAAATGTAGATACTCATCTGAACAGACCATAAGTAAGATGCTTGACAGAATTTGGACAGCTGATTGGGAGACACCGTGAAGTGGCATAGAAGAGGAGGGCAACTGTGATCTTCAGAGCTGCTGGCAAAGGGTCTGCTCTCACACAGATAGGGGAGATCTCAGGGCCAATTATCTGACAGATATTGTTAACTATCTCCCTTGAGAGTCTAAAACCTCTTCAGCACTGCACCTCAGTCGTACTGAGGTATCTGCTTCGCCACGTTTATACTGTGGCAGCAGGCTAGTGCCGTCGCCTGCGGTCCCTTGCATCTAGGACAACCTTTTAGCCATGCGCCACTTGTGCCTGTCCCTGGAGAGCAAAGGTTCCTCCCTTGGAGGATGATTGTCAAGACCTTGCCTCCTCCTGATTCTCTCCCACCCTTCCTCCTCAGGGCAGCTGCCTAGAATGGAGAGGCCAGAACCCAAAGCCCCAGGCTCAGTGAAGGCTTCTGGAAAGCTGCATGATCGAAAATGAATATTGTCTGGAAAAAGCATTCACTTTAGACAGAAACCTCGTGGATATCGATGAGAACTATTAACATTCACCCAGGTAGTGTTAACAAACTTTCATCAATGATAACTTCCTGAAAAACATGGACAAATCCGCTGAATCCACATATCCTGACATTGCAAACTCTAAAAAAAATAATCCTCTACCCGGCTTCCCTTTGAGTCCATTCGCCAACAAGAAATTCACAATGCACCCTCAACCTCGTACACAATTGGCAAGTTGAGGCGCATAAAGAGCCGGTCAATTAATGGAAGGCGAATTGATTGATCCCCCGATGGAGCTCGTTGACTCCGACTCATGTGACATCAGCGCACATCATTTTACGTGCTGACTTGGGTTCTTCACCATTCGCTCGTCAGCCGGAACATTCTGGCCATGCTGTGCAGAACCGGTCTTGGATAAGGTAGGGCGTCAGTGGATGTCACTTTGCTGTGGCTTGGGTGGCCAATAGATACTTCGTGCAACAATTCTAGCCAACGAGTACTGTCAAAGTCCACTTGATAACCAATCAGTACATTCTTCTCAGCAGGATAAATTGTTGTTTTTCCCCCTTATATCGGCTTTCCTGCGAAGTGCCCTGATGAGTGCAAAACAAGAAGCTTCGACCTGTCTTCTTTTTTGAGTTGGATACTTCAACTAATAGGTATCAGGACAAGAGCATAATAATTAAATGCCACAGCTTTAACTCTCTCATACCTTGAAAATTATGATCCCGAAAGGTTGGAATACACAACACTGGCCTTCCCAGACAAAACAGAGAGTCCATGGCTAAGATTTCCTGCAGGGCAGTGTTTCCATTCTAATCATCCAGAGTCTGTGGTGATCACAGATCCGTCAATGCTGTATGCTCTGCAGCCATTTATCTCTCCAACAAAGCTGCAGAACATGAAGCTGGCTGCCAAATGCTGTAGGAAGTCCTCGGAGGCTAGTTATTGGATTAAAGGCCCAGGTAAATTTGTGGGTTTCAGGGTGGCGAGTGTAGCTGTGGACTTGGGAGGGAAGGTGTGAGTGTGGAGGGTGAAGGGTTTGGTTGCAGATGTGGTTGGGTGTGTGTTTCGAAATGGAGGGGTGGGGGGGTGTGTGGCTGAGGTGGGGGTGAAGAATGTGTTTAGGTGGGTGGATTTGCAGAGTCCAGAACAATTCATCGGGCTCTCGATATGTAAAGGAAATCGTTGAAGGGAGCATTCAGCCCTCCTTCCGTCCAAGGCCTGAAATTGGACATTTTCTTGGCACTTCTTTTGGCAGCATGATAATTGAGGGTGGGCGGGATATTGGTAACTTAAGTGATGCAATTTAGAATAATGGAGGTTGGACTGGCCTAGACCTCGGACATGGACGCACAAAATTGCAGAGTGGCCTGGGTGGGCGTGAATCTCGTGGGAAGCCAATTTGAGAAATGTTATGTTCAGCTCCACTTAGACACCCACCGGTGCGATAACGTAAATTCCTGCCCCATGCATGCTTTTTGCTTTGTAGTCATATTTTCGAACAACATAAAACATCACAACACTGTATCATTGGAATTTAGGCAATAGCCAGAGAGTATAACCTTTATCAAAGTTCAGCGTAAGACTTGATTTCTCATCCGAAATTGAATACTATCACACTGTATGTTAACGTTTCTCTAGCCAGTTCATGTTGTCTGGTTTGGTCTCCCCTTTGAAAATCATGCTTTCACATTTCAATTGTTTTCGCTTTGTTTTTTTTTTCCTATTTCCCTAATCTGTACATTTTCAGTTCTTTACTTTATATCTGTCTGCAGCTATTTGATCTCCATCTGAATTCCATTTAACTGAAAGGAAAAATATCTGGATTTTTTTTTTATTCTCCCACTCCCAGATGCTGTGCTATTAACTCTAACATTTTAACTCCATTATCACGTTATTTTAGTTTTAACACCAACGCTTCTGCTACTTCAATCAACCTAACCACGGTTATTTGTTCCAAATCACACACGTAGATATTCCCTCTCTAGAAAAGTCTCAGTAGTTGGCAAAACAACCATTGTAATTTCAGTTTCCTTGTCCAAGCTGACAGTGGAACTAAAAAAAAAATAATTGCAACCTCAGCAAATATCAGCATTCATGTTTTTCTGTGAGTTGGAAATGTCGTAATAGCCCTCAGTTTATGTAATGATCCGTGTCCAGATACTAAAGTTGCTTAGGTCCAGTTCAGGGCCAATATTTTTTTAAAAGTCGGGCCATATTGATATTCAAGACACGTGCTCAAGTTAAGAAACGGAAAACATTCCATGGATTTTGAAGAGACAAAAGAAAACTTTAACTTAAAAAGTCATGAAGTAATACAGTTGACAACAACTACCTTGTAATCTTACATTTAGGGTTGCTTTGAGGAGAGGTGAGAGTGCCCTTGTCATTAAGTCCGCATTTGACCGAATGTGCCATCAGGGATAGCTGGCAAAACTCGCGTTAATGGAAATCAGTGGAAAACTGTTCCCCTGTTTGAATCAGAGCTAGCATAACGGATTATGTTTACAGTTGTTCCAGATCCAACATTTCATTTCAAAATCCTCATGGCTGCAGTTGCACAGGAGACTGTCCTAGTCCCAAACATCTTCAACTGCTGCATCAATGATGTTCAATCCATTATGAGGTCAGAAGTGTGATTTTCACTGATCATTGCACGATGTTCATCACCATTTGCGATTCGTCAGGCACTGAGGTAGCCCGTATCCACATGCAGAAAGACAAGGGTAATATCCAAGATTAGACTGATAAGTGTTCACTGACATTCACATCACATAAGTGCCAGTCAATGTCCTTCTCTAACAACAGAAAATCTAATTGTCGCCCCTTGAAATTCAAAGGCAATGACAATGCTGCATCCCCTATTGTAAATATCCTGGTTGGTTACCATTGACCTAAAACAGAATTGGCAAGTAATATAATTAATATGTGTAGAGGAGCTAGTCCAAGGCTAGGAATCCTGCGGCAAGTAACTCAGCTCCTGACTCCCCGAAGCCAGTCCACCATCTGAAAGGCACATGTCAGGAAATTGAGGAAAAACACTCCTCCTGCTTCGATGTGCGCAGCTCCAGCAGTGCTCAAGGTGCTTGACATCATCCATGACAAATAAGCCCACTTGATTGTCTCAAATAAACATTCACTCGTATTGCGTCAGAAATGTCTACCTTCTGCAAGATACATTGCAGAAACTCAGAAAGACTCCTTCAGCCGCATCATCCAACCCACGACTGCTTCCATCTAGACGGACGAGGGCAGCAGACACATAGGAACACCATCACCTGGAAGCTCTCCTCAAAGCCACTAAACATGCATGTTTAGAAATATATCGATTCTCCTTCAATGTTGCTGGGTGGAATTCCTGAAGCCCCCTCTGTTTAAAAAGATTGGGCGTATAACTATAACACATTTAATGCACCATGGCCTCGTCCAGGATTATAAGGTATCGGCAATTAATGCTCGCCTTGCCGTCCACGACCACATGCCGTGAAATATTTAAGAAAAAAAAAAACATGTAAATAAACAGCCAAACTCTGCTGGAATAACTACAAACCAAAACTGATGGCACATGAAACCAAAATTTATCCTTTGGCTTCTGAACAAACGTTCTCGATGTTACTTGCCTTCATAGTCAACTAATCTCCCTGAAACCCTATCTGTGTTTGAGGGCTTTCAATCTCAATCTTCAAAAGACTCCCCATGGAAACATCTCCAAAATTATTCCCTTATCAGATTACATCAACAGCGGCATGCCTCGCATATTTTCAATGCCACGTTCCTAGATTGCATCCATCAGGATTTACGGGTACTATCAATGCTCAACCTGGACTTCAGGGGCTCAAGAAAGGAGCTCATCACCACATTCTCAAAGGCAAGTCGCTTTCGACTGTAAATGCTGGCCCATCCTTTGATGCCCAGACCTCGTGAAAGGTTTGACAAAAAATAACTTGCAGGCAAAACACACTTTAGGCATTCGGCCGTACTAAGCAGAACACCGTCGCTCCGACATGCATTATTGATCCAATGGGAAGGCTTCAGCAATGGCCGATCGCGCATTTCGTCGAATTCAATTTCCAAGACTCCTTTCGATTAGTTAAACCTAGTATACATCCAAGCACCAAATTTCTTCAAATGACAGATCTTTGGTCGTGCCTAGTAGAACGTTACATCTTCAATGGGTGCCATTGCCCCAGTTGGCTTTGTTCCATTACCAATGTTAGCCCTGAGACCACTTTCCACAATGCCTTCTCCCCATGGCCTTTTCTGTAACTTGAAGTCGATTTAACTTGTCCATCTACTCCTCTCTTTTAACTAACCATAACTCTGTTCGGTTTCTTCCCCTGCCTTTATCCCTTACCTGAGTATTCATTTTTGGCCCGCCCCTGTCGCAATCCCTTGCAGGCTGCTCGGCATGTTTTCATGCATCTCCCTATCCCCGCCCCATGATCATCTGTCGGGGCACTTCATGGCTCCTCTTCTACCACTCCCCCTGATCTTCTGCCTGAGACAATTTTTTGGTTCTCTCACTGCCCGGTTTCGTTATCCGCTCTTTGGTGCAGTACCAGCGACCTGTCGCTGCTCCTCTCCCTTGTCAACTAGGTGAGATAATAACTGTCTACCGTCCTGGTATTTCGAAACTTCTTGTTATAGCTTTATGACGACTCGCAGGAAATTTGTTGGGCCTGATTAGCATAATGATGTAAATCTGCACATGTGCCCACTGCTCGCAAACTGTGCATGTGCAGAACTTCCGAGATACTACCCAAATTTAAGTTCAATCTTCAGAGCTCATGAAGGAACACAAGCATTGCGTAACCATCGCCAAGTTGTTTTCTTTCCGCACGCACCCGCAATCCACCAGCCATTTTACTGCATATTGAGTATTACATATAGAATGCTATCTGAAAGAAGTATAAGTAAATCACTGTACCAGAATTCCTGCTATGTTGGAAATATGAAAGCAAAATGACAATAATTGCAACTCACTGCACTGGCATGGAAAGAACCCCAATTAGAGTGGCTAATTGGGTCTCGCACCTGTTGCCCGGCACTAAGATTGCTCAACATATTTCTGAGTTTATTGATGATATAAATGCTATACTGCGCAATTTGGTTTTTGATTATATTCCTTGCGCTACAAAATCCATTCATGGAATGAAAGAAGATGTTGTTACTGCTTGTGTCTTTGCTTTCGTTTTGATATCAGTTGCGACTGTGATTACGGATTGACAGGAATCAAAATTCTTCTCCAATTTACACAAACAGCCAAACATTTGGAAACATGTTATTAAGCATCTTGCATGTGTGTCGCAAGTACCAAACCAATTAAAACAGAAATCTCAATGCTCCACTTAAATTTACAATGGCTAAACTTGCTCCGTTGCTTCGTAAGTTGCAATGGGGTAGATGTTTTTTTTCTAACGTGGCAGTCACGTTGAATATTCAGTAGTATATAATATATAGGTGCCTCCATCCAATGGAATAGGCCATTCCGTCAAATGAAAATCACTTTGTCAATAATGGGGGCTGTTCAGCATTAAAAAAAAGCATATTATTCTATGGTTTCTGCATCAATCGGCTATAAAAATACTTTGTATAATGTGTGCTGTGAACACTGAATTCCGCATAGTTAGGAAAATGGTATAATACAGTTAACGATTTCCTCCTCGAGAATTCCAGACATTTTATTGTGCTATTACCTTTCCGCTATCTAAGGTGCACGTTACAATAATAGTTCCCCGCCCCAGCCCACAAGTCTTCCATTCTTAACACACTCTGTGTTGTATAATGGTGGAAACAACTCACGTGAAGAGGGCAATTAAATGGTATTTTGAGCCCTAATTATAGCAGAACCAGGACAGACGAGCAAAACAACAGATTGAAGCATTTTTAATGATCTTCAGACAGTTTTCCCCAGTGGTCAGGTGGCAGCTGCCAGATCCTGAGATCCTTAGCATCAATGATGGAAAAACTCAGCAGTTTCGATCCACTCAAGCTGATATCAGTAAACTACTGAAACATTGGATAGCCAGCGGTTATTGGCCCTGATAAAGAACCGAACTATTACTTAAGTCTTGTGCTCCAGAAATAGCTGCACTCCTAGCCAAGCTGATCCAAAATTGCTGCAAGACACGGCAATATGTGAAATCACCCAGATATGTACTGTCCACAAAAAAAAAGACAAATACAATTTGGCAAATTGACACCTAAAAGTCTATTCCAGATCTTTGGCAAAGTAATGAAATGAAACATTGCCAGTGATAAGAAACGGAACATTCTCAACAATAACCTGTCCATTGATGGTCAGATCCTTTTCCACCAGGCACACTTTGCAACCCACCTCAGTGCATTATCGGCCCTAACATGGACAACACAATTGAACTCAGAAGAAAACAGCGTGTTGCTGCACTTGCAGTAATGCCAGCATTTAACAGAACTTGCAAAATTGTAGCCAATAAGTATCAACAGGAAAAATCACCAATTGTTGGAGACGTATGTTACATAGTTACATAACAGGATATGTCTGTGGCTGTTGGAGACCAACAATCTCTATCCCGGAATGTCACTGCTAGATATCCTGAGGGTAGAAGCGTATGCAACTTCAACTCTTTCCTTAATAACTGATCCGGTATCATAAGTTCAAAAGGGGGTACAGAAAATGCAGGCGTTTCTGAGGCCGATCACGTGACTCCAGGATGGTATGTTGCCTCCCTGGTGCTATGGTCAACGATGTCACTGAACTGTTGCAGAACATTCTAAAGCGGGAGGGAAAACAGACAGAAATCGTGGTACATATTGTTACTAAGCACATAGGTCGAAAGAGGATTGAGGTCCTCTAAGCATAATTTAGGGTGCAAGGAAACAGTTTTAAAACAGACCCTCTGATGTACTAATCTCTCAGTTTCTTCCAGTGCCACGCGCTATTGATTACATAAATGTGTAATTAGTGCACTATATTTCGTGGCTGGAGACATGGTGCAGGAGACAGGGCTTTAAATTTCAGGCGTATTTGGATAATTTGAGGACAAAGTGGGACCTGTATAAGGCGGACAGGTGGCATCTGAACTGGAGTGGGAAAAAACATTCTTGCAGGGAGATTTGCTAGCGCTGTTGGGGAGGAAACCTGGCAGATGCATGAGTTCCTTAGAGGAGTTTCAGAAGGGGGAAATGCAAAGCCAGTATTAGAGGAGAGAGCAAGTGAGTCTTGAAGGCTATTAAATTATAGACCAATTCAGGCACAAAGGAGTTTGGAAAGTTTGGATGACGCTTATTTTAATGCAAGGAGATTGACAAATGAGGCAGAACAGTTGAGGGCATAAATTATCACATGTAAGTATGAAGTCACTGCTGTTAAAGAAACATGATTCAGAGAGGGAAAGGATTGGCATTCTAATATTCCATGAGACAGGGTTTTAAGTGAGACATTAAAGGAGTTAAAAGAGGAGTAGTAACGATATATTGATTGAGTAATTAATTAGAGCAATAAGGAGAAATGTCACTTCAGAAAGCTCCTCAAATGAATCTATGATGATAGAACTGTAAAACAAATAAATATCATTCACAAACAAACAGAAAGAAAGAAGATGAGCTGATTTGTCGGCAAGTTACATTAAAACGCAATAATAAGGGGGTAGTAATAGTGGTGGATTTCAACTTCTGCAAAATTAACTGTGTTAATCATATTGTAACTTATGTTTAGATAGAGCGGAATTGTGCATCCATCCAGGACAGCTTTTTACGTCAACATGCAGAAGGCCCTGGACTTAATATTTTGGGAATGAAGCTGGGCAAGTGCTATAGGTATCAATGGGGGAACATTTTCCTGATAGTAATGAAAACTCTGATAGAGTCAAGTTTGTTTCGGAAAACAAGACAAGGATGGGCCAGACATCAGGGTTCTCAGTGGCGGAATGTCGATTTTATTGCAATCAGAAATGATTTGGCCAGAGTGGACTGGGAACAGCGAATTTTAGGTATGTCCACGTAAAAGCAGTGGGACTACTTCAGGAAGTAAACATGCAGAATACAGGGCCAAAATATTGCAGTGAAGACAATGGGTTAAACGATCAAGTGCAGGGAACCCTGGATATCGACGGATAGACATTATAGGATAAAAATAAAACAGGTGGCTTTTGGCACAAACCGAGGTTCAAAACAGTGGAAACCCTAGGGGAGCATAGAATGTGCAGGGAGGAGATTTAAAAGGAAAGTAGGAGAGCAGAAAGGGGGCATTAACGAACATTGGCAAGTAAAATAAAAGAAAATACAATCGAATAAAGAGTAGGAGGATAACTAGGGGAAGAGCAGGGCTCATTAACAACGGGAGTGGTAATTTGCATGTGGAGCTGGAAGACAACGGTCTTGTAAACTAACACCTTGTGTTGGTTTTCACAAGAGAGAGATACGACATGGATTTGGAAATGATGCTGAAGCAATATGATATAATTTTAAAAATAAGCTTAGAATGGGAGGAGATTCTATTTGGTCTGGAAGGCTTATCATTAGTTAAATCTCCAGGCCCGTTAGAAATGTATCACAGCCTGTTGGGTAAGGCTAGGGAGTAGATAGGAGGGACTTTGGAAATAATTTTCAATATCTTTTTGGTCACTGGAGAGGTGCCAGAGAACTGGAGGACAGCCATCGTGTTAGCATTTTCTCAGAAGTTAGGAATGTATCAGCTAAGCACACAGTGGTGCGGAAAAAAAAAATGGAACTAATTCTAAGGTATATAATTAATCTATACTTGTAGGAGCATGGAAAAATCAAGGACAGTCTGCATGGTGTTGTTAAGGGGAGAAAATTTCTGACCAATTAATTGAATTTTTCGAACAGGTGACCAGGTCTGTCGATGAAGGTAATTAAATTTGCATTCTGTACTTGGACTTCAGCGACACATTTTATAAGTTCCCACATGGGATACTGATAATTAAGTGAAGAGCCAATGGGGTCCAAGGCGATTTTTTTGAAACTGGATGTTTGTCTCTACTGAGGTTCGACCGGGATCCATTTTGACCCCCTTGCTGTTTTTTTTTGTATATATAAGCCAGTTAGAATTGAAGGTCGGAGGGTTGAGCACCAATTTCGCAGATGACAAGAAAATTGGTGGGGTGGTAAATAGTGAAGATGATAGCCTAAGTTTAAAGGAGGATTTCAAAGGGCACGTCAGATCGGCTGATCAGTGGCAAAAGGAATTTAAATTGGATAAGTGTGAGGTGAAGCACTTGGCCAGGTCAAAAAAAAAAAACAAGGGAATACACGATTAGTGGCAGGGCCCTGGGAAGTACCATTGATGAAATAGACTTGCTGCCCATGTCCACCGGTCCTTTAATGTAGCGGGACAGGTAAATAGGGTGGTTCTGAAGTCATAACGAATACTTGCCTTTCTTAGACGAGGCATAGAATATAAGAGCAGGGAGTCTATGCTGGAAATGAATGAAACGCTGATTAGGCCGCAGCTGGGGGATAGGATATTCAACAGGATGTTACCTGCGCTGGAGCTTTTTAGTTATTATGAGAGATTCGATAGATTGTGGTTATTTTCCTTGCAGCAGAGGAGATTGTGAGGGGTCTTGATTGAAGTGCATAAAGTTATGAGGGAAATTGGTGGGCTAGAGAGGAAGAAACTTTCCCCCTTGGTGGAAGGATCAATATACAGTGGGCATGGATTGAAAATAAGGGGCAGACGGTTTAGAGGGGATATGAGGAACGTTTTCTATTCACCCAGAGGGTGGTGGCAATCCGGAAATCACTGCCTGAAAGAGCGCTCGTGGCCGAAGCCCTCATAACATTTAAGAAGTAGTTGGATGTGTACTTGCGATGCAATGGCAATCCAAGCGATGGGGCTCGTGCTGTAGAACAGGATGAGAACAGTTTGACCTGCACAGTCTCGATGGGCTTCGGGTCTTTTCTCGGTGCTGTAGAGTTCTATGGGTCCATGGCTCTCAAATACCTTCATATTTCTTACGTGTACTCATGTTGAGCACATTTAGTATCGACTGTTCTAAAACCTTTTTTTTCTTTACCAGTGCAACGTGACCTTCCAGAGAGAGCAGCTTGGTTCAAGTCGCGACCTTCTTTTACATCTGGTGTGTTATAGCAACAAACAACGTTTGTTTCTTCTTTTTTAACAATTATATTGCAATCGCCTTTTGTTACCTTTGCACTTTTGCAGCCCAGCAATAAAAGTATTCCATTAGTGGTGAGCAATTAAATCAGATCGAGGCTGGAAAACTAATCCTGCTTCAGGAAAAATCTATTGCTTTGCGGTCCTCAGGTCGGGTGTAGTTGAGGTGTCCAGGGGTTTATGTCGATGTAGAGGGGGATTTTTTCTTCGGTACAGAATGTACGATTAACGAATTTGCTTCCTGAATCGGGAGTTCATCAGATTTTTTTTCCGATTAATGTCTCCTCTGATTCAAGCAACACTTTCTCGCCCTGATGATGCTGAAAGCCATACTCACGGCCGTAATCTGAAGCCAGTATTCATTCATGACGCATTCATAAAAGTAATCAACTCACCAAATAAATATACAAAGACAATTCAGGATCAGCCGCAACACAAGGTGAGGATGCAAAATATGAACAGTAGAATCACTCCGCTTTAATATTCTGGATTGGACGCATTGCTATTTATTTCTGTAATATTAAAATAAAATAAACAAAAATTATCAAGTATGGCAGTTAACCACGGTTTTTCCTTAACAAACCTATTTTGGTATCCTTAATTATTCCCCGTTTGATCAAGTGACTATTAATCTTGTCACTGAATACCCTTTCCAGGAGCATTCCTAACACTGATATTAAAGTACAGGCCCTTAGATTATCGAATAACCCATACTTTTTTTTTGACATGGTTGTAACTTCCAATTCCCTAACCCATTTATATAACTTGTCTATCTAAGCAAGATTGAAAACAGATGGCCGAAGCCTCCCGCATTCCTTTATTTAATATCCAGCGATGTGACCGATAAACTCCTTTTGACTGATAAAAAAGACGGCATTTTTAATATTTTATAATTAACAAATCTTGAACCCATTCATTTTCTCAGTTACGATTTTTTTATTATGGATTTGACAGCATTATCTTGTCGGTTAATACAGATTTAACGTGCATAATTAGTTACTTCCTTGTCTCTCAGCTTTCTTGGAAAAACAAACTGTTTGTTTCCTGATTAGCCCCATTAGAGTTTCATCGCACTGCTTCTACTTATTTTCTAATACAACGCTTTTGTGTTTATTTTTTGTTTGAAAACCGCTTTCCATTTATTCCAGATGCCCATCGCATTTCGTTCCTCACTTCAATTCAAACTTTCTATTTTCTCAAGCAATATGCTCTATGCTATATGGTAATTTGGTGAATACATAATTGGACGAGTAATCCAGAGGCCCAAGGTAATAATTTGTACAAATGGGTTCATATCCGCCCACTGCATCTGGTGTCATGTCATGTCAAATAATTAATTTATAATTCAAAACTAGACTTAGTAATGGATCCATGAAAAACTAATGGATCACCTTTAAAAAAAAAAGCTGCTCTGTAGAAGAGAAAGTTGCCGCCCTTACATGGTCTGACAACTATATGGCTCCAGCTCGACAAAGGTAATTGAATCCCAAATGACCTCTGAAATTGCCAAACAAAGCTCTCAGCACTATGAAAAATAAATTCTAGAATAGACAAAACAAGAACCACAGAGTCTGCAAAGTCTTCCTCACAAGCTTCTGGGAGTTTGAGCAAAACTAGGAACAGCTATCTCACCGAACAGTGGCACCTAACAGGCAATGTATCGATAACACCACCAGCACCCCTCGCTGCGCCCTGCACAACAGACAAGTCAAGCATCCCAGGCGACGTGGCACAGTGCTATATAATTATTTGCCATTGCAGCATTAATTGTTGAGTCCATACCCCCAAAAAATTATATTGGGACCACATGAAACATGGGCAAGGAACCCTCCAACTGATTACCATCAACCGAACGCCAATTCAACACACACATATTCCCATTTGGCTTTCAAACAGACTCCAAAGTGTTGAAATCCATTTGGGAGCATTGGTCGCAACCTGGGGGTTACCAGTTGCACAATATTCAATGTTGTTAGGGAGATTTAATGCTCATCACCAAGCTCAGTTCCGTAGTACCATTAGTAACTGAGCTGGCCGAGTGCTAAATGATAAATCAGCTGGACCATGCATGCAGCACGTGGTGAGGGAGCAAACAAGAGGAAATAACTTACGTCACGTCGCAACCAACGACCAGCATTTTTGCAGTTGCTTCTGCTCATCACAATACTTATATGAGTGGGGAACGTGCAGTTAATTTGGAGACAGAGATCTGAAATCATATGGAGAATAACCTCCATAGGGTTGTGTAATACCACCACGTGCTCAATGGGATAGTTAAAACCGATCTACCAACTCAAAACTGGGCATCCATCGTTGGAACCGTTAAAAGCAAATTTGCATTCCAATACAAGCTGTAAGATCTTGTCCTGCACTATTCCCAGCCATAATCATCTCACTGGCTCTCAACTATGGCCCATCGGAGAGAGAGGAAGGGATTGGCAAGAGCAGGAACAGGCATACATAAAATGAGTTACTGGAATGGTGAAGCTACAACACAGTGCTGCATGCATGCCAATATACTCAAGTATCATTGAATAGGAAGGGCTGATCGGTCCCAACGCCATAAGATCAGCGCTTATGCTTAGAGACTTGCAGCATCCAGTATTGAAATTATGTTGAAAATAAAACAACTAGCAGCAGTAGAAGGTTCCACAAAACCCATCATCCTAACTTATGGGGAATCTCAGCACCACAGTGGAAAACAGAAGGCTGAAACATTTGCCATCATCTCAGCTAATATTGCCAAATGCGTGACTTATCTCGGAAGTCTCTCCTGGTTCCCAAAAGAACATGTGCAAGTCTTCAGACAACTTAATGCAAACAATGGCTGAGGGCATCAGCTACGAAACATGCTTTGAGTTCTGCCAACATTATGGAAATCGGGCTGAAGAATGACTCATAGGGTCAACAACCTGTGAATCACAGGTGGATGACATTCGGCCCATCGTGGCATCGCCGTGCATCTGAAATCTCACTACGCTAATCCAATTTTCCAGTGCTTGGCCCATACCATGGAGGCTATGTCAACAGAAAATAATTCTTGAATATTAGGGGAGTTTCTGAATCAATCATCTTTTCAGGCACCGAATCATAATCTCCCTCCATCCTCTGGGTGCAAAAAGAATTTTCCTCATCTTCACATTTACCTTTTGACCTCTTAAATTAAGTGATACGCCTTGAAATTGACCCCTCTACTAATGGGAAAAAGTTATTTCCTTTACAAACCATCGATGACCCGCATGATCTTATGCACCTTTATCAGGTCCCCCCACAACCTCTGCTTCTCCAAGGAAAAGAGCCACAGCACATTCAATCTTTGCCATAGTTCAGATTCTCCAGTCCAGGCAGCAGCGTGACAATTCTATTCTGCAATCTCCATTTACGTTTGCGTACTTTTTATAACATGGTGACCAGCACTGCAGGCTGGAGTCCATTTAATTATTTTTAAAAATGTATTCGGGGGATGTGATTACGCTTGCTGATTCACCATTTATTATCCATTCCCATTTCCCTTGAAAATGTCATAGTGAGCTGCCTTCATGAACCGCTGCAGTCCATGTGGTGTAGGTCCAACCACAGTACTGATACGAAGGGAGTTGCAGGATTTTGACCTAGCGACAGTGAAGGAACGGCGGTATATTTCTGAGTCAGTGTGGTGAGTGACATAGATGCCAATTTCCAGGTGGTGGTGCTCCCATGACTCCGCTACCCTTTTCCTTCTGGGTGGTAGAGGCCCTGGGATTGGAAGTTGCTGTCGAAGAAGATTTGCTGATTGCCTGCAGATGGTACACACTGTTGATAATGTGCGTTGTTGGTGGTGGGAATGAATGTTGTATGTCGATGTGCTGTCAATGAACCGGGCTGCTTTGAGATAGATGGTGTGAAGTTTCTTGTGTTGTCGGAGCTGCACTCATATAGGCAATTGGGGAGTGTTACATCAGGCCCCCGACTTGTTCCTTATAAATTGTCGACTGGCTCTGTGGAGTCAGGAGGTGGGTTATTGGTCTCAGGATTCATAGCCTCTGACCTTCGATTTGGTTTTAGTATTGACATGTCTAGTCTGGTTCATTTGCTGCTCAATGGTGTTCCTATGATGTTGATAGAAGGGGATTCAGCAATCAAAATGCCCTTGCACCTCAAGGGGTGTTGGTTCGATTCTCCCTCCTTGGAGGTGGCCATTGTCTGACACATTAGTTTTCTGTGTTGTTGTAATTATTTTTTTTAAAAACTGAATGACCTGCTTAGGGCATTTCAGAATGCACCTTAAGATTCAACCACGCTGCTGTTTGTCTGGAGGACAGACCAGGTAAGGGCAGCAGATTTCCTACCCTGAACGACATTCATGAACCAGATTTTTTTTTTTTTACAACAATCAACAATGTTTACAAACAGATAATTAGAGAATTCGAATTCAACCATGTGCTGTAGCGCAATTGGAACTGTGGTGTCCAAATCATTATCCGAGAATTCTGGATTACTATTCCAGCAACAAAGCACTATGGCATCGTCTCCCCAGTTCAGGCCTAACCAGAGTATTATTAGGATCAAGCATAAACTCCCTAATCTTGTATTCTGCTACTCTGCTAAAAAAGGTCAATTACCTCATATGCCTTTTGAGCCACCAATTCTACCTGCAGTTCTAACTTAATTGGCATATGCATATGCACAAGAAGGTCCCTCTGATCTTCAGTGTTTTTCACTGTCTGACCATTCATAGTGGAATGGCTCGCCTTGTTACCCCTCCCCACATGCATTACCTCACATCTTCCAGGTTGATTAGCAATTGCTATTGTTCAGCCCACCAGACCAGTCCTTTGTCATCCCCTTGCTGTTTATGGCTCTGCTACTCTGTATTTACCACCTTACCAATTTTCATGTCATCCGCGAACTTCTTGATCATACCTCATGCATTGAAATTCCTGTTGTTTATGAAAGCGACAAAGAACAAGGGCCCCAGCACCGAGACCTGCAGGTCGCCAGTGAGAAAAAAAAAAACTTCCAGTGACAGAAACAACACGCTACCATCACCCTCTGCTTCCTCCCTTTCAGTTAGATTTGGATAAAGCATGCCTGTTTGCATTTGATCCCATGGGCTCTTACTTTTTACAACAGTCTGCCATGAGTGAGCTTATGGAAAACCTTGCTAGGTTCCATTGAGATCACATCAAATGCTGCACCCTCATCAACAGTCATGGTTAACTGCTCAAAACTTTTATCAAATTTCTCAAACACGATATCCCCTTCATAAATCCACGCTGACTAGATTTGATTATTCGCTGGTTCTCTGAATTAAATAAATTCCTGCCCTGTGAAGTCTATCTAATAAGCTCTGGGACAGCAAGTTTTGGCTGAAGGAACAGTAATATTCTGTTCTATCCCTTTATTTAAAAAGAAAATACGATAATATTAGCGACCCCCCAGTCCCCTGGCACCTCACCTGTGCAAGAGAGGTATTTAGAATTACTTGCAGGGACCATCATATCTTTTCCCTTGCCTCCCTCAGCAGCCAGTGTTATATTTAATCTGGGACCGCAGATTCAATTTCATGACTTTAAACCCGATAGTAGCTCCTCTCTCTCGATGATAATTGATTTCATTATGTCACAGTTCTCCAACCTTATCTATACCCATGTCGCCCGTTTCTACTGCGAAGACCCACGCAAGGTATTCAACGTGCACTCTCTACATGTCTTCCAGGTTCAAACACATTATATCTATGGTCCCTAATTGACCTTACTCATTCCCTCGTTCCACCCTTGAATTTTCTTTTTTTTCTCTCCAATGTTTTTGATGCACATTGTCAGTTTTCCTAATTTCATTTTCAAATTACACTTTTTTTGTCTCTCTAAGGAATTTGCCATATTCAATTCCCGGTATCTGACATACACTTCTCTTGATGTGTTATACATAACTTTTATGTCACTTGAAATCCAGATTCTTCAGGCTTGCCAGCTTCATTTTTGGACTGTCTACGTACTGGCTGCAGAAAAAAAATATCCTGTATGCAAACAAATAATTTTCCTCCCTCCCTATCTTGCGCACAAAGACTCAATTAATATTTTGGTATATACAATCCCATACCATTACTGCACTACTTTCCGTATACTTATCTGAAATTGTATTTCATATTTGATCCTGTATATCTCCCTGAGTGCTTGCGGTCCTATAGTACACAACCGAAAGCGTGTTTGCCACTTTTGTGCTTCTTTTACTTCTACCCATATGGATTCAAATGATGATCATTTCATGATGTCATCCCTCCTCACTGCTAGAATTGATTCCTTGATTTTGCACACGCTACTCTTCAATGACCCTCTTTATTTCGTCCAAATAAATGAAAAACAGGAATATTGAGCTGCCATTCCTTCATCCAAGCCTTGATCATAGCTCTGATTCCATACACCCTTGTGCCTACCTGTGCCCTAAGCTTGTCTGTCTTGTTCCTCAGTCTCTTTGCATTAAAATATATTTATTTTACCTTAGATAAACTCAATTTTTTCTTATCTAGTATACGTTTCCTCTGCGTTCCGCACTCACTTACTAGCATTTGCTTTCAAATGCCATCTCAGCTTCACTCCACCCTTTAATGATATCAGGAAACCATCCCCTGCAAATTTAGTTTAACTTGCCTCAACAGCATTAGCAAACCTCCCCGCGAGGGTCATGTTCTCGTGCCTGTTCAGATGCAAGCGTCCCACTTGTACAGGTCCCACTTCCACCAGAAAGAGCCCCACTGTCCCAGGAAACTAAAACCCACCCTCCTGCAACATTTCTCCAGGCTCGCAATCAACTGCTGTCTGCTACTGTCCTATAGTCGATAGTGCCTGGCAACGGGATTAATCAGAGCTTACTATCTCTGAAATCCTGCTTTTTAATTTCCTACCTAACCCCAAAAGGACTGCTTGAAGGGCTTCATTTCTAATTCTTACTATGTCATTGGTCCCAACAAGGACTACAACCTCAGGGTTTTCACCCTCCCCCTACTGAATATCCTGCAGCCGTTCTGTAATGTTCTTTGCCCAAGCACATGGGATGCAACAATCCATCCCAAAGACAAATCTATGGATGCATAAACGTCTGTCTACTGCCCTCACTAACGCATAACCGAACACTCTTGCCCCTCTGACTTATTCATCCCAACCTGAATAGGGAGCCTACACACAGTGTCAGATATTTGCTCTGATTTGCTTCCACAGAGGAACCTTCAGACTTGAAGATCTCCAATGCCGAATAACAGTTTGTGCGTGAGATGCACTCTGAGTATCCCCTCACTATTGGCCTTACCGAATTTGTCTATCTGGCAGTCAACCATTCCCTCTGTCCCTGCACTTCCTTAATCTGCGGGATGACCAAGACCTGAAAAGTGATATCCACGAACCTCCCAGACTCGTGGATGTTCATTAGTGCCGCCAGCTGATGCTCAATCTTCATAACTGAAGATCCAGTTACTCGATGCTGAGGCACCGCTTGCACGCATGGTTATTCCGACCAGCAGAGGCAGTCAACATATCCCACATAGCGCAGTATGTGTACATCACGGGACTGAGTTCCCCAGACATTTAATAATTTAATGCAATATGGACACTTGCTTCCATTTTATCCTTACTCCGAATTGAGTAAATGCCAGATGTTCTATCTCCTACATAGGCTTGATCCTCTCGGTGTTGCTGACTGCATTTCCCAGGGCACTTCTCTTGCACTGTCCTCTCTGGTGCTCCAGCAATTGGCGCGCAACTAACCACAGAATTTCAGCACCGTGACAACACTGGTCGCTACCAGACAACTTGAAGCATTGTCACATTTTGCCATGTCTGCTAAAGTTGGGAAAATACAACACGGCCATGGAAAGACTGATCACTCTATACGCCACTTCAGTAAAGTCATGGGAAGAGTGAATGAAAAGGCTCGCTCTCAAGCAGTAATTAACCAGCAATAACCTGCTCATTGATATTCTGTTCTGATTCTGCCCGATAACCTGCTCTTGACATATTTACAGACTTGCTCCACATATGTACAGAAGAGCAGGTTATGAATGGAAAAGAATACTTCACACTTGCCTGCATCAGTGTACCTCCAACAAGACTCAACGTCCCGAAACCTTAAAGGACAAAGTACCACGATTTAGTAAAACCTTTAGCTACACCTTAAGCATACACTTGTTCCACCACATATTAACAGTGACAGCACGGCTTGCCTCCTACAAGGTATACAAATTCAACGCTCAAAGTCATCTGTTAGAGCACCATAGAATTAGGCTACCTCTGCAGTAATGAAGAACAAGAGAAACAGATGCATGGGCACACAGTAAGCTGAAAGTTCCTCCTCAATGCACTTGTCGTCCAGACTTCTGCTGATATTTGTACGAAGTCTGCAACCATGTCAGAAATTGACAGATTCTGGCAGAAAAAGAGAATTAAGATGAGAATGAGAGACCTTAACATTAAAGCACTCAGGACAACTAGCAAAACTCAATTCATTGCGAATAATAGGATACAACTCAAATGGCTGGAATCACACGTAGCACAAAGGAAGACAGTTGTTCTAGTTGGAGGCCAATCATATCAGTTCCAGCACCATGCTCACAGGAGTTCCTGGGGGTGCTGACTTAGCGCCACATATCTTGAAATGATCAATCTATTACCGACCTGTCATCATAACTTAAGATGACTAGATGTTCTCTACAATATCCACAATTATCAATATTATTTGGGGTTCCACAGATGATGAAGAAGTCCGTGTTCATACGCAGAAAGACCTGAGCAACATTGAGGCTTTGGCCAGTAAGTAGCATGTAACGCTTTGCTCCTCAGATTTGCCAAACAATGATCATGTCACAAAAAGAAAAAAAATGTAACGACCTCTGCTTGAACATTAATAGCATTATCAACGCTGAATCCCCACTACTGAAATATTTGGGGGTGTTATTAAAAATAAACAGAGCTGAACTAGAGCAACGAGCATTAATTTGGCGAAAATATCAAAGTAGAGTATAGACACTCTGTGGCGAATAACTCACCTCGTCAAAGGCAAAACCTGTCAAGTATCTACCAAACACACTTGGCGAATCTGATCAGATACTTCTCACTGGCCTGGAGGAGGGCACATCCAAACAGGACGCAATAATCTCGAAAACACCCAAGAAATCTGGCACGTTTAATTTGCCACATGTTAAGCATTCATTCGCTACACCCGCTCATGGGCAATGGCAACATTTGGGACAAGATCCAATATGCCATGCAGCAACGCACTGAGGCTCCTACTACATCACTATCCAAACTGGCTAGCTCTGCATAGAGGAACAGAGGGAACAGGTGCAGGGGAACAGTAAAAATTTGTAAGTTCCTCTCCAAGATGTACAACATCCTGACTTGGAAATATCTCACCAATTCGTCAAAGTAGCTGGGTACAAAAAAGGGAACATACTTCCTAAGAGCACCATTATCCGATCTATGCTGGAGAGGCTGTCGTTCAATAAGTAGGTGCTGCCAGCTATATGCCACTTGGGTATTGTCGCTGGACTGATAACCCCGAGGCCCAGTAGAATCATTATGTGAACAGGGTTCCAATCTCACCACAACAAGAGGTGTAATTTGAATTCAATAACAAACCCATAATTTAAAGCCTAATCATAACCTTGAAACCGATGTTGGCTTTGTTATTCCCGGCATTAACACGGACTTCGAAAAAGATAATGTCATGTCATCCCTCTCGCCCGTCCAAATCCCTCATTACAAACATCTTGTGAATGTTGCCAAGACTTGTAGAGCTGTCTCACAGACCAATGAAGCAACAACCTTTATTATTTCCATACTCATGCCTTACAGGAAATGTCTCAAACACCACCACTGCTAGCCCTGGTTATGTAAGTATTCCACGTGCAGATCAGAGCCAGGAGTGGTGGTGGCACAGTGGTAGATATTTGAGAGTGAGATGTCGTTGGAGTACTCAACAGCGACTCCAGAATCAATTAAGTGTCAGGGACCCATATTAAATATGGCCAAGGATACTGACTGCTTTATATAACTTACTGCCTGAGCGAACAAATAATCGTGAAAGAAACATACTTATAAAAAAAACTTTCATGGGATGTTTGTTTTGCTGTGAGGGGGACCATTTGTTCCCCATTCCTAGTTGCCCCTGTGAAACTGTTGGTGAGCTGACGTCCATGCGGTGTAGGTGCATCCACAGTGCTCATTGATCTTCACCAAACCTGCATGCTGAAGATGCATTTTCGATGGCAGTAGCTGTTGGAAGCACCATGACATTGTCTTTGTGGAGATGAAGTCCCGTCTTCAGGTTGAGAAAGAAAAAACAAAATAATGATGTGCAATATTACCGCCCTGGCAAATCAGGTAGATCTCGAAAAGTTTCTGACGGATAAAGACTGGGCAACCATGTGGCGCATTAGAAGCAGCAGATTTGCACTCGAACACAATTTGTAAACTGATTGCCAGGAATATCACCCACTCTACTAGCAGCAAATAGGGAGGGGATAAATACGATGTAAATAACGAGCACAGAAGTGCATGCCAAGAGCTAAGCCAACTATGAATAAAAACGAGGTTTCAAACCCTTGAAACTGTTACACATAACCATTTGCTTGCCAAGCAGCATGGGCAACAAGTGATAGAGAGAACTAAGGGATTCCAGTGCCAATATATCACACCTATGCTCTGCGGTCCTGGCACATTCAGTTCTGAATGGTAGTGCACTATTACACAACTCAGTGGAGGAGGACTCTCCACAAATGTCCCCTTCCTGAATGAGCGGGGAGCAAAGTCCGTCAGAGCAAACAATAAGGCTGAATTATTTCTTACAATATTGAACCAGAAATTCAGAGTTGATGACCTATCATGCCCACCTCCAAACGTCTCAAGCATCACAGTCCCAATTTTCAGCTAATTCGATTAACTCCAGGTGATATAAAGAAACGACTTGAGGCACTTAATACAACAAAGGCTATGGCTCGTGACATTATTCCAGCAATAGTAATGGATATTTGTGCTTCAGAACTTGCCGCGTCCTTAGCCAAACATTTATATTACAGCTACAAGATTGGTACAACCTGCAACGTGGAAGATTGCCCACATATGTCTTGTACACAATAAAGGAGTGTAATCCAAAGCAGCCAAGAAGTGCCCCATCAGTCTACACTCCTTCATCAGTAAAGTAATTGAAGGTGTATCAACAGTGCTATCATGCGGCATTGATTAGCAAAATACAGCTTACTTACACTCAGTTTTGGTTCCGGCAGGGCCACTCAGATCCATACACCATTAGAGCCTTGGTTCAAACCTGGAGAAAAGAGATGAGCTCCAGCCGTGAGGTGAGAGTGAATGCATTTGACATTAAAGACGCATTTCAATGAGTGAACCATCATGGACTACCAGCAAAATTGAAGTAAACGGTAATCAGTGTATAATCTCTTCGCAGGTTGGAATCATATCTGGCACAATGGAAGATGGTTGTGGTCGTTGCAGGTCAGTCATTTCAGCTCCAGTATATCACCACAGGTTTTCTTCAGGGTAGTGTCCAATGAACAACCATATTCAGCTGCTTCATCAATATCCTTGCCTCCATGAAACATTCAGAAATGGGAATTTTTGCTGATGATTAAACCATGTTCAGCAACATTACTGACTCCTCAGGTGCTGAAGCAGTTGAGCCCAAATGCTCCAAGACCAGAGTAACATTCAGGCTTGTGCTGACAAGCGGTAAATTCTTTTGCACCAAATAAGTGCCATGCAACGGCAAGCTCCAAAAAGATTAATTGTAAATATCGGCCCATGACGCTCACTGACATTAACAACGCTGAATATGCCATTGTCAAGATCCTGGCGGTTCCAAGGAACAGAAGCTGAAAAGGGCCTCAAATGTAATTAATATGGCTACAAGTTAATGTAGGAATCTAGGAACCATACGGCAAGTCATTCATCTCCTGACTCCATGTGCACAATCTAAAAGGCACAAGCCTGGATCATACGGAACGCCATTGAATTATCTGCATGAGTGCAGTTCCAACAACACGCAATAAGCTCAACAGCATTCAGAGCAAAGCAGCTCGCTTGATTGACATCACATCGACAAACGTTAACTCCCTCCAAGAACGAAGAAGATTGGCAAGATTGTGTATCATCCATAATCTGCACTACAGGAACTCACCACGACACCTTATACATCACTTTCCAAGTCCACGACGGCGACAGTCTAGAAGGCAAAGAACAAAATGAAGTTCCAATCCAAGCCACTGATCATCCTGAATGGAAGGATTTCACCGGTAATTCACTGTTGCTGGTTTACAATCCAGAGACTCCCTTCTTAACAGCAATGTGGGCGCATCAACACCACATGGAATGTAATGGCTCAAGAAAACAGCTCTCAAATATCTTCTCAAGTGCAAATAGGGATGCACAATTAAAGGTTTCCGAGACAAAGGGGCCCATTTCACCGAATGAATGAAATTCAAACAACAACGTCTGCTGAGCAATTAAGTATATTCCAAAAATTATGGCATAACCAGCAAAGCCCACATCCCGTGGTTAAATGAAGAGGCAAATAAAAAACAATCAGCTTTTTTTCTCACTTGTTTAATGAGCATGAGATCTCGTATACACAGGTTTAATAGTACAGTTTCCTCCTTATCACTATCATCACACAGGGCTCGTTATCTGTGTCCTTCCGAGCGCTCATAGGAATTCTCTCCAGCCATATCATCTCATTTAAACACAGCCTTTTCGTCACTGTTTTCACTGTCGATTTATTTCTGACAAATCCGAAGTTTGATTTCTCGGAATATATTAACTTAATTCTGCCTCTATTATTGACCTAAACGATATGATGACTTCACTGTTGACTCTGCATCCAATGGCCTAACTCATGACACAGAACGCAATCAAATCACGTTTATTTCCCAATTGAAATGGAAATATAATGATCTAGAAATTCCTCCAAAAACACAATGTAACTTTTGTCATCCCGACTGAACTGTTAACTATGACCAGTCAATACTGTGTTTATTACAATCCCTCCTGCCAGTTTAGCTACAACTTCTTCACCATTCTGTAAGTAACTCGTTGAAACTGCGCTACTCTATGTCTTTCAACTGGTGTAAGCCCCTTTAATACATCAGTATCGCTCGCCTGTGGTTCTTTTCCTTTCTGTCGATTCAACTATGTTCCATCCTTGATTCTTCTGGGGCATTGTTTCTTCCCAACATGGCAAAGTTTTCCTCAATGAACATTGAATAGCTCTTCTTATGTCGCTTCACTCTCCTTCCTGAAATATTTTAAAAGTAATATTTAGTATTCAGAACCATGCCCTTTTTTATGGCTATCCGTCAGTATCATGAAGATATGTACTTCCATTTTACATTATTCACCTGTCCTTAACGCATGCCGATTAAAGCTAAGTGTGTCTTATGTATTCCCTCCTAAATTGACCCAACACAAAGATCTGTTATTTCACCATTGTGTACTTACAGTGTCTTCCATTTCTTCTTGAACCGTATTAAGTCCCCAACATTACATCCTAGTGCTCTTTTCCCCACAAGATTGGTTTAAATGTGCCCCCAACAACACTAGAAAACCTCCCCACACTTACATTGCTCCAGGGTATATTAAGCCACAACCCCTGCAGACTCTATTAATAAAATATTCTCCAAAACCTGCCCTATGACCGAGTAATGCAACGATTTCCATCTTGCACTATCTTTCCAGCCCAATGTTTAGGTTCTCTACTTTTATTCCCAACTTTCAGCGGGCATGTGGATTCATCCAGGGTGTTTTATATTTGATGTCCTATTTGGTAGTTAAGATCTTCGTTCCCAAAAGATTGACTGTTCTTTCCCTGTGCCTTGAAGCTGACATGGACAACGATGTTAAGTTGTCCATGAACACCCGGTAAGTTTGCTCCAGCTGCTCAAATACACCAGTGACCTTGCAACAGGGAGAAAACAGATGCAGTCGCCCCTAAGTTAGTAGCAGCACAAAAGTCACTCTCTTTAGTTTTAACAGCGCCTTTCAATATTATTTTTCTACCAGTTCTTATTGCATCTGCAACAATCTTCTGGCGCACACCGTGTATAGTTGCGCCATTTGCTTATCCAGGGAATTGTCTCGGAATCCTCTCCTCAGAGGAGCTGTCACTCTCAATATCACTTGCAGAGCGACACCTGCTCCCACAAATATGTACGAATAACCTATCCCTCCTAGACTGCCTGTTATCATCTTTGCCTGCTGACGATTATGAGCAGCAGTGACCACATCGAGAAGCACGCTTTCATGCGAAATCTTAATCTGGAGCGCAGATCTCAAATAGGCGAACAGCTGTTCAGATATGATAGTCAGAGCCCTTCTAATTACCGGCATTTGCAGCACATGTGTTTGGCAGGACACAGAGAAAAATGTGGATCAATAAATGAAATAGTCACTAGTGAGATGCCTGATCATGCCTTAATGCATTAGTTCCTTTGATCCCTACTCAGAAATTAAGTGAAAACAGAACTGGGGCGTGGGGGGGTCGGGGGGGGACACGAAGTGGGTGCTGGTATTGACTGGTATTTATCAACCGAATGCTTCCAATGTGAACACCTCAATTTATTTTCTTTTAAGATATCTGATGTTTTACCTAATTCTTAGAAACTGCTTACCCCATCAGTTATTTTACTAAATATGTACAACCGATTTTCTCCTTAACACCCCAACGCAGGGCAAGATGTTAGCGTTTCCAGAACTAAAAAAAGGACAGAGTGATTGGGAAGGGCTAGGAATCTAACTTCAAGCACATCAGACAGAGGGACGAGATTGTGAAGGGGACGGAAAATACAGGACTGAAGGTGATGTATCTGACATCGAGCAGTATACAAAATAAGGTAAATGAGCTTTGGTGCAGATTGAAATTGGCAGGTATGATGTGTGCTGGATTTGGGCATTACAGAGACATGGCTGAAAATGGATCAGGGCTGGGAGTTAAATATCCAAAGATATACATCCTATGGAAAAAAAATACGCTCGTTGGCAGAGGGGTTGGTGTTGCTTTCTTAGTAAGGAATGAAATTAAATCGATAGCAAGAAATGATGTAGGGTAAGATGATTTAGAAACTGTGTGGGTAGAGTTGAGGAACCGCCAAGGTAAACCAACCACAATGGGAGTTATTTTCAGGCCTCTGAACAGTAGAAAGGATGTTAAGCAGAAGATACACCAGGAGATAGAAAAGACATCTAAGAAATGCAACGTTTCAATGATCATGGTTGATTTCAATATTAATGTAGACTGGTAAAATCAGGTTGGTAATGGATCAAAGACAATTAATTTGTAGAACGTCTAACATATGGAGATTTGGAGCAGCTTGTGGTGGAGCCCATTAGTTTACAAGCAATTTTAGATTTAGTGATGTGTAATGAGGAGGATTGGTAAGGGACCTTAAGGTGAAGGAACACATAGGAGCAAGTGACAATAATATTATGGAATTTAACATGCAATTTGAGAGGAAAAAGATAGAATCAGAGGTAACTGTATTGCAGTAGAAGAATGGCAACTACAGAGACAGGGAGGAGGAGCTGGCCAGAATTGACTGTGAGATGAGGCTAGTAGTAAATACCTTTGAACAGCAATGCAGAAGTTTCTGCGCAAAATTTAGGAGACAAAGAAATAATTCATCAATTGGAAGAAGAACAATACTAAAGGGAGGACGAAGTAAAAATGGCAGACAACCAAAGACAGGGGCAGCATTCAAGCTAAAGAGAAAGCATACAATGTGGCGAAGTGCAGTGGGAAGCCAGGAGATTGGAAGGCTTACCAGGACCAACAGAGGGCAACTAAAAAAATAAATAAAGAGGCATAAGATTGTATATGACGGTACACTGGCCTGTAATATAAAACAAGATTTCAAGAGACATTTTTGGATAAATAAAGGGTAAGAGAGAGGTGAAAGTGGAGATTTGGCCGCTGGAAAATGACGCTTGAGAAGTAGTAGTGGAGAATAAAGAAATGGTGGAGGAACTGAATAGGCACTTTGCGCCAGTCTTCACGGTGGAAGACACAAGTTACGTCCCCCAATTTTTAGAGAGTTGGGTGTTACAGGTGAGTATGCTTGCCATGAACAAGAAGGTGCTGGAAAACAGAAAGATCTGAAGGTGGATGAATCAGCAGGACCAGATGGATAACAAACCATAGTTCTGAAGGAGATACCTGAAGAGATAGATGAGGCATTATTAGTGATCTTTCTGGAACCAGTGGAGTTAGGGAGGGTCCCAGAGGACGCAAAATTCTCTAACAAAACACCCCTTTTTAAGAAGGGAGTGAGGGAAATGACGGGAAATTACAGGCCAATTATCCTGAACCCGGTAGTTGGTAAGATTTTAGAGTAGAGTATGAAGGGTGAGATTTCAGAAATCTTGGAATTGCATGGTAAAATAAGGCAAAGTCAGCATGGTTTCATCAACGGAAGGTCATGCCTGACAAATCTGTTAGAAATCTTTGAGGAGGTAGAGAGCAGTTTAGACAAAGGAGAGACAATGGATATTATCTACTTGTACTGGCAGAAGGCCTTTGACAAGGTGCAGCACAGGAGGCTTCTCAGAACGATAAGAGCCCATAATGATGGAAGCAAGGTTTTAGCATGGATAGCAGTGTGGCTCTCTGGCAGGAGGCACAGATGGACATAAGTGCGTCCTTCTCAGGATAGTGGCGAGTAACGAGAGGAGTTCTACAAAGCTCAGTGTTGGACCACAATTTTTCACTTTATACATTATTGATCTAGATGAATGAGCTGAGGAAATTCTGGCTTGGTTTGCAGATGATACAAAGATGGTAGCAGGGGCAGGTAGTACTGAGGAGCCAGGGAGGCTGCATAAGGATTTAGACAGGTCAGGAGACTGGGTAAAGAATTGACAGATGGAACACCACGTGTGGAAATGTAAGTTTATGCATTTTTTTTAAGGAAGAATAGAGGCCAGAACTATTATCTAAATGGGGAGAGAATTCGGATACCTGTTGTGTAAAGAGACTTGGAAGTCCAAGTCCAGGAAACTGTCAAGGATAACTTGCTGGTTAATTCGGTAGTTTGGAAGGGAAATGCAATGTTGGCATTTATTTCGAGAGGACTAGAATTTAAAAACAGGGAAGTGCTTCTGAGGATTTATAAGGCTCTGGTCACAGCACATTTAGAAGAATATGACCAATTTTGGTCCCCGTATCTCAGGACGGTTTTGCTGGCCCTGGCGAGGGTTCAGAGGAAGTTCACGAGAATGATCCCAGGAGTGAAATTCTTAACGTATGAGGAACGTTTGAGGACTCTGGGTCTATGCTCGATGGAATTTAGAAGGATGAGGGTGGATCTGATTGAAAATTACAGAATACTGAAAGGCCTAGATTGAGTGGACGTGGCGAGATGTTTCCATTAGAAGGAGAGACTAGGACCCGAGGGCACAGCCTCAGAATAAATTGATGACGTTGTAGACCACATTAGAAGAGAAACCTCCGTCGCCAAAGACTTGTGAACCTTTGGAATTCATTTCCACAGAAAGCTGTGGAGACCTGGTCATTGAAAGCATTTAAAAACAAGATAGACAGGTTCTCGACTGTTAAGGGTTACGGGGACAAGGCGGCATAGTGGCGTTGAGAAACTTGTGAGGAATGAATGGACGTCGGAACAGACTCGATGTGCTGACTGGACTAATTTCTACTCCTACTGCTTATGGTCAAATGTTTTTTTTTAGAAGTGTCAAATGAATTGACCGGAATAATAACACATTCCCTTTGCAAGACAGGTGGAAAGAAGTGGAAGGTAGAAAAATTCGATCGAATTTATAATTTTATTCACCCACGTTTGTTGAGTGACTCTGCTTCCTGGAGTGGCAGTTGACTCGGAAGCATTCACCTAATTATATAAATGTCATTAGGCATTCACTTCAAACGCCATAACCTGCAATGCCATGAACAAAAGCTCAAAAGTGAAATAGGGCAGGATAAATTTATTTTTATTTCCAAGCAGGAGAATGGCTAATATTGTACTGTGAATTTTCGATGGGCCAGGTAAGCTAGCATGGACTACTGCTGCTCCATTCAGCGTGGGCTTCTATAATTCCTATTGTTGGCAAACTCCATGTCTTTCCACTTCTCATCGTGTGTTGGACTTGTGCCTCCTCTAGCAGAACGTCTTATTGTGAATCCGTGCTGGTAAGTTGACGCATTTCAGGTCCTGTACATAGAGGTCGAAAAAGATTTTCCTGAAAAACTTCATGGGAAATTTTATGCATATAAGTTACCAAGACAAGTCCAGAAAAGAGCACAATTGAATGCAATACTGCAGCTATCTGCTTTAGCACCTGCAAACCCATAAATTATGATAATCATCAATTTTCAAGGAAATAACGTGTTTGACATTTCGCATATAGGTAGCCCTAAGACCAATTAATATTGTAGGATGCTTGTAACAGACTTCCAAATGAATTACAGTTAAATATTGTATGTAAATTAACGATGCTTTACAGTTCCTTGCCTTTTGCAGACATCCGAAGGAAATGCTGTTTCTTACGATTCACCTGCATTTCACGCGCATGACTTACATCATCCTGATCAGATCATTGCTCACTGTAAATTGCGCCAGCACCCGACTGGACCTATGGCCGTCACTTTCAGTCATGAAAAATACCCGGTATACTCTGGATTACCCTGGAAGGTAAAGTATCTCAAACATTTGACTAGTAGGACACACTTACCCATTGCATGCTACTAAAATGAAATAACAACAGGAATAGTCTTAACATTATCAGAATGCTAATGTCGAGCTACAAGATGATCTGACTCACACAAGTGAGTAATATGATATGTGATATTTAGTGCCAGTGTGATGATATTTTCCTTGGAGGTGCATCGAAAAACTTGCGAAACATGTTCCTTCTTGGTAAAAAAGGCAAGACACAGACTGCAGCCAACCAGCCCGTGCTTTCAAAACTGAGAACAATGTCCAAAGTGTAATTCCACAATGCAGAACATTTTCCAAACAATCCTGAGTGTGCTACTAATTATGATGAAAACAAACTTAAGATTATCAGTGGAGCTCGCAGCGTGCCTCACCTACTATACTGGTGGCTACATTCATTGATACATGGGTCTCATGCATACATTGTGCTTGTTTCAACTGAAGAAAATAGGCAACGCCTTTCACTTGTTTATTTCCCACGACGATGCCTTGACCAAGGACAGTCAACCAAGCTAGTTTGAATTTAAACAAAGCTCAGCAGTTAATCGTCGTCAGTTGGTAGGTGTACTTTCTATGGCATGCCTCTAATCAAATATTTTCATACGTTGTGTTCTCTTTACAGTTGGTATATTTTCGAATTGTCCCAATCATTGCAAGATGCATCGAATCTTCAACAACATCTTTTTTCACCAATAATTAATCTGTACTTTGAGAAGGCTAAATGTAATGAATACAATGTGGACCAGGCATACAATCAGCATTTAAGTTATAATTTCAACCTTAAAAAGCTCAGCATGTGCTGCACGTTCATTGAACAACATTTCTACTCCATGAAGTGCACAGCCATTTCCTAAAATTGCAGCCAGAATGCAGCCCAAACATATTGCGACAGATCTATGTTATCCATTCTTCCTCAACGAGGACTAAACTCAAAAAATTAGATTGAGCCGTACATAGGAACTGGATTGACTATTTGAGCCTGGTGCACCATGCATTAAGAGTGTTACTAAACTGCTAGTGGCCTTAGCTCCACTTCCATAACTGTTCGAAAATAATCTGACTCCCTAGTATTTAAAAAAGAAGTTCTGGCTCCGCCCAGAAGTTATTAAATTACCTTGCCTCCATTGATGTTACAGGCAGATATTTGAGTACACTAATGAATGTCTGAGGGGGAAATAAAATGCACCTCATCTCCATCTTAAGTGGAAGACCATTCTAGGTTAACCCGTGCCGCACTGTTTTAAATTCCCCCAAGAAAACAAAAAACATTTCACCTCTTTTTTAATCCAACCTCGTGAGGAAAATTTTATCTTTCAATAAGATCAATTCTCATTCTAATAAATACTGCCAGGTTAATCTCAAAAAATGAAAATTTCCATATGTTCATCGCAGGAATCAGCGTGTTCAATCATCTCTGAATTCTTCAAAAAACATGTTTTGCACCTTAACTTTGTAGACCAAAACTGTACCAATTACTCCTGCTATGATCATGGCAATTCCCAGTACCGTTGGTAACAATATTTTCCTACTTTGATGCTTAACTTTAACATCTACATGCCCCAGTCTTGCATTGTTGAAGCGGCAATTGCAGACTGTTCATTGCTTTGTTGTTAATAGGATTTTTATTGAACTAGAACTTGACCATCGGTAATGGTGGAAATCAAATTCTTGTCCCTGGAGTGTTATCCCGGGCCCTCTGGAAGACTAGCACAGTGCAAATACTGCGATGTCCCCTCTCCTCACTATGTGTCTGTCTTATTTCCTGTGCATTTGTAGATGGTTGTTGTTCTGCCTACTTAAAACGTTTTTCTTCTGTTGCTTTTTGAAGTAACTAAGTGGCGTCAGAGGCCGTTACATGGGCAAAGATAGTGCAAAACCAATACAGTGGACTTAGAGGCGCATATACTCAAGAAGGTGTAAGGATGTGTTCTGTTATATTTGGCAAATGGACAATAGGAGGTTCAGGTACAGGTTATGGTCGTTTATTCGAGCAATGACAAGGAGATGTCCAACCCAAACAGCTTGAAGTGGCACTCTGCTAAATTACAATTGTCCAACATATTTGTACATTACTGGTCACGCACATGAACATTTTTCAGATTCCAAACTCGTCAGCATATTGTTTGAGTATAAAAAAGATATCTCAGTTAACAGGCACAAGTATCATATGTCCCTATTTGCACCCATGCGGTGACTTTCCCTCCAATCGTATCTAGGAACACCCGAACTTTCCCTATCTGTTGATAAAAGGCTCAATCTTAGTTATTCTAAAACCTACATCTCCAGCCTACTCCCAGGACAGCTAAAGTATATTTTCTGCATTCATATGATTGTTTTTTAATGGTTTCTCTAATTGTAGGCACTGGCTGTTTGGATATTCAAGCAGGATCATTCACGTACAATAGGTTCTTACGGTAAGCCTATATTACCCGCTCCCTAACGGTACACCCTTTTGGCCCTTTGCCTAGCCCGAGGTAGCCAATAACAGTAGTACTACCTGTTACCAATTTACGTTTGCCACACATTGATACTGTCCAGGTTTCCAGTTGTGGCATTTAAACCTGTAGTGGTCAGATCATCTCTATCATCTGGCCCTGCAATTCATGCCCCTGATTGGTGCATTCCTTCTCCATCTGTTAATACTCCCCAGTGCCACCTTTTTTGGGACAATCGGGATTGGTGAATGAAGTATGTGAGTCATATAATAATATCAGCTTGTTAAAACTTGGCTTGGGATATAATCAGAATCCTGGGGTGTATCTGTCCTTTTGAGCCCCATTTTCCCCTTCCGACCCACCATGTGGTGAAATCTATTTACTCGAATACCTCTTTTCAGGCTCTTAACTTATCCTGCAGTTTATAGCAAGTTCTATCCATTTGGAGACCTGTCTTTAAATCGTGGGTAAGTGTTCTGACAATACAGATATTTCGTAAGAGAACTGGTTCAAAGGCTATGGCAGCTTTTCTTTGAGGCTTTCCGTGAGCTGAACAATGGCCACTACTCTCTTCTATATTTCGACCAGTTCCAACTTCTCCATCCTTCCCGGCAGCTGCAGATATATGCAAACTCAATGATTGTGGATGGGGCACATCCCGTTGCTCCCGAACTGGATATTTTGCTGCCACATGGTAAAACAATATCTCCCATTCAATATGTATGCAACATGGGTCGGTTCTTTTGGAGTGCATATACTTTCCATTGCACAGTTTTCTACTGCTTTAAATAAACATCTAGCTTCTTCCCTCTTATTTATTGGATGTGTGCATGCTGCTGCAATTGCCTCCATTCCACATTGTTCCGATATGATGCTAATTATATTTCCTTTTATGTCTGTTGCCTATGGTGGAATATCCAGGCACTTAATAAAATTATACCCCGGTATCACACCAATATTTTCCACTCTATATAATCAACTTCCAGGCGTTGACATAGATAGAATTGGTATTACTAAGACAATGCCTAGTAGCATTATTTTATTCACTATGCATTCAACATTGATTTAGTATACACGTGTTAAACCCCTGAGCTGGCAATCAGTCATGTTCATTATGTGATGTAAGGTTAAATGAATGCTCATTAGTTAACCATAAAGGAACTAAACCTTCATTAAATAGTTTTAAATTCTCTTACGCGTGTTCTGGTGCCCAGAATCCATTAGGTGCTGCAAACATCATTTCTGCTTGCCTCAACAGAAATAATTTCGCTCTCCTGGCTCAGTTTATTGATTGACCCGCATGACATTCGCACATTTTAGAAAGGTCTTGGGTTCAACATGTCATGCCCTGTACTTCATTTAGTTCTGTGTTATGAAGTCCCTGTCCCCGCTCTAAAATTTGTTTATGCATGGAGCTCAAAGTACGGACTTCCTGGAAAACAGTTGAAAGGTCAATGGAATTAATCATTGATGTAACTTTGTTGAATATCGTGCCAGCTTCATTCATCAGGCTGCGATTAGTCCGCTTTCCATCTTGACCTGAACGTATTCCACCATTCAACTGAACTGCTTCAGTGATCAATCCGCCCAGCAGAGCTGTACAATATGCTTGAGTATAGCTTGAGCAAAACTGGGGCAGGGCAATACCGGTTAAGTTCAAGACTACAGACACCAGCTCATGGTGTAGATTTAAGCACCAAACATTATTTTAATTTACAAATAGGTGTCCTTTCGTCGGCCCTGTATTGATTCAAGACAAGGTGTGCCCGTTGATGTGGTTAGAAAGGATTGGAGTGCCTCTGCTCGGACTATCATTGTTGTCGTAGGAGGTGGCTGGGTACTGTTACAAATCTTCTCTTTTGGCGGACCTCTCGCAGCAAACTTCCATCACTGTTTCCCCAAGTCAGAATAACATTAATGTTTCGGCTACAGCAGTTCCATTTAGAATCCCTAGCATGGGAATTAGTAACCATGGTCTTGTGCCTTTTCATAAAGGGTACGTAAGTAGGACTCTCCAATTAGCAGACACAATCGAACTGTGGTGCCCATTTGTTATGCTTAAAACATAAATTGGTTAGTTTCGGGAATTTAACAGGAGAGACAATTTTAGCAAACAGCCCCCGGAAACTCAAAAACGTGTCATGTCTCGGACACTTTCGCACCCGACATAAGCAAACCCTTACTACAGTTCAAAAACATTTGTTCCTCTACTGTTACATTTCTCATTCTATGTTGTATGTCACAATCGCTATGTCCTTGCTGTGCCACAGGCGCTCCAGCAGTGCGGGACAAGCAGAGATCACTAGCAAGCTTGTTGATATTATCACCATGAGCTTGAGCAATTAACATTCTGCGAACTTAAGCATATAACCACCCCAGTCGTCACTGGTCGGTGGTGAATTTATTTCTGCAGGAAACGCTTCAGTTCTGACCAGTGATTCCAGCATCCCTATTCTCTAAAGTCCATGCCTGCGCATGTGTCACTGTTCATATTACCTCATACGGTCGGAACCACTAGGGTGCAAACCCAGGTGGGCACTTTTAACCGGGACTTTCTCTCCTATTCCAGGCACTTCAGGCTGTTCTGATCTGACTTCCCCTTGAAAGTCTCGTATAATATGCTGACCCCTAGCCTCCTGCTTAGCCTGTGAACCTGTCCAAGAAGCTCTTGCAGAAATTGCTTCCTCTTTCCATCATTGGCCGCCCTTCCTCCTTGCCAATTATGACGTCTCCTGGCAACCTCATCGAGATATTTGCCATTAATTGATACAGAGGTAATGCGGTTGTTCTGTTAGGGGTGAACTGAAGCCGCATCAGAATGCTCGCAAATAAATAAGACCACCCTTTAACCGTTCCTGGATGATCTTTGCCAATGCTCTCTTTAAGGTCCTAATCATTCTTTCAACCATACCAGACCTCTGTGGATGATAGGGAAGGTGCCAATTCTGTAAGTTCCTTGCCAACTACATACTTCTTCGAGCATGCACCCGGTAACATGCGTACCATATCTGGATCCACCTACAAGTTACTTCCCAGCGTGGAATTATTGTCTCTAACTCTATCCTGGCCACAGTTGTAGCTGAGCAACCCCTTTTGAGGAAAGTCTCTACCCACCTCTTGAATTGATCGATAATAAAAAGCTAATAGATTTATCTTTTTCTTGGGCTCGGCATGAAGGATCACAGAAAGCTCATTTCTATCTGTTTCCAGTGACCCCTCGACTTGCGAATTTTGATGGGTGTATTGAACACAGCTGCCTTTAGTTAGCTATATATCTTCTCTTTATGTGCCACCACCAGCATCTGTCCATCCATCCTTACAAGGCTTCCCTTCCAAGATGAGAGCAACGTTGTTGTATTCCCTCAAGACCCTGTTGGATACACTGATGTGTTACTGCCTTCCCATCTTTTACCACATTCCGTCGATGCCTTCTATTTCACCCTGTCCCTTCCACTATTCTAACTTCTCTTGCTTAGCATCTTGGTGAAAATACGCCACCTTCCTCTCTAACCCAGCTGACCTTACAGCAAACTGATACTATGGGCCTTTAGCTGTGGCCTCTTTAGCCGCTTTGTCCATGCACTCGTTGCCCAGCTGGGTGGATTCACCTACCATCCAATGGCTTTAACTCTTATTATTGCAGCCTCTAGGAGTAGGTTAGCTGTTTCTACTTGATCTCTAACCATCGTTTCATACAGCACCTAACCTCCTCTCGAGGTGACATAACCCGAGAGGCCGAAGCACTGATATAATCATTGTGTACCTCACAGGTACTGCCAGTAGAAGTATTAACCCTTTTTTCCCTGCATCCACCACCGCCCAGCCAGAGAATGGGATACCATCCACATATGTACCTATCCGTCCACGAAAATGGACAGAATCGCCTCTTCATTCTCATTTTCCCTCAATGCTTTTGGATTCTCCTCATATATCTCTGGTGAGCAATCATGGTCGAGTTCCATAAAACGCTCCTTCCCTTCTGGCAGCAAACCCTCTGCTGGGTTAGTCCCTGAATCTCGAACTGCTGCAGCTGATTTATCTCGCGAGCATAACTTAACTTCCCAAGCCGCTGGCCTCCTAGGTTAAACCATTCTTGATTTTCTGGTATTGCATAATTCCCCAGTAGCATGCCTTGTGTGTAATACCAGGCGCCCAATCATTACTATTAATTCACAGATTATCAATGCCAAATATGTACAGCCATTTGCTGCTACGCACTGTGGCATCACGCACCCACAGGCGGCGGTTTATCTCAAAAATTCCCGATGGATCTCAAGTGATCCCCATGCTCTTGGGTCAGTACCGCACTGTAAAACCCACCATCGTTATGGGCATTGAGATGAAACACTTTGCTTATATTGGTCAACCTTAAGGTAAGCGCGCGAGTGATCGCCAGTTTCAGTGCAGTAAAATATATGTCTTCTTTCTCACCCCATTCTGGACAACCCTGCCATGCATTCCCACCTGTCAACAATTCCAGAATTGAAGATGCCAACTTCGCATAATGTTCCACGCAGGTCCTACAATAATTAAACAACACTAAGATTTGCCTGTCTCATCCGACTTCTATGGGTCTCAGAATTATTTATAACGCTTTCCTCTCACTACAAGGAATCTCTTTTTTCGCTCGTGATATATATCTCAAGCTCTGCATCTCCCATTTTCCCAACTGTGCTTTCCATACACTTACTTGAAATGCCGCTGATTCTAATAATTCCAAGATGTGTAACAGCGTCTTTATGTATTCATTTGCAGTTCCTGAGTCAATCAGGCGATAGTCTACATATTTAACCACTGCGCTGCCCTCATCAAGTTTTGTGTGACTCCACATATTGCACATTACCAGTGGGTGAATAGGCGGACTATATTGGAAGCCCAGTGTCAAGCGAGCCAAAATTGATTGCAAGTGCCCTATGGTGAAGACTAATTAACTCTCTATTCATCATACAACAGTCATGCCCAAAATGCAATTCCTATATCTAGGAACGAAAAGATTGTGTGGCTCGTCCCTAAGTTGATGGTTATTTTGGCAGGACTTGCTACCATTAAGTGTTCACTAGGTGTTAACTTATTTTAAGAAGTTTAGTCAACTGTTAGTCGACATGACAAGTTCAATTTCACAAAGAGCCAAATAGGGTAATTAGTGGAGGACTGGGTCATCCTCGTTATCCCGTCCTGCTCTAGAGTCTTTATAATATGCCACAATGCATTTTGTACCTCTGATTTAATGAGATGTGCTTCCTCGGACGTTTTACTGGCTCCTGAATATGTAAGAGAGTTTTTTGAAATACCAATTCCCATAATACACCCTTCATTAGTTTGAGGTACCAAAACATAGACCTGAACTATCTACTCACCTCATTCGAAGGGAAGTACCTCAATTAGTCTCGCCAACATATGCACCCCAGTTATTCCTGTCATCATTTTGGTGGCACAAGTGCTTGATAGGTCCAGGTCCGTAATTGAAACAGAGACCCCATTTTATTCGCATTCTTCAGTGCCGGCACCCTAAAAGTGTTTTAACAAACATCAGTTGGTCTCCAGCCCTGGGCATCTCAAAGGCCTTCGCGACCTATGCTTTGCTTGAAAAGTCCCGGAATGGCCTCCGGGCCTCGCCCACTGTCATAGCTATTGACGCCGGTAAGCCTCGGCCGCTGTGCAATGCCTGAGATCTGGCCTTTCCGCCGCCCTGCTGAAGTCCAATAATCAATCCGGATGTAGCCTGTTTTCCTTCAGTTCGCACACAGTAAATGCGTATTCTGAGGCACATTTTTGTAACTCCTGCATTTCCTTGCCATATGTCCCTCCTTTCTGAAAGTAAATCATTCCATCCTCGAACGAACCACTTCTATCAGGAACAGTTTACAATCCTGGTCCTCCAGCTCTTGGGCCCTACTCTCAATATCCCGATAGTTCCCTCTGACTGGAGGGCTTTTCCTGACGGAATGCTGATATTCAGTCCAAACTCTTCCTTCAACATTTTCAGGAAAATGTCATAATCACCTGTGGGTTGCGGGTCTCATGAAAAGTCTCTACACGTTTCCCACTTCCCTTCTGCCTAGTCCATCATGGACTCACCCTTCTCATGTACGACGGAAGTTATGCGCCAGTAATTCATCTCCCCCACCCCGAACGATTCCTTAATTTCCACCTCAATGTTCTTCTACAGGGCAGTCGCCTTCTTCCTTTCGGGGAATTACAGGAGCTTTGCACAATCTCCTCTTTCTAAACTGCAGTGGCAATCTTCCCCAAATATCCACAAGGAATTTAGCCATTGCCAAGATATGGTTATTAAGGGCGGGTGTGTGTGTGTGTGTGTGTGTGTGGGGTGGTGGGCGGGGGGGGTGGGGTGGTGGGGGGGGGTTGGGGGGGCGTTTATTGGGGTCAGGTGGGGGCATCTGCATTGGACAGAAATCCTGCAGTTTAGTCCAAAAATCTGTATTGTTCTTTCTGGTTTAAGTCTCGCAGTTCCTTAAGCTAATTCTTCTTCTCTCCTCGCATGAATGGCAGATATTAACTTTCTCCATAACTCCCTCAACTGTCGGATCCTCTTTCCATTCCTCAGCCCCCTACTTCTCACTACGTCTTTTAATAAGCCTTTTTTCATATCACTTTTCTAAACAGTTACTGCTATAGGGGCCATGGGACGCAAGAAGCACATTTGTTCATGTGGTACAGTCTGGGAAGAGGGCGTTTCATCCAAATCTTGACATTGGTATCCCCTTCGGAGCTTTTCACGTCCTGATCATTATCACGACAAACTAATGCCGCTGCTCTGAAATGCCCTGGATCTGTCTCTGTCTCTCCCTCTCATTAAAGCTCAGATTTCTATCTTAATTATGACCATTCATTCTCTGCTCTCTGCTAACCTTAAAGCAGAACTAATGTAGTAACAGTAATCTGCAAGTATTACGAGCAGATTTCCCACTGCTAGGTTGGATTTCCACAGTTATTTGTATATGGTGTAAATTAAAACGTTTGCTTCTCTTTTGTTCTTATTGTAGCTGCACTTTATTTATCATGGCAGCTTGAAATGTAATGGCCTCAAACACAACTGTATGACAAAATTGGTTTCCACTCTCCATTCAAACAATTTTATGATTGTGTTTGACCTGAGCAATAATTGTGTGGGTGGGCCTCAGCCGAACAGTCTGACTGGAACACCTGTACCCGAATTGCGTCATCTCATTCGGAGTAAGACCAACCTGAAGTAAATCTGATTAATTGATGTGTCAGCTTTATAACCAGTATTTCTCCTTTCATTTTTGTCTAAACTAATTTATTTTTATGCATGATAATAGAGAGCTTCCGGAATAAGGTAATTACTTAATGAAACATATGGATTCTTCTATTTATGGGATTCTTAAACACAATTTATTTAATTTTATTTTTAATCAGACGCCAGTCAAATATAATGGACAATTTATTTCATAATTATTTTCGTTCATCAAATATTGTGTTTTAGTTTGTGAAACGATCAGTGCCTGCAGACGGACTTTATCTTCTGAAGCAAGTCCATGCATCCAATGATTTAACTCTAAATGGAGAATGAATGATGGTCTTTCAAAAAGATGTTTTTTTTTTCTTTAAATGGATCAGGTTTTTTTTTAGATTATGTTGTATGCAATCGGAACCATTTTGAACAAGTTGCAAGACCTTGATGCAGCTAGGAAGCAAAACCTAAGTTAGTGCATGAGATTCAGCACGTACCTCCAATTCGTCTCTTCCCACTATCCAGTATCAAAGGCATTCCTTGCATGTGAAACAACAACATCTTTAAATTTCTATGGTCTATATATTTTTCATAATTAAAGCCTCATTTCTCCATTGGAGAACAAGTGATGAATGAACTCAAGTTTTGCTTAGAGACTTGGTTCAAAGTACAAGCTAGACTGTAGGCTTCTGGATGGTTGTCAATTGAATTTTGAGCCCTTGCCTTTTTGTCCTCTCTAACCTCCGAAAATGAAAGCATTAATCTGTGCGAGAGCTCGAACAGCATTATGTATTCTTTTCAATAGACAATTAAACAATATTGAGGACTACACATTGAGTTCAACAATATCATATCAGAGCCACGAAAGGTATGCAATTTACGAAACCGGGAGCTGGCAATTCTCCTATCATTCACGTTTTAAAGAAATCCGCTATGTTCTTATATTTTCATGAACTGTTGCATTTAACATGATGCTTCATAAATAATTAAATATTTTGATTTTTTTCTTAGATTCTACGCGTGTCAATTTCATGAAAACATGGAATTTCCAAGCAGCAAAATTAAATATTGAGGCGTTGCAGCAGCTGCACTGTTTTGGCAGTTTAAGGGAAAAATAAGACCTTCTATCCCCGTTCATAATTGCAAACATTTCCATCATGATTTGCAACCAAAGAGTGCAGAGACAGACAATTTTCATTTTACTTATAACAAAATATCTAGAATGCTAGAATAAATTCAAGTAAGAATAAATTATTTACTTTTATGAATAAAGATTGAATTTCATGTGATTTTCTAATTAGTTTGACACTGTAGACACATATTCCATATCGCAATTTTGAACATGTGTTCGTTCATTAGTAAGTGCTGCACAGTTTATGACAAAACTATATTGTAAACAATCTGGTCAAGGAAAACTTCTGCAAAATTTGGAGAAAGAGAGACATGAGACAGCCAGAATCCTAGATCGGGCGTTTGCCAGTGTTTCTAAAGTGGTCCAATGATTCTAGGCTGCTCCTTTGTATTAGGCAGTTTCCGAGATTCAGAGGCAAGCTGCACTCTGTAATATTGGGATAAAATGGAAATGAGGCTACCGATGAGGTGAAATATATATGTTCTAACAGTCATCGTACTACTGAGGGAGCACTGCATTATCCATAGTGCTTTCCTTTGGATGACATTTTAAACAGACTTGCACCTGCCTTATAAATCCGATATATGATAGCACGAGTTGAAAGAAGAGCACGGTATCTATCATGGTAAAACCACAACAAACACGGTTGTCCAAATTATTACAGCCTTAATGCAGTAAAATCGTTGTATCCACGATACTGTTCTCCAGTCTGTGGAAAGATGCACTGTTGTAAACGGCGAGACAATGATTCCATACCTGTAACATAATAGCAATTTCCAACGTGCTGGACACAAGTTGGTTTATTAGGAAATCACTACATTGTTATTGATTCACGGGATGTGGTCTCCGGTGTCTTGACTAGCATTGATTATCCATAACAAAAACAGAATTACCTGGAAAAACTCAGCAGGTCTGGCAGCATCGGCGGAGAAGAAAAGAGCTGACGTTTCGAGTCCTCATGACCCTTCGACCATTCCTTGTTGCCCTTAGAAGTTGGTGGTAAGCTGTCTTCTTTAACCACTGCCATGCATGTGACGTATGTACTCCCACGGTGCTGATAGGAAGGTGGGCACGTGGTTTTAACACAGCAATATTAATTTTTTGGCAAAATATCTCCAAGTCAGGATGCTGAGAGTCTTGGACGGGAACTTCCAAGAGGTGGTGTTCCCATGTTTCCGCTGCCATTGCCCATCTAGATGGCAGTGGTCATGAGTTTCGTTGGCACTGCCTAAGGGGTCTTGGTGAATTGCTGCAGTGCATCTTGTTGATGGTACAAGATGTTGCTTTTTGGGGTCCGTGGTGGAGGGAGTGAATTGTTCTGGATGTGGTAGCATCAAGCCGGTTTCTTTTTCCCGGACATCGTGGAGCTTTCTGAGTGCTCTGCGAGCCACATTGATCCAGGAAAGTGAGGGGCATTATTCACATTCATCACTTGTGCCTAGTAGAGGGTGGACAGAGTTTGTGAATTCTGGAGGAGAGATACTCATTGGAGGATTCTTAGCCATTGACTGGCTCTTGTAGCCACGGTTCTTATATGGCTACTCAAGTTCAAATTCTGGACAATGGCAAGCCAGGGGATCCCTGATAATTGGAGATTAAGTGGTGGCAATGCCATGGAACGCCAATGGGTGATGGTTAGCTACCATCTTTTTAGAGCTGAGCATTGCCAAGCAATTGTGTGGAGTGTATGATAATTAATTGTAAGCCCAAGCCATGATATCGTCCAGGTCCTGGTGTTTTGGACATGGGCTGCTTTAGGGTCTGAGGAGAAGCGAAAGGTGCTTACCAATGTGCAATCTTCAACGAACACCCCCTCCTCTGCCCTTGGTATGTAAGTACTACTTATTGTTGAAGCATCTGAATATGGCTGGGCCGAGCACAACTACCATAAGGGCTTCGTGCAGTAATGTTCTGGAGCGGGGATGACTGACTCCCAACATCCAAAACCATCTTGGTTTATGCTGGGTATGACTCCAAACAATGGAGAGTTTTCCACGGATTGCACATGACTAAATTTTTTCTCGGCCTTAATGAAGCTAACACTAGGTCAAAAGAGGCCTTGATGCCAAGGTCCCTAACCCTCACCTCACCTCGAAAATTCAGCTCTTATGGCCATGTTTGAACAAGTTTAACAATGAACTCAGGAGCTGAGTGACTATGGAGAAATCCAAACTGGGTGCAAGTGAACAGATTATCGCTATGCAAGTGCCACTTGGAAAAAAATGTTTTTGACCCCTTCCTATCCAATAATTATAATGGAGCATGAGTGATGTGTTGGTAATTGGCTGGGTTGCATTTGTCATGCATTTTGCATGCACTACATTCCTAGGCATTTGTACATATTGCCAGTTAGATGTCTGTGCTTTACTTCTAATGGAACAACTTGGCTGACGACGTGGCATGTCTGGACAACAAGGCCTGAGTGTCATTGCAAGGATATTGCCAGAGCCCATAGACTTTCCAGGACCCAATGCATTTAGTCTTTCCTTGATTTCAATTACAGTCAATCGAATTGATTCATGACTAGCAGCTGTGAAGATGGGACCCTCCTGGAGGAGACCGAGAGGCCTCCTGACGTATTTGGCTACATCATCAATGAGGATGGGAATATTGTACCTTGCCATTTATGACCGGTTGTTGCAGCAGAGCAGACCTTTGATTTGATCAAGTGGTTTTAGGAGCGCTTCACCCTGTATATCAATTGCTGCTAATGATGTTTGGCAGCCAATTAGTCCTATATTATAGCTTCCTCTGGATTACAGCTCACTTTTAGATAAGCCTGGTGCTGCTGTGGCATGCAATCTTGCAGTCTTCAATCGACCAGGGATAATTCCCTGTCTTGATGGCAATGGTAGACTGGGGGATATGCTGGACCATGCATTTGCATGTAGTTTGAAGTACAATTGTGGTACTGATGAAACGCAGTGCCTTATGAAGGCCTAGCCTTGAGTTGCTAGGGCTGTTCGAAATCTATCGTATTTTGGGCGATGGTAGTGCAGCACGACACGATGGAGGGTATCCTCAATGTGAAGGCAGAACTTTGTATCCAAAACAACTGTGTGGTGGTCACTCCTACTGATGCTATCATGGACTGTTTCATCTGCTGCAGCCAGGTTGGTGAGGATGACGTGAAGTATATATTTTTTTACTCCTGTTGTTTTCCTGACCACCTGCTGCAGGCACAGTCTAGCAGCTATGTCATTTAGGACTTGGCCATCTCGGTCAGTGCTGCTGATACCGAAACACTTTTGCAACCCCCACCCAATATACATTCAGAGCAATTGCATTCCTCAGTGCTTCCTCCAAGTGGCGTTTCACATTGAGGACCACAGCACATCGTAATTGGCAGAATGTATTATTTCCCATGCTTGACCTTATGTCATGAGACTTCATGGGGCCACGAGGCAATGTTGAGTTCTCCCAAGTTCTATAAAGCTGTGCCACCACTTCGGCTTGGTATGATCTGCTGATGGTCAGCAGAAACCCACGATGGTGTTGTGGGTGGTTGGGAATTTGTGCTAAGCTATGATTCCATGAAGATAATTCAGTTAGGATGTTGCTTAGCTAGCCTGCAATACAGCTCTCTCAATTTTTGCTCTAGCCCCAAGATGTTAGTAAGAAGGTCTTTGCAGGGTCGACAGAGCTGAGTTTGCCAATGCCTTTTAGTGCCCAGGTCAATTCCACATGGTTTGTCTCGTTTAATACATTTATTGAGAATTTGTGGCGTTTTGATATACCTGAGTGGCTTGCGAGGCAATCTCATAGGGCTTTTATATGTGAACCACAAAGGTGTGGGATTGGAGTCACACATAGGCCAGGCCAGGTGAGGATTGAATAATCCCTTCACTAAATGATATCGGTGAAACAGATGCGTATTTGTAACATTTGACCATGTCTTCACCCTGCATTTTCAGTTCAGTGACAATGCCACTACTCTTTGGAGTGTTAGCAGAAACATGTTTGGAGGCGGTATGACCGGGCGAGTGAATATAAATGGTATTGATATAAGCACAGTTTGAAAGATGCTTTCACTAATGATGCCCATGAAAATGTCACTGATTTTCTGAAAAAAAAAATATTCGCTAGTGACTTCTGTGGCGGTATTCTGCCTTCCTCACATGTTCTGACGTGCCTTTGCATGCTCACCCACCGCAATGTTCTTTCCTCCTAACTGCTTCTTGAAAAGGCGTGGCAAACCATTTTGTTCCAGAGCCGTTAGGGTGCTAATTAGCATCGATTTATTTATTTTTTATAAATGTGCCCAGTGTGATGCAACTCGATTTACTCTAATCTGAAGTTGGAGGTCGGGAAATTCAGTCCAGGCAATCCTCGTGTCTAGTGAGCAAACAACATCTGGGAAAATGTTGCACCTGCTCAGCTCGTTAATTTTCACCATCCTCAGTTTGGAACCGGCCCTTTGTGCCGACACAGACGCAAGGAAGGGCAAACGGTGGGATATGTCGGTTAGTTGAACTAAACTGGAGTTTGGGGACAGTGCTGAGAGTCCCTCCGTAAGTCTCACTTCGGTTTGGAGCCATATTCTGCACATAAGAGTAATGAATCATTATCGCAGTTAAAACATTAACAAAATGTTATTGAGTTATGAATAATGAAAATGGTTACAATCATCTTCATAAGAAAATTATAATTGAAAATACATTAATATTTAAAAAAATAAAATATAAAATCAAAGAAACCTTGCTATTTGAATGGGGAGAAACAAACACATATATATCAGAATAAAAGGAGAAAGGCAAACATTTATAAATAACAAAGAATAACCCCAGTTTAGTATGGTTCACGGCACCTCCCAAGTGTTGATAAGCCCAAAATATTATTTTCCATGGCAGCACCCTAAATTGTTACACCCGTTTCCACCTCCTTGGTGCACACATTAACAAGTTCCTCAAAAAACCTCGAATGGGAGCTACGTCCAGTCACTCCGTTCCTGGTCCTTCGTCCCATCATCACTGGTGAGTATACCACTATGGGTCCAGCAACGGTTCCTCAAAGCAAAGTTATTTCTAAGCAGAATTTCTCACCTCATTGCCGCCTTCCGAACTTATTCCCCAACCAATTCGGAATTCTTATCAATACTTCAAACAGGCACTGCATGGCCATAGAGAGTTCACAATATCAAATTTGCCTGTGCATCTTTTCATTAAGTTTTCCCATCTGTCATCCATTAAGTGCTATGACCACATATCTAACTTCGGATGACCATGCAGGGTGACAAACATAAGGTTACTCTTCTCCCTGACATTTAGGTGCAGGGTCACGGAATGCACTCTGACAAAGTACTTATGATAAACAACATACCTTTTTTTTCTATTTTTCAAGCTTGGATACAACAAAAAGTAGTTTGTAACCAAGAACTAATTCAATCATGGCCCAGGATGCTAGGTATAATACTTTTGCTCAAGTTAATTTATCATTACCCACTGGTTCAGTAAATGCAGATTCTAATGAATAGAAGTTATTTTAAGGTCAAACTCCCATCAAGCTGATAAAAAAAAATTGCCCAGTTTATATGCCTGCCTCTGAATTTAGACTTTATCAACAATTAATTTGCAGTTTTTGCCCCTTTGCATGAGGAGTGTAATATGTTAACGACAACATTCACCACTCTCGCGGCAAATCAAGAAGTAACCTGCCATCTCGCCATTTATCAAATTTTATCGTTGAGTATGCGGCTTATCATCTCATTAAAAACTCCAGTAAGTTGTCTAAACATGACATTATCTTACAAGCTTCTGATGGATTTCCATAATTATATGGAATTTGATCAATTCAATTGTAATTATGTCCTAAATTGTCATTTCTAGAAACGTCCTTTTCATTGAGGATGAACTGACTGGCCAGCTGGGTTTAAAATTAATCCATTTTTGGAACAAGGTGGTAGCATTTCCTTTCCAGTCTTCTGACAAAATCAGAGACTAAGCAATTCAAACATTTGGAATAAATCTTTCGTCTCCAGAAAGAGTGAGCATTAAGCTACATTTTTTGAAACAAAAGAAGTATGCATTTCGTTCAATGCACCCATTGCAGATCCCTTTTATCCTCCTTGCCTCGTCTGTCTGTCATGTAACCATATACATACTCCAATATGGATGATTTTTTATTGTGCTCTCAAATGGCTCTTTGCATTCTAAATTGGAGTAATGTTGATTAAGAAGAAAGGAACATTGAACATTTAGCATACGCCTGCAGAGCAGGAAGAAGTTAACACATTTTCCTTGCCGTTGGAACTGCAATTTCATGGCAGCACGACCGAACCCATGGTAATTGCAGAGAGGACTGAATAGAGAGGAGACAAATCAGGATTAATTCAAGAAATCAATTAAAATGGCGCAGATGCATCTGTCTACAGCAACATTGATATACAGGTCATAGCAAAGTTCTTGTAGAAAGTTACTCCTGCCCTGCATCGTGGTTACATACTCCTCGAACCATGAGAAACGGGTTTGGAACAGAACCTATCCAGAAGCCCAAAACAGGATGTCAATAAGGCGTTGTAGACCATCAGCAAAGGCACTGCTGCATTTCAGCACAACGTATTTCTTATTATTTAACGGGATGAGGGCATCTCTGTTTAGGCCAACGTTTCTAACGATCATTACTAATGGCTTTAGAGAAGGGGTGGTTGGCTCAGCTTATACCGCAGCCGTCTATGCCATGCAGGTTCACCAACAATGGTGTTTGTAAGGGAATTCCAGGATTTTAGCAAGCATTAGTGAAGGAACGGTGAAATGCCACAATATGAACGTGGCATGTTAGTTGGAGATTAAGTTACTGTTTGTAGTGATTCCATGCATCTTCTGCCCTTGTCATTCTTGGTTCACGAGGTAGCCAGTTTGGCAATTGCTGCTGATAGAGCATAGGTGAGTTTCTACAATGAATCTTGTATATGGAGCACATGACTGCCGCTGTACATCGGTCATGGTCGGTGTGAATATTGGAAGTAACGGATGACGTGCAAATCAAATGCACTGCCTTTTTTGGGTGGCATTGTGCTTATTGTGTGTTGTTGAAATTGCGCTCATCCAAGCAAGCGGAGATGATTCCACAACAATCCTGATGTGTACCTTGTAGGAAGTGACAAGCTTTCATCAGTCAATGTGGTGACGTAATAGCCATAGCATTCCCAGCCTGTGAGATGCTCTTGTAGCCACCGTATGTATATGGCTGATGCAAGTTCAGTTTCCGGTAAATGTTTACCCCCAGGATGTTGATAAATAGGGTATTAACCGAATACCCTTTCATTAAATGTTTAGGGGTTTGGTTGGATCATCACTGAGGAGATGCACATTGCCAGGAACTTTTCTGGGCCAAATGTTACTTGCCACTTATCAGCCCAAGCCGAATTTTGTCCAGGTCTTGCTGCATATGAACAAATAAGGCAAGGTCCTCCAAACTTGTGCACAGTAATCTGTTGAATTTAATAAGAAAACATATACATTAAACATCAGGAGATGGCAAAGTTCTCTTTGTGATCTTAGAAGCTAATGATATCGACGTATGTAGATCTTAAAATGTAATTTTCGGTGAGGCGTAACAAAGTTGTTCTCGACGCAACCAGTGTTCATGGCCCAGGTGAACTGGAAGGAAATCTCGAAAATTATGCGATTAAATGTTTTCAAATTGGGAGGAATGTCGAGCTATGTTTTCATCCATTCTAACGCTTCAAAGTTTTTTTTTTAGCCTATTAACACCTGTAACGTCGAGTGATATAGCAGTGTATTCAGCCTTCCCTGTCTCTTTCGACTCGCTGGTAAAATGAAGAATACAATCAATTGTCTCTGCCCTCCTTTTTTATTTCCTTGCATTTATTTATTTCCCTTCGAAAATGCACGCCACATTCATAAGAAATATCGTAAGGATATCTTTGTCTACCAGATTGCAGACTGTGGAAATCTGATCACAGGAACGTACTTTTTAATAAGAACTGTGCAAAAAATAATATAAACGCACGTCGCCTCTGCTTCTTTTTTTGCCAGTCATCTTAAATATATGCCCTGTAGTTAAGGACCCATTTAACATTGAAGCCATTCGTGATGTTGAATGCTTCTAATAAGTTGCTTAAACGTTCCATTTTCCTACCCGATTTCAGGCCCATTTTCTCCAGTCCGTGCACAAAACTGCAAATTCAATAACAATCAGCAGCATTCTCCCAATTCTCTGCGCTGTCTCTGAAGCTTTCAGAACCTCCTCAAAATTGTTTTTCTGAATTAAATATATACTGCTCACCTGTGGACTTCCTATTATTTTGCAAGATATGCTTTCTTGTATTTCGAACCCCATTCCAATATTAATGCAATATACATGTTTTATTCATTTGATTCATTTAGCACTTTCCCCGGGTTTTCTTCTTATGTGTTCAAGACTCTGATTTGCACCGAATGCAGAGATGCAGATGTTGCTTTGTTTCCTGAACATCGCAAGCAGCTTACTGAAAGAGGCCAGTCCGTTCTATCTCTCCAGGAAAAAATCACTTCAATGTTATTTTTTTTTACAGAGCATTAAAGCAGTCTACAAGGGACTGGAGTTAGTGTACGACTTTTACGCAACAATATATTAGCATTAAAGCAACCTCGTGTTTTTGTAAGTATCTGATTCTTCATCTTGAGGTATTACAGAATAATTCATTCTATTAGGCAAAGCCACATGAGGCTCATCCAATGCAGTGACACACTTGCCGCGATGATTCTTTTTAGTGCTGTTTCCACCTGTTACAACATAGCTAAATTGCCAGAGATAAGCTCAGTGTCACTCAGTTTTACTAAAACATGGGTTCAACTTTTCACCAATAGTCTGTATATCAGCTCCCTTGTTTTACAATATAGAATCCATTGGTCCCTAAAACAGTGCCCTTGCATTCTCAGAGCCGTGCTCATACGGAAATAGATTGTTTTCACACATGTTATTGATGTGAATGTTTGTTAATTGATCATTCTTTACGAAGTTCTGTCCTATCAGCAGGATCTTGATTATTGCAGTGATTAATGTGTTATACATTGCTGTTTTTGCATTTCAAAATTCACCCTACAACCACCATTTCTATGTATAACATACACAATCTGCAACTTTACACTTATAACAAATAAATAACGCCGCATTTTATTTTTGCTCCCTGTCCAATCATTACAATTAAAGTTAAAATACATTGCACATATTTTAAAGTCGTCATGATGGTTCCATCTTTTGGGGGTTTCCCCATTGCTGTAAAATATTTTCTAGGGATTCAGCTGCTTCTGTTCAATGGTCAAGAGGACTCGAAACATCAATTCTTTTCTTCTCCGCCGATGCTACCAGACCTGCTGAGTTTTTCCAAGCAATTCAGTTTTGTTTTTTTTCATTTTCTAGGTTAGTTGGCCTTTAATTAATATTCTGCGTCATTTTTTTAATAACTTGCTGGTCAATGTTGGTCAAGTAGAGGTTTTAATTGTGACTTGATTCTGTGGATTGTTTTTTTTATTTTTAAACCCTGTAAGTATATCCTAAATTGTGTGTGACATCAGTAGGCCATGTAATGTTTTCAACATATTCGCATCACCTATCTCCTGATCACGATTTGTACTTTTCACATTTTTTACCTTGGCCAACATTACAGTTTATAATTCAGAGAGATGATACAGTTATTTTGTACTGCACGACGGTGGACCATATTATTCATAAAGCATGTAGGTAAAGGGCATTTCCACTTCCAATTACTCTTGGGCATATTGCCTATGACCCTTAATAATTTCAATTTCTCCTAAAACTTTAATTATCACAGTTTCATTAAAGGTCAAATGATTTGAAAGTCTATTTTTACTGTCTCCCTCTCCTGCACTATTAGTCCATCTAATTGGTTCAGATGTTTTTAATATTTCATCCAATTTGTTACTAATTAGCACATCTAACATTGCTTAAAATAAAAGCTTATGATCGTTATCACATGTTACATTATCCATTTGTTGTGCTGCCACCAAGTAACTAAGCTTTTCTCAAATGAATACTTCAGTGCATGTTCAGCAAAAATGTGAACACCCAAGGTGTCTTACAATGGTACCTTTGCATACATGAACTTGTAAATCAATATAATGGACCACATACCTAAGGAAATGAGTGCAGGATTTTTCGGAAGGCACGATTTCCTACCCAACCGCTCACAAAATTTGAGGAGAGTGCGTTGTCGACCACACTGGCTGCCCGAAGTTAACTGTCTGGAGCTGCGTCTTCTGCATCTCAGTCGGGAGCAAGTCCGGTCTCTGAAAGATGCTGGACATTCTAATGGGCCAGTAGATTCTGAGTTCCAGCAGAGATAGAAGCTGCAATGAACAGGGCTAGGATTATTAGCAGTCTCTAACAACGTGCTCCCAGCCCCAGGACGAGCTTAGTGTTGAGTATATGAATGGAATTGGGTGGTCATAAAAGGGAGGTTGGGAGAGAGCGGTAGAGAGCGGGGTCTGTGGGCAGGACAAGTGCATGGGCCTACCTTGTGGGGAGATGTAGCACATGATATTGAAATAAAACCATCAATGGGGGTACCCCTCATTCCTTACCGAGGACTGAGCAGTTTCAGGGCTTTCACATTCCGATGTACACATTCAAACATTGTGAATATAGAGGGGAGTGGACAATGACACAATAAGGCTTAATTAGGGAAAGGCCTAGGCCTCGCCTTTCTGGTATTATATTGGGAATTGTTCCTGGTGGGTGCAACGTTAATGGGAAGGCCTTCGGAGCACTTTGAAATCCTCTTCCCTCTGCCTGCATATCTGACAACAGGGGAATGTCATGTAATGCCCCAGACACGGGTCTTAGTAACGCGTCTGTGCGATTGGGCCCACGGCTTTAACACAGCCTTACTTGGCGCTATTTCAAATTTGTGACTTTGCTTTCAGTTGAATGATTCTGGAACAGGGTGTCCATCGTTCGTGCTTTAGCCTAATGCTAAAAACATGCTTGATCAGTGCGCTTTCAGCAGAAACAAGGTCGGTCACATTGAGATTCAAAAGTGCAGAAATAGCAATCAGATTTGCACAGTGAATGTAATCTACCTTATGTTTAAAGAATGAGAAACCAGGAATGGAAATTTCAGAGTATGTGTGTGAGGGTAGCGTTTGCAGAGTGAGCAAATGGGTGTAGATATGTTGTTATCAGCCTTAAACAGACTCCACAGGTAGAACAAGCACAATTCTCTGGATTTCCAATGAAACACAACACTCAATACGGATAATGTTAAGCTAACCTAAATATTAAAAGAGGACCAGAAACACCATTCCCGAACATTGCAAAACCTCATCCACTCCCACGCCCTAATACCATGGCACAATATCATTTAATCCTCAAGGCAGCGGAACCAAATACAGACTGTCTTCACCGCAAAACATCTTCCGTTCAGGCATATTTCATTAAGGTTGGTGCTCATTTTCTGAACCTAAGAGAGCATATGACGAATTTATTGAAACTGTTAACGTTAGGCACGTTACTGGACCCAGTCCAATTCAGTTGTGTTGCAGTGCACCAATGCATTTTTATCCTCCATTCGATATGGAAGCCAACACGGTGCAAAGATGACAGACATGTGGCAAAAAATGCCGAGGCATTTTCAGCAAGGCATTCTTATTCTAACTTTATGAACCATTTGCAAAAATAAAACTCCAGAGTGCAATACAACTTCCCAATTGATTTGTATATTTTCATGATACAATTGTATGCCCCTTGTAATATTACACCCAAGTCTTTCTGAACATCAATATTCTGATGCCTCAAACCTTATAAGAATAATGTTCTGACTTCTACTTTCATTACAAAATCCAATGATCTCAATCCATCAGCCACCTTGTTATCCATTGAAGTTGTATTTCATACGTCCTGATGGTCATATCTCTTTAGGAAGGCTTTATCTCTCCTCACCCATTCATTGTGTGAAATGCATCGACAAAGTGAATTATAAACAAGAAATTGGATGCAATTTGCAGAGCGAAGGAGTGATTGTGCAGCTGTGGGTACCTGAATTCCTAAGATTATGCAGTTAGGCTTTGAGGGAAAAAAAGAGTAAACTATGCATAAACCATCGATCATCTCATTGGTAGTGATTTATAAACTAATTATTTAGTTTAAATACCACCCCCTTTTATATCCGTCCTAAGATACATATGTAATTTTTTGCCTTTAACATTAATTCCTTCTCTTTTCTATCTTTCCCCACTTCCATCTGTATAATTACTTGTGATATCATGTGAATTTGCAAAAACTAAAACTTTTTTTTCCATAAAAGACTCTTCTCTAATAGTCTTTTTTTATATTGCAGGGGAACATTTGATTGATAAATTATCAGTGACTTCGTTGTCATCAATTTCTTGTTCCCACTCATGCAGACCATTTTCTTGTCACTTCTTTTTTTTCTGTTAGTCAAATTTTCATGTGCAAAACCAAAGCTACGTTAACTCAGTTAATTCAACATGCCACCCTCCTTTCTGTTCATAGGTTATTTTCTGATGCAAATGTACGATAAGGAATGCCAAATGAACCTTCCAAAGATTTAAAGGGAAAGCAAAATCTAGCGTGTAATGAGAATTGTGACTAGTCGCACATTTTCTGGCGTTAAAATACTCCTTATGCATTACTCAAATGTACATTACAATGGATTTATTTTAATGAGATGCAATTTTCTGTCGGTAGGCCTGGTAGACATTGCCAAACGTCTTCCATTAGGGCTCATTGCTCCAAGAAAAAACTAATATCATGATGCTGATGGGTAAGCATTCCTTTAGGAAGACACCTTTATCATGCGGCATATATGTTTATTTTATGTTTCTGTTGGGCAATAACGACGCCAGCTGGATGTAAAAATTTCACACTCTCGATGTTTTGATGGCATTAACTAATATCAATTGTATAATAGATCAGGTAAAGTGTCAAGAAAAACACAGTAGACTTATTTTTATCAAATTGAGAGCTGCTTGAATAAATTTTAAGTTCCTTTATGCATTTGGTAGTTGTAGGAAATAGATGATAGGGATTAAATTCATCAAAAATTTAATGAAAAATTTGAAAGAAATAATATTGCAAAGGTAATGTGCTGTCAAAAGCTTAGGTGGAAAATGTATTGCGTAAATTGAAAGAGATAATTGAAGCACTGGACTTACATCATCTTTCTCCAGCTATCATACTTTTTAAAGGAACGGGAGTGGTGATGGTTATATATATATAAAAAAAACAAAACCTCCCATCACCCCCTGTCCAAATCATGCCTTCGTGCCTTTAAATTGTGTTTTTTGCTATGGCTTAATTGATAGCATTATCTTTTGAATCAAATGTTTGTGAATTCCAAAGGTGTCCCAGGGCTTCAACATAAAATAACCTTTATTAGCACTCCAGTGCCGGGCTGTTGGTGCTATTATCAATAGCATAAAACGTTAAAGCGAGGCCAAGTCTATATCATTAGAAAGGCAAACTATTCTGAATACTAGTTCGAATAAGTGAAAGACTTGCCACGATGTCTCAGCCATTATCAAAAGTGATCAAATGACAGACTTGTTACGAGGGTTACAAACTTAGATGTGGATTCTACAACTCCTTCAGTGCAGCAGTTTACATTTTGTTATACCTGCTTGACTGAAAAAAACGAGTTTGGTTCTTCTGATCTGTCAAAGATATTTTAATCAAAATTTAAGGTATTTCTTACTTTAGACCCTGTTCCTTTTTTCACATTCTGGCTGAGTACGTAGGAATGATAGGCAGTTTCGAGCTTGCCATCAAAAAATAATCTTGATTATTCTTTCAATTGCGGTTTCCAGATGATTAAATAAAAGGTAGTGCCTGGCTCCAGAATGGGCGTTGATGTAGGAACTCAGCACTCAATCAACCTTTAAAACATTGCGTACAATGAATATCGGCTGGGATGGTTGGGCTTGCCGGAAATGACCTCTACTTTTGCAGTATCTAATCCCTTTTTTTTTCCAAAAGGCAATCCCACCCCACATCTCTACTCTCGGTTCCTGGCTCAGGAACAAATCGAGGGTATATTCATACTTTTTAGTAGTACTGTAGGCAAAGGAGGCGACGCGATGGCAGCCATTTCAACGGTTACATCCATGCAAAAACTTCAATTCTTAAAGTAACTGTTTTTCACAGACCAGACATTCTGCAGAATTGTTGACTGTTCTAAGTATTCAAAATAAGATAGTAACTGGTGAAGTAATGTTATGTTACATCGTTATGTAAATGTTATGTTATCTTACATCTACTCTATTGGATGAAAACAAAACACAGACTGGTTAAATGGTGATAGAAACTTTGTTTGGTAAGAGGACCAGAGTATCACACAGTGCAGAAGAGGCCCTTCCTCCCATCGAGTCTGGTCCAAATCGTGAGAAACACCTGTCCTACATCCCAATCTCATTTACCAGCTCTTGGCCAGAAGTCTTCAATGTTATGAGGAGCCAGGTATTCACCCAGGTATTTTTTAAAAGATGTGAGGCAACCCGCCTCCACCACACTCCCAAACAGCGCATTCCAGACCGTCACCACCCTCTGGGTAAAGAAATGTTTCCTCACAAACCCCCTAAGACTCCTCCACTCAACTTTACCTTATTTTCCCTTCTGACTGAGCCTTCACCTAAGGGGAACAGCTGCTCCCTATCGACCCTGTCCATGACCCTCACAACTCAAACAGGTCTTGCCTCAGTCTTCTCTGCTTCAACGATAACAGACCATGTCTACTAAATGCAATTCATAACATAAATGTTTCATCCCAGGCAAGATCCAGGAGAATCTGCTCTGCACTCTTTACAGAGCAACCACATCTTTCCTATAATATGAAGACCAGAACCACACTCAGATTTCCAGCTGTGGGCACACCAAGGTTCTATCCAACTCCAACAGGACCTCCCTACTATCGCGATCAATGCCTCGAATGATAAAGACAATAGTCCCATATGCATTTCATGCCACCCCAATAACCTGCCCCTCCTCGTTTAGAGACCTATGGACACACACACCAATGTCCATTTGTTCATCCGAAACTCCTAGCGTTTTGCCATTCATAGAATATTTCCTTGTCAGATTATTCCTTGCAAAGTATAACCCATCATATTTTTCAGTGTGAATTTCCATCTCCCACTGACATGCGCATTTGGCCATCACATCCATTACTTCCTCTTGCACAAGAGACTTAAACAAACTTTTAACCACCCGGGCAATCTCTGTTTCATCCGCAAACTTAGTAATCCTACACCTACACAGAGTCATCTATATCATTTATATAAATGACAAATAATAGGAGACATAGCACATGTCCTGGTGTTAAGCCACTGGACTCTGGCTTCCAGTCACTGAAGCATCCTTTTATCATTCCCCTCTTTCTCATATAACTAAGCTTATTTGGCTCCATCTCATCAAATTACCCTGTATCCCATGTGCATTCACCTTCTTTATAATCTCCCATGTGGGACCTTGTGAATGGCTTTGCTGAAATCCATATATGCAACATCAAGTGCACTACACTGATTTACGCACATGGTCACGTCCTCAAAAAATTCCTTCAAATTTATTAGCCATGATCTTCCTCTGACATAACCATGCTGACTATCCCTTATCAATCGTTGCCTCTCCAAATGGAGATAGATTATCTCCTTCACAAATGTCTCCAATAGTTTCCCTACCACTGATATGAAACTCACTCGACTTTTGTTGGCTGGCTTTCCTCTACAACCCTTCTTCAACAGCGGAACCACACTAGATGTTGTCCAGTAATCTGGCACCTCCCCCATGGAAAGAGAGGAATTTAAAAATTGCGTCATAGCCCCTGCGATGTACTCCACTGTTTCCCTCATTGGTCTGGGACACAAGTCATCTGGACCTGGTGATTTGCCCACATTGTAAGGCTGCCAAAACAACTAGCAAATTGGCACTCCTTATGTAAATGAGCTTAAAAACTTCGCAGTTTCCATCCCTGAGTTCTATACCTTCACCCTCATTCTCTTGGGTGAAGATGGCTGCCAAGCAGTCATTCAACATTCTAGCGATGTGATCTGGCTCCACCCTTGGTCGCTTCTGGGCCCTATCTTATCACTGGTTATCCACCTTACAATTATATACTTAATTTATCTTGGCATTTACCCTAATTTTACTATTCCAAGTTTTCTCAAATAACCTATTTTCTCTCTTATTTGCTTTCTTCAACTCCAACCTGCACTTTCTGCGCTCCACTAATGCCTCCACTGAATTAATTCCATTGTACTAGCTAAAAGCCTCTCTTTTCCTTCTCATCTTGACATAAATGTTTCTGGTCATACATAGTCCTCTGGGCTTGTTATTCCTCCATATCACGCTACAGGGAACATGTTGAGCATGGACCCTGCCGATTTTAATTTTGAACGCCCCCCCAACCCCACCCCCGACCCCCCTCCAGCGCCCCCCCACACCCTCCCCATTGCTCCTCTTTAGATTTCTGCACAAGTAGCTGTTTCCGGTCTACCTCGGCCTGATCTTGCATTATTTTACTAAATTCCACTATCCCCCATTCCGAAATATTTTTTACAACTTGTCTATTTCTTTGTACATACCAATTCTGAACTGGTCGCTAATACTAAAATGTTCTGCCAACTTCAAATCAGCCACGTTTCTGGCTTCATTAACTAGAATTACCGCATGCACTCCACCATCCCTCGCTGGACACTGTATATATTGAACTAAAAAGTTCTCGATTACACATTGAGAAATCGACTCCATCCAAGCCATTAACACTATGTATATCGCAATTTATATTGGGAAAGTTGATATCACCTAATATAAATACGCTATTGTTTTTGTTTTTACACAACACCACAGATCGTGCACTTATTTGCTCCTCAATTTCCGTCTGGCTATGTGGGGGTCTAAAATAAACACCTAACAATGTTGCCACCCCCTTTCATTCCTTAGCTCTACCCACAAAGGGATGACATACATTTGAAATTTTCTCCTAACAATAGGCTTTTGAGGTATACGTTTTTATAGCAGCCAGTGAAGATGAAACATTATGCACATGAGAACAACATAAATTGATATGGTGGGTTCAAAATTGCCTTAGTTGTAGGGGGCAGAGTGGTCACTACAGAAGGATGCTTTCATAACTGGAAACCAGTGTCCAATTGCGTGCCACTGGGAAAAGTGCTCCGTCCCCTATTATTTGTTGTTTATATAAACAACATAGATGACAATATGTGGAGTAGGATTAGTAACTTTACAGATGACGCAAAGATTGGCCAGGTGACTAACAGTTAAGTTTAGTGCCCTGTCCAACATGAAGATATAGATGCAATGGAGAATGCGCATTCATGTGGCAGATGGAATATAGCCCTAAAAAGTGTGAGGTGATGCACTTTGGAAGGAGTAATTTGACAATTCAATTAAAAGCATGGAACTACTATGTCCTGAGGAACACAGTGTAATTGGAGTTTGTGCCTATAAAAGTCTGAACGCGGAGAGGCATGTTCGTGGGATGCTGCAAAAGGCATATGGGCATAAGCCTTTCTCAATTGAAGCATAGATTACACAAGAAAGGAGGTCATGTTGAAGTTGTATAGAACCTTGGTGAGGCTCCAGAAGGAGCATTGTATGCAGTTTTCATCGCACAATTATTGTAAGGGTGTGATTGCTCTGAAAGTGGTACAGAGGAAATTCAGCAGCTTGTTGCCTGGGATGAATTTAACTTATGAAGAGAGGTTGAATGGACATGGAATTTTTCGTTGGAGCACAGAAAACTGAGGGGCGAATTGACTGAGGTGCACAAGATTTTGAGGTACATGGACATGGTGGATAGGAAGCAGCATTTCCCCATAGTTGAAGGCTCAGTCACAAGTGGACATAAGGTCAAGATGAGGGGCTGGGGGTTTCGGCGGGAAGTGAGGAAAAACAATTTTACCCAGAGGCCAATGGGTAAAAAGCCCTCCAGGCGAGGCTGGTCGAGGCTGGCTGCATTACATCATTTAAAAACAAGTTTAGATGTGTAATCGACACGTCATAACATACGAGGCTATGCTACAATTGGTGGGAAATCGGACCAGGAAGATAGGTCAGGTGTTTCTCACATATCGCTGCAGATTCTATGGGCCAAAAGGTCTCTTCCGCACTGTGTGGTCCTGTGGTTCTGTGATTATAAGTCATAAGGGAGATGGAAATTGCGAAGGTGTGAACGAGCGAGAAGCAACACTATGTATCATAAAGCATAGAAGTACATAGCTGATTCGACCGGTGGCTTCGGGGCTAGGCAAGAGATGAGCTCTCCAGCCTTATCCATTTATGCATTTCTTAGTCCGTAGCCCTGTAATTAGAGTGGATATCAACACCTATTTAGTTTCAAATGGTCCTGGGCGTCAAATTAGGCCTTTCAAACAGTGAAGCACAAACACCAAACACATTCTCTGTGGACGGAAAATCGTCAGTTCCTAATGAACAGTTCTTCCAATGGCATTAACGATATTGTCTCACTTTATTGATCAGGCTGCTAAACGCAGATCCACCAAAGTCTATCAAAGTCTAACTTTCTTATTATTTTAGTTGCCTCGATTAATTCTAATGTCAGCCCCTCTGGCGACAAAGTGAATTCTTTAATATCCAATCTATCCTCCTCGCTAAACAAAAAAAAATGACACCGTTCCACACATCATCGTAATGCATCTTCTCTTTGTTTTCCCCGCAGTGATCATTTGTTCACTGTTTTATAATGACAACAATTGATAAATAATCCATTACATAATAACAACAAAACATGGAAAAGTCGGGAAACATTGAGCAGCTCAGGCAGAGCTATTAAACGTTTCAAGTCGATAATGACACCTCATCAGAACTGAGGAAAGATAGCAATGGATTAGATATTGAGCACGTGAAGACATAAGTTCGGGGGATGGATATAAACAAGATATCATCTGATATAGCATGGAAGGTAGGAGGGAGGAAATTATGATATTGATTCGGTAACATATATGTACCAAGTAAACCAAGAATGGGGTCCAGTTGTGATCGGACATGTTGGATAACAGCCCTCTGCATATAAAGTGAACGAATAAAGAAAGGAAGACAAAAATGCAGACATAATAGCAAATATATCGAGCAGAATTGATTAAGAAGCAACAATCCAAAATTATTGAACACCGTGATGAAAACATTAGCCTGCAGAGTGTCCAGTCAAATGTTGAGGTATGGTTCCCCACAGTTGTGCTGACATTGATTGGACAATTGTGTGAAAGTGCAAGGCAGCAATTGAAATTCTAAATGACAAGAAGTGAAATTTCACGCATGGATTCTGAGGGGAACTATCTGCATAGCAGTCAAGCATTCCAGATTTGGTCTCGTTAGGGTGGACGAATCCATGGTGTGCAGCAAATCATAACATTTCCTGGAGGATAAAAATGCAAATCCTTTTGTAAGAAATATTGAGGCCTTGGATTGCAAGAAACAATATGACAAAAGGGCAGCCATTTCGTCTTGTATAGTTGCATGGAAATTTGCGTTGGTAAGGGAGAGAAAGGTAGGCTTGCCTGAGAATTGGGTGACATTGCGACATCGGGACTGTTCTCTTCGGAATGATTAAAGTTAAGGGCAGATAACATATATTTTGGCGGCAGAATGACACTGGATGCGGTAAAAGTGGTGGAAGATGATCCGTTTAATGGGTAGGATGTTAGGGCTCTAGGTTACAATAAGGGGAAAATAAGTTGGGGAGCAGAGTTGAGCGGAAATAATCGAACAGGAGTGTTGGATACTTACAACTAGCTGAGGTTCTGGGTGGCTGGTGTTGATGTGATTTAAGAGAAGTGACGGAGAATTGCCCTGCTCAGACAAAATGGAAATTGTTTCAAACGCACGAGATTGAGGTACAGCAGCTCATTGCTTCCTACCTCAAAGGAGCTCTAACGATGCTCCATTCTTCACCAAACTCTTCATCCTGAGTGAGCTTGTTCACACAGCTTTTCATTTAATTCCATTCAAATGATTCAAGTAAAATATTTTGCTCTGTATAGTCTCTTATATCCTTGCCTCGGATAAATTTATGTGGGGTATTCAAACGATCTGTTCTCCAGCCTACTCAAACCCATTACTTATCATTTATCTCATTTTTCCTCTCTCTCTCGCTGACTCTTCGTTTCACTTCCTAGATTTTGTTAGCAGAATTTCTGGGGTTAGACTATCCATTAGCATTCAATATAAATACCCGTTTTATACTCGTAACTTTATTACATTTCATCGCATACATATTCCCATGAACGAGCCTATTCCACATTCAAAATGCTGTCATCTCTTTTGCATAACTTCCAACAAACCAAGATTACGCATTTGCCATTTTGATATGCCTTCCTCTTTTTTGCAAACTGGGGTTCCTCCCAGTATGCTAGGCCTTTCACTCCACCGCTTCCATTCAAAGGAACTAAGCCTGCTGCCACCATTGTCTCTTACTTGCACAATCATGAGAACCAACTTTCTACACCAGCCACTTTGGAAAACAAAACGTCAGCCTCCAAGATTACAACAAATACAGTGCAATGCGCACATCTTATATATATTCCCCTGAACAGCTTTCACCACCCCTCCAGATAATGTTCCCTCTGTGACATCCTATCGCACTCCCATATCTTGGAAAAAACTCTGTCTCATTTCTTTAACATGTCTTATACAAGCACAGGAGATTGAGCGCCTGCATGGACCTGAATATTTCAGATTCCAGAGTCAAGCTTCTTGGCATCAGAACAGTTGGTGGCGAAGACATCTCCAATGACTCTGTGTAGCCTGCGAAAAGTCCAGGATCGAATGAGGGTTTAGAGGCATCAGGCATCAACTCATCAATCCGGAGGTAGTCCCGCCTTATAGATATTGTGGTCCCTTTGAATGGCCGGTTGGTCTCCAGCCCATGCAGCGACAAGGACACGAAAACTCACTCCTCCTGCCAAGCTAAAGCGTGAGAATGGGCGATTGGTTGCATTAATATCCAAAATTTCGCCACGTGAAGTCCTCAAAACCTTGAACGGCGGGATTCTATTGCGAGGCCTTGTTAAGCCCAGAGTAAAAACGATTTGTGGTCAACGTGGAAGGAACCTGGAGTGAATCCCATCCCTTCAATTTCTCCACACCCAAGAAGCTCACACACGCCTCCTACCGCCCTCTCCCCTAAATAAATCTCCAGTGGGAGAGCATTACGTTCAAACCATGCACCTTTAAACAATTTCAAGTAACATATGGATAAAGTATACCTCATTCTATTTAGTGTACTGTACTCTTTGCTCATTGTGTGGCCTACTTTGCTCCTAAGTGACGAAATTCAACCTTTGTAACCACGCTTCACAATAGAGGCCTTCATCCCACAAACATATCCTTGGTTTAATTGCTCTTCCAAATTCCATCGTTCATCTTCCATTGACTTCAACCTATCTTTAATTAAACTGAAACAGTGCTTCAATAATACCCAACGCTAGTTGAAGAACATAACACTTTCTCGTCTTCTCTAAAGTTTTCTCAGTCATTATTTGTGTTATAAAGCCGGAAACATCTGAACTTTGCGATTTAAACCGCATTCTTGTGTCGTTCCTTTTTCAGGACATTTGACCAGACAAGACTGTTCCAGTCAATGGCCATGCAAAGCATTATGTCTGAGCTTCCACAGTGGATTTCCTAGACAACGTCTTGGTTGCCTCAACCCGCAAGCAAACCTTTCACCCCTCAAAACACAAATACTCACATATTTGACATTGGGAGATAAAGAATGGATAAGCAAACCGGAACCTGTCGTTCAGTTAGCCCAACTTCGATTGCGTGGAAACTGCTGGAATGCTTTGTGAAATATACAGTAGCATAATAGCTTAACATTTATAAAAAGATACAATCAAGCAGATCCGAAGTGTTTTTTTTTTTAAAAGGCAAATTGTTTTGACACATTTGTTAAACGTTTGCATTCTCGATGACCCACGCGCTCAGAGGAGGCATGAAGTGAGCCGCCGGCCTCAGGTTTAACAGGTTCTTATGATATTTTTATGCAACGGAATGTGTTTTTACTGGTCAAGCTATTTTAGCACTCAATTTTGTTTGCGGTTGATTAAGCAATTTATGATGTCATTGAAGGTCAAGGCGTGACTTTAATATTTTCTCATATTGGAAATAATCATTGTCTTACACTCCCTTGTGGCAAAACTACTTATCCGTATTCAGCCAAGGGTGGAAAATTGGGGAAGTATTCCTGCAAGTTAATCCGAACTGTTTGACTAACTGAGGAGACGCCATTGACATTGAGCACAGGTAGTCATTACTTAATTGCTGGATTTTGGAGATTTTTGTGTAGAATGTTATTTGATTTAACATTGACAGTGGTTTGGCCTAGCTCATTATGTTGAGGGAGTCCTGCAGTGGTAACTTGAATTGCGATATTTGGCCGAAACAATTTTAAACATTATTGTGCTAGTCATGAATGTAGTCAGTGGTGACTTTTCCACTGATTCTCATTTTCTTCACTTCTTCAGTAATTCCTTGATGGCAAAATGGTTCAAACTCACCATCAATAACAGGATCATGGTCTTGCATGTCTCATTTTGTATTGTGTTCTTTTGTCAAGTATGAAGCAAAGAAGTAATATATTCAGGACACTTGTGAACATGACGAACTGTAAACAAGTTGCTGCTGTGTAAGTATTGTAAGATAACATTATCGTTGATACTGTTGATATGATCCCAGCTAATTTTACCAGTAGACAAAACTGAATCTAGTGTTAAACACGGTTTGCTAGAACTCAACTTTTATTTTATTTTTGAGAACACGCAGAGTGCTCACGAAAATGACTCACAGCGGTAAGCTGACGACATTTCTAACGAAAAAAATAAGACCTATTAAGCAAGAAAATATTACCTATATTATAATACCTATCCACCCATAGCTCTACCTTTACAGATATACAGAGGTCAATAAGGATAGCAGAAATTAAACAAAAAACTCTTATACACTAACGTTCATTGTGATTATGCAGTCTATTAAACCGATAGGTGACCTGTGGACAGGCACACGCACACTGAAGCCAACTGACAGGTGCCACCTCAGGCAGATATTGTAGAGGACTCCACAACTGAATGCACATGATTGTTGCACCACGAGAAAAACTGTCTCACTGAATCCGACTTCCACATGGCGGTTTCCAATCTCCATTTACCAACAATTCGTATTGAGTTCGCCTCCCAAACCGACACATTCTACCTGATGATTTCCACAATGGTACACCCCAGGCTTTTGAACTCACTTTCCCATATTGCTCCCCCCTAATTTACCAGATGCATTCAAATTTCCTTCAAATCACGGTCGCTCACTGACTTAGATATCAACAGTACACCATTGCATCATATGATTACAGCAGAGATTTACAGACCTTAAGCTCACTGTCAACACCTTCGGCATTCTCAAAAGCCGTCCTTGCTTTTAATTTTGCTTCCTATAGCTTCAGGCTCGTTAGATTTGGTGCTTGAAGCCGTCCCCTGCTCCCCACTCTTAAATTCATAAAAATGGAACGTGTTCCACATTCCTGTCCTACGTTTTCCTAAAAGTTCGGCTTGTGAGTTCCTTCTGCTCTACTCTCCTGGATGTGGGAACGTTCTTCTTGAGCTTGAGACTTGATTTCCATCCCTTTGCTCTAGTCTCATTCAGGTGGTTACTTTCAATTAATTGAATTGACATCGTTTTCTATTTTGTTCTTCTCTTTATATGTGTGAGTAAGACCTGCCTCTGTGGACCTCTGTTATTAGGCAACACAGCAATTTATGTTTGTTTTAACTTCTCTTAAACTCGTAGAATGCTAATTAGTAATGCCGGCTGCTAAAAACGTGCTACACCTGTTACTTCCCTCAACAAGAAAACTAGGTCACTGATTTCATTTTTAAAGTGAAACTAAGACTCAGCTAGACTTTTTTTTTCATAATAACAGACAAACACAGAAATACACATCAACATCAAACGCGAAAGTTATGCCTTATTCATAACATACTTATATATACATATTACTTATTCTAATTGTCTCAATTTCCTAGCATGTTCGATCAATTTTCTGAGAATTAATCTGAACTGCTTGGAATATATATTGCCTGAATATTTTTGACGCATTTTCGGTAGACAGCGCATATTGAGCAATGTTCTTTCTTTCATCATTGCCAGGTAGATGCCGATCATTTATATACAATCGTATACACATTCAAATGAGGAGCTAGGGTAGACCATTCAAACTCTCGTGCCTCCTCCTCCATTTAATAAGATCATGGCTGATCTGTTTATAACTGGAAATATGCATCCCACCTACCCCGCCTAACCTATGAACCCCTTGCGTACCAGAAATCTACGCACATCTGCCTTTCAACAGATTCAAAGATTCTGCTTCCGGCAACTTTTCAAGAAATGGTATTCCACAGGCCGAACTGTCTCTGACTGAATAAAAAGCGCCTCATCGCTGTTTTAAATGGGTGGTCACTTATTATTAAAAAAAGACCCCTGGTTTTAGGTTCCCTCTTCCGTGGAAACATCCTCTCAACACCGACAATTTTAAAGCCCCTCAGGACCTTACATTTTTCAATCAAATCGTCTCTTAGTCCTCGAAACCCCAGTAGACACATCTGAAACCTGGCCAACCTTTCCTCATAAGAAAAGCAACCAACTCCATGCATTATTCTGGTAAACCTCCTCTCAGCTGTTCCCAATGCATTTTCATCCTTCCTGACAGATGGTGAATAATACTGTAAGCAAGATTTGAAATGTGGCCTCAATAGTGCCAAATATAACTGAAGCATCACCTCACCAATTTTATATTCAATGCCCCTTGCAATCAGTGATAACATTATGTTAGTTTTCCTAATATTTCCCGATTACTTGCAGTACCTCATGTAGCCGTATTGTTCAGCTTGCTAGTTCTAGAGCAGGAGTATGGCTGGGAAGATTTCACGGTGCAAACTCTTTGAAGTATACAATGAATTCAGCTGTTTGCTGATATCTCGCTGAATGAATCAACTCATCTAAATAGAGGAGTGTGTGTTTTTTCAGGCCTCAGGGTGCAGCCAAAATGGATCATCTGCACGAAACGTCTGGATGAATATAGTTGCAAATGATTAAGCATCTTTATTCGTATTCAAGCGTTGCATTCTGCGATCGTTGAGGATTTCCATGTTGATCTGGCTCCATGCCGCTGACAACCTCCGGCCCACACTTAGTCATTCCTTTAATTGTGCACCACGGCTCATGACTGGATGTGACATAGCTGCAGATAATGGAGATGATCCCTTGTTCTGTTTGAATACTTGTGCACAATGTTCCCAAAATCAGTGGCAAATGTTGCCACACAGGCAGATGATTCGCGTATCACAACTACGTCCAACTTCCACTAACATCCTGGTTTCCCTCAGAGGTTTTTGATCTTCATCCTGCCCTGTCCAGTGGGTAATTGTCTTGGGTCAGTTACCCCAGTTGTTTGATTCTGGTCCTTAAATTTATGTTCTTCCCTTAACTCTTGTCGCAAAGATTTTAATTGCTGACATAGGCTCTTCAGGCAACTCTTGATTCTGTTTTTATCTGATCCTATATCGTCGCCACCAATTGATTCCACAGCCCCCTCCCACCCCCCGTTGGTAATATTGTATATAAAAGCAAAATACTGCAAATGCTGGAAACCATAGTAAAAGTTGAAACAGCTGGAAACATTCACTGTTCTGACAGCATCAGTGGTGGTGTGGGTGCAGGTGAAGAGAGATAGTTCAGGAAAAGTTTGTGGCTAAAGAGAAATTGACAGATATGCAACCGTAACCATACAACGAGAGTGTTAACTTTGAAGTGAAGAATGAATGATGTTCTGATAGTGGCAGAAATGTAAAAAAAAGAACAGAATGTGTTAATATCAGAACAATGGTCAGGGCTCAGTGAAAGAACAAAGTAGAAAAAATTGACAGATCACCGTGTGGGGGCGGGTGTTTGGTGTTGATGGAGGATGACGGAAACAAGATAATGTTTAGTTTAAATCAATTAAAAATGTACGAAGATTGAATATAGAGATCATGCTCTGAAGTTTAATTTCCTGCCCATGAGCTCGTGTGAAGTAATGCAACAAAACGCGTAAGTGACTTAATTATGGCGGATAAAATGTTCACCCATACTTTCCCAGTTTCAGTTATTGATTAACTTCCAGCTGTTTTAAAACCCTATTCAATCGTTCCATTCTTCCCAGAAAAATGATATGCTAGGTAGTTAGATCATCTGTTTGACTCCGGGCATTTGGTATGCACCCTTCATGAATTGTCTCTAAATTGGCTTCCCTTATCACGGTCTTTTCTTAGAGAAACAGCTCACCGGGGTATGGATTCTTCAGCCAAGAACCATTCAGTTGTGCTGGCAGTACAGTACCTTGCCAAAAATACATCTGACGCCGTGCACATCAAACTATTACCAAAAAGCAGTTTGAATTTCTCTGGTTATTCGATAAGAGTGCGTTAACTCCATTTGAATATTGCCCCATGGTGCCTTATATTCTGGTTGGTTATTTCAGTTGTCCCGTGAATGTTTGCCAATTTGGTTTTGCTTCACTTGCCTGGTGGGTCGCGTTGGAAGACTTTCTGTGTCAGCGACTTGCTTAAAGATCTCTAAAAAACAAGCCATGCATACAGATACAAGCAGATAGAGCATCTCTACACAGATGGGCTTTGGAGGAAGGGTGTTATAAAGGAAGCATAAAATCTGCATGGTTTCGACACTATTCCTGCAGATCCCTCATGTGAAGACAGGCCGCTCGTCTCGATTAATGTATTGAAGCTCTCACCAACTTTTCGCAGCATTTTAGTTCCAGTGAAGACAGGTAACATATCTATAAACGCTATGTGGCTATAGGTGGATAGTCAAATGCAATCCTAGACAAGTGAGAGAGAGATGTAAGTAGCCAATTACATGTGCCAGACTTCCTCAGCTTGTTTTCCAATAGGTGTTCCGTTAAAATCAGCAGATTCACATCTGAAACGTTTTTGCATCTCACCTATGTGATTTGCAGCAATTTGCCAACCTTCCTTTTGAGCCTTTGTGCTCCACCCATTAAAGTGATTGCAGTTCAAAACAGTCGACAAGGTCTTGCTTAAGCACATTTAATGTCACATGAATTCTTGCAAGTAGTCTGCTTGCTGGTAGTTCGACGCTGAAATTATGGCCTTATCTTCAAAAACAAAAGCACAGGTTCCAACCAGTTGTTCAGATGAAGCCATAATCTTTCATTAAAACGAAAATCCAGCCCCGAGAGTTAGGTTTCTAACATGCCTCCGTGCTTGAGAGACGAACCACCCTGTCTAAATGTTTTTCATTTCACAGTGCAATGACAAAAAAACAATTACAGCATAAAATGATAAATCAAGTTTGCGATGGCTCAGCCATTCACGCCTCATATGGAATCTCTGCAGTTTTCTAATTTGTATCCTTTCCAGACATCTATAAATCATACATGCTTGATAATACATCAGCAATTGTATTGTCTTTCCCACCATTATGAATTCTTCTTATGTTGCAACGTTGTATTAAAAAGCTCGATCTGGACAGTCTGCCATTGTGAATCTTTTTTTTCCCCTATGGTCAGCGCATACTAATGTTTCGTTACTGTCATCGTGAACAGATACCTCAAAATGGGTAGGAAAGAGTAAAAATAAGCGTGTTTCATTTTCTACTGTAGAACAGCTCTTTTTGTATTGATTGCTTGCTTATCTGTCTGTCTATTTTTTAATGGTTTGTTATTCCGTATGCTTGTTTATTTATTTGTATATTGTTTATTGAGCTAAATTCAATACTGGCTATTTATAGCCTCTTATATCTTCTTGCAATAGGACTGCATGCACCCTCAATGATTAGCCTGGTATGTCAGCTTGACTAGTTCAGCAAAATAAGGACAGTTAATGCAGACTCATTCGCCTTTAGGTGCCCAACGGTTGCTTGGTACTCCACTGGCCATCCTACTCTTACCTTTTCCACAATCTGTTAGTGGACCCGCTTATGTGGAAACTTTTGTCATGCAATTACGATAGGAAACACAGATCCATAAAAAAAAAATGACAAATCCTTTTTTAACTTTAGGGACAAGGAATTCCTTCCAAGTATATACTTGCGGTGGTCTTGGTAAGTTATGTACCAGCCCTGCGATATGCTCTGACTAAATCACTTGCGCTTTTGTTTAGTCACTCTTTGGAAGGTCTGTTGCTTATTCTGCTGTCTGCAGTGCATAAAGTAAGGATTCCAATTGCTTGAAACGGCCTTCCTGCGTCTTGCTGTAGACCAATCCATCATCCACACAAACCTTGCAGTTAGGAATAATAGTGATCAACTGATTCATTAACTTTAGAAAGTGGATAGAATATGATTCATTCTGAATTGTATTACTCGTCAGTGACATAATCCATTTTGCGTGGCACAGACCAATATTTCTTTAGCGCACTATTGTAAAGATACTTGCTACTATTCTTTCTAAAAATGTATCTTGGTGAGGAACGTAGCATTTACAACCCTGTCAATATAATCTTATAGATGAGGGATTGCATAGGGATACGTTTTTGCTACCGGAATTAGCTTTAAGTAGTCTGTGCAAAATCTGTTGGACGATTAGGTTTAGACCCCATCATAAATGTAGAACAACACCCGCTTTGACTGCGCTCAATTTCGTGATCTTCTAAGAAATACTGATTTTATGCTGCAACTTGAGCTTTTTTTCCCTGGCGGTAAACGATAAACGTGGCGTCTTAAAAGAGAACATTCCCCTGCATACATATTTTGCTGAAATTATGGACCATGTTTTAACCCGACAGATCACTTTGAATTCTGTAAGTAACCTCAGTAGATCCTCTCACTATCCTAACTTTAAACATTAATCTATGATATGTAACTATCATATTATTTCGTTGATAAGTAAGCAGTTATTAAGAAGGGCATTTTGTGAACTGCGTGTATCTCCATTAACCTTACTCTCGCTGTTTCTTTCACTCCCTCCTATACTTTGAAGCTGACATATCTGCTCTTTAATATCTTCCTTGATACAATGACATCATTGTAACATCTTGATAATGTGCTGCTGATTATTTATTCCACGACTTGTGGTATTTATCAAATAATTACTTTACTAAACCACATCATTAACATTTATGTCCGGTTGCACTTTGCTTTTAGAGAATCCCAATATAATCACAATAATACAAACAAATCATCACTAGTTATAATGTTAGGATCATAGCTTCCTTATGTACCCATACCTTCAACTATCTGTAAGGTGTTCTTTCGCCACATTACAGGTACTTGCGAGCCTTTCCTGGAACATGAAACAAAAATCCAACATAAAATTCGTCCTTCTCTCCTAAAAAAAAACCTTTTTTGATTAGTTTTACGAGACCTCTTATCTCATGTGAAGTAAATTAATTTAAAAGGCATAAAGATAGGAGATTAATTTGGTGCATCACGGTTAGCTAACAAAATAACATCCAATGTGTTCCTGCATTCATGGCGATGTTCGTGCCAACAACCTTGAATAATCATTTTGAGACCTTGGTAGTTCCTATTCAACCACTCGATGTTTGTGAATGAAATGCTGCGGAGATTAACTGTGATATACTGGTTGGATCGCATACCTACATTTGTTGCAACTTAGGGATCCGGGTTGTACATTTAGCTTGGGGTGACTGAATTGGCAGCAAAGATAGAGAAGATCAGTTAGAATAAATATATTTTTCACATTTATCAAAGGAACACAGCAACTGCATAAGTGCGCTTACAAACTCACAATAATGTCTTAACACTACAGACCACTGAATGCATGGGGAGCACATGCTGCACTGCTATTGGATACCAAGGTCATGTGATCTTTTATTACTCATTCGTCTTAAAAGCATCTTACACATCAGATTTCTACATCCTTCCCTGCTGATTTAGAAATATATTTCACACTTAGCCTGCACAATCCTCCCACATTCCCCCGCACACCCCCAGCCCAAAACATCAAATTATTCACACAGGCACATAATTTACAAAGTCAGTCTTTCTGGGTGTTCCCTTATGCGTGTGCGGCATCTCAGGACTACAGCTCCTGATGTTTCACCTGGGACCTCACTCACTTGGTTTGGCGTGAGAACCATACTCTTGAGCAGATACCTGCAATTATTTTTTCTTTGCTCTTTCATGTACAGTCTAACCTTCAGACACATCATATGATCGCAGAATCAGAGAATATTAAAGGCACAGGAGGGGGCCATTTGTACAAGCATATGTGCACTGGCTCTCCAATTGAGAATTCTGAAGTGGGGTCATTTGCCTGACTTTCACCCCGCACTCTTGCACATTGTTTCTATTCAACTCAACATCTGATGTCCACTTGAATTACTCAATTTACCTGCCTCCATTACATGTTATAGAACTGCATGCCGGAAACCACCTAGTTGTAGTAAAAAATAGTGTTTTCTTTCACACGTCACACTTTCTTCTTTTGAAAATCGCTTTAACTCTATGCCTCCCGGTCTTCATCCTGTTATGAGTGGGAACGTCTCATCCATACCTATTCCAGCATCCACCTTGCCCCCCAAGCGCACCTCACTCCCGCCACGTGATTTTGAACATCTCCATCAAAGAACCTCCCAGAGTTTTTCTCTCCAAGGTGAACAGTCCCAACCTCTGTAAAATATCTTCATAGTTGAAATTTCTCAGCCCTGGGAAAATTCTGGTACATCTATTCTTCAGTCTCTCCAATAAGTTCACTTAATTCATATAATAAGGTGCCTTGAACGGTAAACCATATTCCAGCTGAGGTATCATGAGTGTCCTTTACAGATTCTGCATAGTGTAACAGTTTTTGCAATCTATTCCCCTATTTATAAAGCCGAGGATACTGTAGTCTTTGTTAACAGGTTTCTCCACCGGCCGTGCCAACTTCAATGTTTTATGCACATCTACAGCCAAGTTCTTCTGCTCGTGTTCCCTCTTCAAACTTTCACCATTTTTTATATTGCATGTCCACTCTATTCCCAGGCATCCCTCACCCTTCTCTGCTTTGAACTTCCGCTGCCTGCTGTATGCACAGCTCACTTACTTCTCAATGTCCTCATGAATTTCACCCCTTTTTCCCGCAGTTCATAGCACCTCCATGCTTCGTATCCTTCGCAAAAATTGTCTCATGCGCATGAAGGTCTAGTTGATTAATGTTGGTGAGAGCAAGGACCAAATTCCGAACCCTGGGGAATTCCAGTGGATATTCTTTCCAGCCTGAAAAATATCCATTGTCCGCTTCTCTCTGCTTCTAACTTTCAGCCAATGTTGCATCCACGTCGCAAAAGCACTTTTCATTCGATGAACAATTGTTTTTTTTTTTTTCCTCACAACTTCGTTTTGAGGCACTGTTTGAAAAGCATTTTCAAAGTCCATACACAACAAATGAAGAACATTGATATTTTCTGTCGCCGCTCCAAAAAGCCCAGAGAGTTAATTAAAGCTCCTTTGGAAACACATGCTGCCTTCTGCATATCAACCCATATATTTTCCCGGGGACTACTAATTCTATCCTGAATCTTGCTAGCCGCTCAGGTTGAACTGAATGCAATTGCTGGGCTTATCCCTGCAAACTTTATTGAACAAGGGTTTAATGTTTGCAATTCACGAACCCCCTGGCGCTAAGCATGAGTCTAAGCAAGTCTGAAAGTTTGCGGCCAGTATTCCTGCAGGTCCCATTCTCCATTCATTCTGTAACCTTGGTTGCATCTCATCTGTTCTCATTGCCTTGTCAGCTTTAAACTCCGAAAAGATAATCAGCGCTTCCTTCTTATCAGTTTGGAACATTTCTCGTGACTGAGTTTCCCCACCTGCCACCATGGCCTGAGCAGCATCTATCTGCTTGGAAAAGGAAGATGCAAAAAAAAAAAACATTTAATACCTCAGCCATGGTCCCTTAGTCCACGTCAGACTTCCCTTCTAGGTATATAATCTGACCTCAACTCGTTCGTACATCTGGACTTGGATTAGCTTTTTTAACTGGAAAAGTGAATCAGTCACGAAAATAGTGGAAACATTTTTTTTTTGGCAACTTGTTTTTAGTTTTCTTACATGATCCACATGTGTACACATGGCTCGACCGTCCACTTTCTCATGGTAGAAAATAAGTCCTGTCACTGTGCTTATTCCACCAACAACCATATGGATCCTCCTGTAGAATTCTTCACATATACGTTCTCACCTACATTAAATGTCAGGTCCAGACTGTGACAGTCATATCTAGTTTTCTGACTTGCCTGAATCCTTTAAACCACCTCCTCGCCCTTCAAGGTTTGGCACAGTTATAATCAACCTCGATTGGAGTAGGTGATTCATCAACAAATCAGCAATTATGACAAATGTCGTTGTATCAGGGGTGTTTCTACACTGGACAAGGAGCAGTGCTCGTTTAGTAGCTATAGAATCTACACACAATTACTTCATACCAGACTTGAATGTATTAACCCCGATCGGCCAGTCCCTTTGGATAAGTTTGGTACGGTGAAGTATTTACATGAGTCTGACTATTTGGTCTGATAAATCGATGAATCTCAACACTTTTAAGTACGGTTCCATTGCCTTAAACGACCGATTTTGTTAGTCTATAGATTGTGAAACCTTGTCATAACTGGTCAATTGTAGCAGAAGATGTTGGTGATTTCACTCCGTGTATGTCCATCAGTTTTGACTGTACATCGACAGTCAGTAGAAATACTGCTCGCATGAAACGACCCACATTGTCGATGTGTACTCTCACCCATGGGCGTTCTGGTCACTTTCAAGGGTGTAATTCAGCTTTTGAAGGCGACCTATGCACTTGCTGACACTATATACCAATTCTCAGTGAGTTGTCCACTACTCAATCCATCCGAAGCCAGTACAGATTGTGGCATTCTCTGGCCTTCATTCCAGAAATGCCTGGGTTTCTTCCGTGAAGTTCAGGCAACAATGGCTTTAATTTTTTTTGGAACAAAAAACATCCGTGTACCTTCCTGGCTGGTTATTTTCTTTCATCTCTGAAAAAAAAATAATTGCATCAGATTCCTGTTCTTGTGACCACAAATGGAGAACTTGTTCTCCTACTTTATATAAGAGTGCATCTCGACTTATCCAAACACTAATCGGTCTAGCAGATATTGGTGATTACTCCAGGCAGTTTAAAAATTGAAATTGATTCTTAAGCTATTGAGACGTCCTCATTGTTAACTTGCATGGGAAAACTGTAAAATGGATCAGCGTTTGGAATTTGACTTCAGGGGTCAGAATGGCATATACTCATGCTGACAAGCTGAATGGTATTATTTGTGCTTTGTGTCTTCGTTCAATGGCCATCCTGTTTTCTGACGATTAATTATTTTCGTCTTCCTTTTTGCCCAGACTAATCTCTGGTGTCAGCTAATCTTTGAGTGAAATATATGGTTCAGTTTTCCACTATATCATCATCTCTCTGCTTCGTAGAAAATCCTGTGTGATTCGCCTCCAAAACGTCTTTGGTTTCATTTAGTTGCTTTTTGAAATCATCCATCCTGTTTCCATTCGTCTCTTGCCTCTTGGGAAATTAATCATGACTATCAAGTGATCCTTCACTGAAATTAGAGAGGTGCTGAACACATTTTATTGTTCTTCAAATTTTTCCAGAGGTACGTACTTAGACAGGAGAGGAATTTATTTGTGCTTTTTGGCCTTTTGTGAGGTTTTCACTTTTTTCTCCAATCTCTATGACAACTCAGGATTAATGTCCCTCAGCGAATTCCGTCATAGTATGCTTCATCCTCTGCCTGCTACCAACGTCAAGGTAATTTCACGGTTTGATGTCCATTCTGTACTGTGGCTTTATATATGCCCTTGAAATGTATGTCTTCTCTCATGTACGTTTTCAGTTTAGCATCTTGTTTCTTCCAAATTTAGTTTACATTCCCGTTGGTACAGGCATTTAAGAGTAGTCCCATGTATAAACCTAGTGGTTGCTCCTGCATCCATCTCTAATCTTATAGGCATCTCATTTTTTCACCTGACTACCTAAACAGGTTCTGTTCTTTTTACGTTTAAATTACACAGCAAATCTATATCTGAATCTGTTATTTCAGGCTTTTCAATGCAAAAGCTGTGAGAGGCTTTTCACATTTGTTGGAGGGTATGCCTGATTACATCTTTACATTACATCATGTGGTGCCATTCCGAAGACAGAAAACCATTAGATTTATTTAAACTGTTGTTCAATTCAAAGTTTTCTGCTTCCAACTATAGCATTGATGAGTTTTTTTTTTTGTTGTTCAGATTTCCCCTTTTATTTCTCTGCTAGCGGTGCCTGCTTTCCGCTCCTGAACAAAGCATAATTGTGCATTCACAGCCTTTTTCTCAGAGGCATCCCACCAAACGTGGAGTATGGCACCATGTTGCAGTCCCTGTATAGCTTTCCAGCCATGCCATGCAGCTTACATTGGAAGAGCAATTTTAGATGCCTTCTTAAAATGCAAACTTGTTCCACACAGTAATCGCTTCTGAATCACATCTTCATTTGTGCCACAAATCAAATGATCTCAAAGCATATCAGTGATGAATGCACCAAAATCGCAATATTCCATTCCTTATTTCAGACGTGAATATAAGAAGCAACTTCTCCCACAAAGTTCTATTCCTTGAGTTACATTTGAAATGTTTAATCATTAGCGACAGCTTTACCCAGTAATAATTATTTGGAGATCCATTAAGTCATCAAATCTTTTCGAATCTGGGCACTGGGCGGAAACACATTTCGAATTAGACCATGTGTCTTATTTCCATGGATAAGAGCATTGCCTTTCCCCAAAAATGCTTGCGCCTGGAAGAAGAATGCAAGTAGTTCAACATAATGAAAACAATCATCTGAGTTTGGATCATTAGGTTCCACTCATCCAAATTGCGGCATGCCCTGAGGCGATTGCTTCAATGATCAGGATGGAACATTTTCTTTACTTACCATTATCGTGCAAGGTTTATTTTCATTCACAGAAAGTGAGTTTCGCTAGCTGAGCCAGCATGCATTATCCATTGCTGCATCCTTTTGAGGAGGTGCTGGTGAGCTGCCTTTTGAACTGCTGCAAAATATATGGTGAAGGTGCGGTCTCAGAGCGTTTTGGAAGGGAGTTCCCGGATTTTAACCTCATCATCAGTGAAGAATTGGCCAAATATTTTCACGTCGTTATCGTGAGGGACTTGGAATGTATCGTCGAGGTGCTGTTCTGATCTATCTGATGGCCTTCTCGTGATAGATTCTAGAGGTCTTGGGTTTGTATGTTTCTGTCGAAGGAGGCTTTCTGAATTCCTGCCCTTCATCTTTTAGAAGAAAAACACTGCTTCTACGGTGTGCCTCTGCAGAATGAATGTTTTTCCATTTGCTGCAAATTAAGCTTGCTGCATTGTCTTGGGTGGTGTCAAGCTTCTTGAGTGTTGTGGGAGCAGCACTCATTCAGAAAATTTTTGGAGCATTCCATACACTTTTGACTTGTGCCTTGTAGAGGATGGACAGGGTCTGGGGAGTCAGGAGGCGAGTTAATCGTCCTATGATTCCTAGCCTCTGATCTGATCCTGTAGCCCCATAATTCATATGGCTAGTCCAGTTCAGCTTCTGGTCAATGGTAACACATGGGATGTCGGTAGTGGGGGAGTTCAGTGATGTCAATGCCGCTAAACACCAATTGTCGCTGGTTGGGAGACCTTTTCTTGGAGATTGTAATTGCCTGATGCTTGTGTGGTGCAACTGTTACTTGCCATTTGTCAGCCCAAGCCTGGATGTTTTTCACGCCTTGAGCATTTGGACGTGGACTGCTTCAGTATCTGTTGAGTTGCGAATGGTCCTAAACTTCATGCAGTCATCTGCGAACATCCCCACTTCTGACCTTAGGTTGGAAGGAAGGTAATTGATAAAGAAACGGTAAATTGTTGGGCGGGCGACACTACCAAGAATAACTGATGCAGTGATGTCCTGGAGCTGAGATAAATGACGCCGAATAACCATAACCATTTTCCTTTGTGCTAGGTATAACTAGGTATAGCGATTTTCCCCGCTGATTCCAAATGACTACAGATTTGCGAGGGCTCGTTCATGCCAGATTCGGTCCAATGCTGACATGATAGGAAGGGCAGTAAATTCATTTCCCTTCGGGAGTTTAGCACTTGTGTCCTTGTTTGAAACAAGGCTGTAATGAGGTCAGAAGCTGAAAGTCCTGTCGAAACAAAAACGTGGTGCAAGTTACCAGGTTATTACTAAGCAATTTCACATGATCATGCTGTTGATGAACCTTTCCATTACTTCATGGATGATCTAGAGTAGAATGATGGGACTGTATTTTGGCCGGGATAGATTTGCCCTGTTTTTTTTTTGTGTATTTGGCATACCCAGGCATTCTGTTAACGTTGCAGGCAGACTCCTGTTTTGCAGCTGCCCTGTGACTGCTTGGATTGGGGCACGGGAAATTCTAGAGCACAGGACTTCAGTACTAAGGCTGGGATATTGTCAGGGCCCGTTTAATTTTTAATATCCAATGCCTTCAGCTGTTTTGTGATATCACGTGATATGAATAGAGCTGGCAGAAGAATGGCATCTGTAATGCTGTGTACAACGGGAGGAAGCCGTGATTGGTCATCCACTGACAGTTTTGGCTGATGTGCATTGTACAGGATTTAGCCTCAGCTTTTGACCTGATGTGCTGGGCTCCTCCATCATTGAGTTTGGAGTTATTTTTGGGTCCTCCTCCTGTAAGTTGTTTGTTTACTGCCATTCACAGCCGGATATTTGTGCAAAGGCAATTATGAGGCCTGGGCTGCAGAGCTTAGACTTGAATTTTAGTTTTGGGAGCTGTTTAGCTCTGCCCATCACTTGCTGCTTATGGAGTTTGGCACTCACGTAGCCATGTGTCATCTGTACACCGGATTAACTAGTCATTTCAATGTATGTCAGTTGTTTGTCCAGGCATGCCCTCCTGCTTTCTTCGCTGAAGCAGGGTTGATCCCCTGGCTCACTCGTAATGGTGGAATGGGTGATATGCCAGACCACACATTTACAGATTGTGCTCAAGTTCTATTGTACTGATACTAATGGTCTGCAGCATCTCATGTCTGCCCGGTCTTGTATTGATAGAGCTTTACGAAACCCATTACAGTTAACATAATGTTAGGGCAAGTGAACTGGATGGGGGATATCCTCAACTTGAGGTGGGACTTTGCCTCCATAGCAACTGTGCAGTTGTCACTCCTACCGATACTGGCATGGAAAGATGCATCTGTGGCAGTCAGGTGGGTGAGGGTGGAGTCAAGTTTTTTTTTTTTCTATTGTTCATTCCCTCACAACCTGCTGCGTGCCCGGTCTAGCAGCTAAGTAAGATTGTCTTCAGTCAGCTTGGTTAGTTGTGATGCTGCCACGTCTCTCTTGGTGATGTATATTGAAGCCCACCACCCAGAGTGCATTCTGTACCGTTACCACCCTCGGTAGTTCCTCCAAGTGGCATTCAGCATGGAGAGGCACTGCTTCATCAGATGAGAACGATTAATACGTGCTTTCGGCAGGAGGTTTCTCGCCCATGTTTGACCTGATGCCATGATACTTCATCGCGACCGATGTCAATGTTGTGGTTTCCCAGATCAACTCTCTCCAGACTGTACGCCACTGTGCTGCCTCCTCTGCTCGGTCTTTCCTGCTTGTGGGAGACATGACATAGCCAGGGAAGTTGATTGTCGTATATGTGTCATTACAAACCTGTTCTGGTTCTCTTAATTTCCTTCATTCATTTAACATTTTCTCGTTCTTTTATGTCTTTTTTTTTCACATTTTTCCTCTGGTTACCAGTTGATTTGATTCCGTACCCAGATATTTTGGGGCTTATCAATCCAGGTAGCATGGCTGTGTTGCGACATAATGATTCCGGTTGCATGCTTGGTTCAAGATGAACTGTTTTGACACTGGAGTTTGTAAGGGCTGATATATTTAAAACCCCAAAGTGAAGCTTTGTGCTACTGACAAACCTATATTTTCAATGGTTATGTTTTGGGTTGAATTTGGAAATTATGGGACAAAGCCAGCAATTCATGATAGGTATTTCCATCAAACTAAATGAGTCATTTGTTAATTAAGAAGAAATTGAATATTGCATATGGCTAGAAAATAGTGCTATCATAACCTTTATCGAATTCAACACTTGAGCTCCACTAAGGGAAATATATCTAATGGACATATGCAGAAACCAGAAAAAAACCCTTTTCACCTGACCAATTCAAAATGTGGTCATTTTAGTTTGCTCGAATGCGGCTGCAATGATAGATTCACAGTCGTAGATCATACATGCCTCTGCCCTGCATGCACACTTTCCGTTCTACTATATCCAGGCTTTTTCTTTGAATATAAATTCTTATTGTATCACCAGGCCCTTTGAACTTCGTCCTAGTACCAATTTTATTAGTAATGTTAACATCGTTTGGTGTATCCATGCCAGATGCAAGATTTCCCTCCCTCTCTTGAATGGTCTATTTAGGAAAACTCAAAAAATACATTCTACCTTACTGTTTGTATCTGAAAGTTACTGCACATCAAAACACCTCGAAGAGCTGGCTTGAATCCGATTAACACACATACTGAACAAAACTTATATAAAAATAGTTCTAACAAAATTATATACTTAAACGTTTCTTCAAGATAGACCGAGTTGATTCCAAAGATGGTGAAGGTACAAAAAGTTCTCAGCAGCTACGCTTGTGTGCTTACAGCTCAAAACCCTGCAATAAAGTTTCAGACTATAACTAGAGACTACTTATTACAGAGGAAGCCCACAGCACTTTGCTAATGGATACCAGGGTAGTATTAATTTTCGTTAGGCATTCGTATTAATGGTATATTAGACATCGGTTAACCGCAATATCCAAAATATTCATTAATTTCAGAACAAAAAAAAAAAGAAATTAAATTCGAACATTCATCCAGCTGGATCTCGAAAGGTATGCAGATCAATTTTAAGCAAATATTGTGTACTCGACATCTACTTCAGCCATAATAATCCCCAAATAGATGGCCTCTGGAAATCGATTTTCCATACTTATACTTGTATGGGTATATCAGTGTCCTAATTACTTTTTTTAGGAATGGCCCCTCACTGTCCACTAACACCCTGCTGATTCATTCCGCAAGGACATTTATAGGAAGTATAGATGCTGGTTTGCTTGCATGTGGTGGTTGTGCTGCCATCTAGCACGCACAGCACGTTTCGAAAAAATGCACCACACCATTCTGAAAACCTGGCCCGCAGAAACGTTGTTCTGTTTCTCTGAATGCCCTACCTTTGTAATTTCACGTTTTATCTATAATATCTCTTTTAAATATTTGTGTGGTTGACTTACCTGATGAATGCGTCTACACTCTACATCTAAATGCCTTTGAGGTGATCTCTACTCTCTCATTATAATTCCATTTTTAATATTAAAACAGATTGGAAATCCATCAGCCTCAGCTTCACAATGAGCTGATTTATATATATTTCATTACTCTGGGTCAGCTTGCTGAGCCTCAAGGAGGGATATTTGTTATACATCTCTTTTGGATGATCTAAGTCTTTGAAGAAATTTTCTTCCAGCCGAACAGCTGTCTGTGGCGTCATTTTAAACTTTGATGATGGACTTTGCTTAGCCAGTGCTCTCGTTAGCGGGCTCGAAGGAAAATAATTCCTGGAACGTTTTCCTGTAACTTCTCAACCACTTGAAACAAACTTGGCCATTATTAATTCAGTAGGAGGAGAGCAACTTCACTCCAGCTAAGCCAGTGCCCAGGATAAAATCAACACAATACGGTAAATACTGACTAATCTGTACCACAAACACGCAGACGATATGTTAAACTCGAAGTGTGGTTGATAGAAAGGTAAGTTCATACAACCTTCATCAGTTGCATTGTCTAAAGAATGCACCATCTGATGAAAACGTTCGGATTCTTCTCCTTATATCTTCGTACGTTTGGCTCCCTCATTTGTGGGAAGAGGGGCTAGCTATCTTCTTGAAAAAAACACCTTTGTAACTCTCGTGTACCACTTTCACCCTTCCTAAACTGAGAACATTGTTCACAATCTGTTTCACGGATTCAGTTAACGATGCAAATTGATCTGTTGTACTTTCTATCAGGCCGTTCCTCCATGAATCACCCTTATATACTCCAATATGGTCAACTGATTTCCCTCGATTCTTCCCAGACAAAAAAAAACACTATAACGTCACACTCAGTTACAATGGAAACACTTAGGCCTTCGGAAACCAATTCCACAACCAAACATCCCTACTTGGTCATGAAGACGGTTTTCTGGGTAACTTCCAGTTGTCCCTTCCCTTCCGTCGCTACATGCCTTTCTTTTGCTTCCCCACCTTATATCATTCTATCTGGTCTAATGGGCCAGATGAAAAAGCCATTTGGATTTATAGGCTAGTTCAAAATCTTCAGATGTCTCTACCACCTGTCTAGCTTTTGCAATGGTGTAGGCTTCAATATGGGTTTTATTTACTAGAGGAATGTATTTTTTTTTCCAGGAGTATTATTTCCAAGATAATTTGCTACGTTGTCCCTAGCACTAATCATCGTAAGCAACGGTCAACATTGCTTTGCTTTCCCCTCTCAAAATTAAAGCAGGCCTGCCCAGGCTGTTTCCTTTAATTTCGAAATTCCTGCTTCTGTGCCTCAGGGACAAACTATCAATAACCTTCTATTGTTGCAAAAAAATAACCAAATTCGGATTCTGAAGCGATGCATATGGCTAATGAACTTTACCTGCCAACCAATTCAGCAAGAACAATCTCCTGATTCCATTTGGCGTTTTCATCTTATTAAGCTACCTTTATCAAATAAGCAAAGACTGCTTCAATATAACTTATTTCAAATTGTGCAAGGTTTTGCACAAAGTTAAAGCCTCCAAACTGGCATTTGGCCTGGAGTTATTTAATCATCAAAACCTTCATCAGCATCTTAGGCTTCCTTTTTTTCAAAGTTCAGCTATTTAACCAGGTATTACACTTCTCCTCCTGGTCTGTCCCTGCCATTGCCAGCTTCTCCCTCTGAAGATCATGTTATTTTAACTTATCTCGCTCGCTTTCTCTGTCCCCTGTTTCTGCTGTCTCACTTTGAGTAGCTTTCACTCTTTCTCTCTCTCACTCTCTTGCTTTCCCTTTCTTCTCTTCGCCTTTCATTTCCTCACTTTCTCTTGCCCTTTGTTTTCGTTTTGCATTGAATGCACGTTTTTTGATTTAGTTCCGTTTACTTCAGTTTTGCTTCATTTGCAACTCTATCTTAGCTAACTCAGTTGACACACACCGTGGGCAAATTCGTCTCACTTGTGTCCCTTTCAAATTAAAGTGCTACTATATTACCTGAATTATGCCAGCTTTCCTCACGTAGTGGTCAATTCTGACTTCAAGTTATCCATTAATTCCCTTCGCTGAGAATTGATTACTTTTTGTTAACCCATCGTTTTATATTCCACATCTGCAGAAAGATTTTAGCGACTACCGACGCCATTTCAGTTTTCCATTGTATACAAAATCTGGTCTCTGTTCTCCTCTCCTTTTCAATTATATTCCCAAATCCAATCACCCGCTGCCCCACGTTTTAAATACCTTAAGAGTCCAAAATTTATGTTATGACCCGGATCATAGTAGTGCACAAATTATCAAGCACCACGAATCCACAGGCTTAAGATTAATTTACATCTATAATGTTCTCAATAAAACAGTCTATTGTATAACGTTACTTTTTATACCAGGGAGAAATGAAACACTGGCCAGGCCTCTTGCAAAATCTCAGAAGGTTTGCCTTATTTTCAAAGAAAACTTAATTTAATGATTTGCAAGTTCTGGCAAATACACAATCGCTCCCTAAAAAATCGCCAAGCAGTGGTACAGACACACAGACAGAAAAAAAAAAAAACAAAGGATAAACAGGTAGAATATATCTGCAGAGATCGGTTTTTGAGTATGCACATTACTAAATAAAGCATAAGTTCCGCAGGACCTGGACGTCATCTATTGGAATTCTCTCATGTGCTTCATACCAACTGGTCTCACAATTGCTATTATAAATGTAGCCTAGTTACAATCAGATGAGAGTTCCCGGCTACAGGATTTAGCTGAAAACAATGTTAGTCAAACTAGAGAAACAGAGCCAAATTGAGTAGCCTTCCTTGCTCTTTTAGGTAAAAGTAGGACTGCCTTCAGAATCAGCAGTTTCACAACTTACATTTTTTTTTCTTGCTCGCTAACACATGTAATTTGCTGCAAGTTACGACCTTTCATTTTCAGTTTTCATTCTCCGTCAATTAAAGTGATTTCATTTCAAAACAAAAAACTAAATGTTCCTCAATTACACTAAAGTTCAGGTAATTCTTCATAAGGACCTGCTTGCTGACAAGGCTAAATGGGAGCTTCAGGCCCTCCACATCACGCCACACCATTGTATTTGTAAGATGAAGAAAAACATTCTCGACAGATCTGCTTTCAATAATCCCTCATTGCGCTATGTATTGCCTTCCCCAAGTTTTCATAACCCCGCCCAGTCCAGGCTACCACATAATTGTCCATTACTTAAAAAAATGCCTATTTCCCGTCTATATTGGTATATTTCGTAGAGTAGGTAAAAAATTATAGTGTGACTCGAGGTACATCTACAGATGTGTCGAACTCTTTTTGCGTTAGGGTCGCACTGAATGTCACTGTCACACGATGATTCTAACTTTGCATTCTAATTACTTTCCCTGCAATTGTCCCATGTTCTTTTTTTTAAGGTTCTGTTGTTTAATTGTATCAATCACCTGTTGCTGCTGTTCTACAGTTTTGTTTCCAAATTGCAATGAGCAACATCCGAATTAAACATGTTACATTATTAATTAAACTCATCTTCAGTACTCTGACAGGAGCCAACAGTTTCAAATACTTTGAAGGAAATTTTAAACCAAGATCAACAGAATCAAAGGCAGGTTTAATTGGAATTTGTCCAAACAATTCAGCATAAATTTCAAAAATATCCTTTAAATTCAATTACTAAAGTGTTCATTTTTAAAACATCATGCACATTTTTTGAACTTCTCCTTCTTCTTCAATTCATATATATTTAGCTTATCTTCAGTCAGAACACTTCAAACAAATTAACATTTATCATTCAACAAATTTCGAACAAGCAAAGAGACCACTAAAATAGAGGTGCACACAAAAGTTTGTTTCACATTTTTCTTTTTCCACGAAAATCGAGACTACAGTAGTGTTTCCTAAACTATGCTTTAAACTGCATGGTCCTTTTGGGGGATCCTCGCAAATCGCATAGTTTGGCTTCCGTGTCACTAATGTTAACACAACAACTATATGTTTCCAGTCTTTATTATTCCCCCCTTTGTCCATTACTGCTTTTGCTCCGGCAGGACAAAATTGGGCACACTGACTTTCGTTTTATTTTTGTTTCAGTCGTCTTGAATTTCCATAACAACAATTGCATTTAATGATCGAACTTACTCTCTCGACTTCGACACATAACGTGATCACAAATTGACTGTTGCTTAGCGCGTCCTGCTCCTTGATCAACTATTATTCCAGCCATGGTACATTATTTGGACGGTGATGAAGGGAGGTTTGATCACCAAGAAACTACTTCTTTAATCCTTCTCCTTTGTGGGGTCTCATGGAGGTGGTACAGAACAAGACTGGGCAAAATCCCTTATATTGTACCTATTGTATCCACACTGCAAAAGGGTGATGATGGGTTATTTTTAAAGAGGTCGGAGGAATGCTGATGCAATGAACAGACTTGGCCCAAGCACTGTCGTACCTGATATCATTCAGAGACGTTCGTTTATTGATAAAGATTACATTTATTTTGAATAACTGAAGAACAATATTGTGCATGAATTGAAATCAATTGACTGCATTTGCTTAGGTGATTCACTAAAGGCAAGCGGGGAATGTAATGGTCCTAAAATTTCTGCAAACTATGCTGCACCCTCCATGTGTGTACTTGAAACACATCGTGGCTCTGAAAGGTGTGAGTAGCCTGGGACAATAAATTACTGATTTGCCAAAGTAACTCTGGTTGTTTCTTTGGTATGTTATGAAATATCTGATAACATCAAAAAGCTTTGAGATCTTGGAGAGCTTGGATACATGGGCATAAAATTTAACAAGTCAATGACTAACACTGCAATACATATTTATCAACAACAATGCTCAAGTTCAACGATTTTACACATGAACGAGAATGGCACTGACGCTTTCCAGCGATGCAACTAATTGCATCGACTTAAGGGCTCAATTTTAACCCAACCAAATTCTCTTTCAAACAATAAAAGAGCGACGGGATGTTCACTCTCTGCCTTTGCCTGAGGAAACTCGTATTACACATGCTAACCTTTGCTTCAATGAATTTGCTCCAACTTATTTGAAGAGAAGTCAGGAGGATTAAAATAATGCGATGCCTGGGAGTACTTACAACATCCTGGCAAATGCAACGTGAATTGTGCTGCAGAACTAAATGCATCACCAGACATGCATTCAGTAAAGCTACAACAGTGACATTGCACGGCATGGATAAAACAGTCCAGGTATTCCCTGTGTATTGAAGGCACGCATATCCACACCAACAAATGTCAATCTCAACAACCTATTCACGATCTTCAGCAATGGGATGTCATCGACAGTGTAATCAATCAGCATTGACACTTCAAGTATCTTTTCACTGAGGCTCCGTGTTCTGCCAGGACAGGTGGCTTCTCATCCAATTACTGATTTTGTACCAGCATGTTAAAAAAAATAGATTAATTCAATGCAGGGTATGAGCGTAACTGTCAAAGACAGCAAAGCAGCATTTGACTAAGTGCAGCATGAAAGAGCTATGTTAACAGTCAAACAAATGAGGATAGAGAGATCAATCTCCATTGGTTGATGTCGTACATAGTGGAACTCAAAATTCCATTGGCTGTAGGGGCCCAAACATCGCATGTCATTGTTTTGGGAGTTACTCAGTGCTATGTCCTCGGCCCAAGTATATATTTTTGTCTTGTTTCATCAATGTTCTCCTCCCATCGTAAGTCAGAATTTGCTTGGTCGCTGATGCTTGTACAATATTTAGTGCCATTCAGAACTCCTCAGGTACTAAACGCTGTGTACAATATGCAGGAGAACCTGGCAAATATTCAGGTGTTTGCTAATATGTAGCAAGTGACATTGGTGCCATGCGAGTTCCCCAAAAAATGTCCATATACATAACGAGAGAATACAACTATCTCTCTTGTAAGTATGTATAATAATCATCGTAAAACAACCATCAACATGTGGAAAGTCACCATTGACACAAAACTGAACAATACCAGCCATATCCATGTGGTAGCTACAAAAACAGGTCAGACTTTGGGAGTATTATGGCTTGAGAGTCATCGCCTAAAGCGCCAGGTCTTGGTTAGCATCAACAATTCTCATGAAGTAATTGCGATGCAATATTTTCCACGTGGCTGGATCAGGCCCGCTGGATCCAAAAGCCAATCAGGAGGTAGAAGCAAATTTAGAAAAAAACAAAACAGCTGACTTGATCGGAAGCACCTCCAAATACTTTTAAAAAGTCATTTTCTCCAACACTGACCCACAGTGACAGGATTGAATACAACATAGTCTTCCCCGGCTCTTCAATGTTCTTTCGACAGCACCTTTCAACAATGGAAGCTACTGCCGAGACAGAAAGGGCAGCAGGCCCATGAAAACATCTGAAAATATCCCGTCCAAGGCACACATTGATATGACTTGGGTCTATACTGCCATTCCTTCACTGTTGTGTGATAAAAACACTGGGAACCTGCAGTATGTGGGTACCTGTGCCAGATGGACTGTGACGGTTCAATAAGGCGAATCAGAACCAACTTCTTAAGGGCAATTAGTTACGAGCAAAAACTCGTTGACTTTTCAGCCCATGGATGTGTACAAACAATGATGGTGATTATCTCTAAATCTGTCATCTTGGAACAGGCCAAAGATCTTCAATCATAGAAACGTAAAATACAACTAATCGGAATGAATTTTAATACGAATGCAAAGTTCAGACGACTGATTAGCATATAAAAACAGCCCAGATGTGACATTTGGAACTGTTGCATAATGTAACTAAGGAACATGTGTGTAACATCGATCATGATACTTGGAAACATTTTTAAAAAATATTCTTTCAAATTGTGTTTTGACACATTGGGAATATTTTATGGAGCACCAGACATGAAACAAGATATGAGGATGATAATGTTGAGGAAAAACAATTGCAAATTTTACACGCTGTATCATTTTATTCATCAATATCATGACACAAAATGTCAATGTATTGTTTAATGTTCATAAAGAGCATTTACACAAGAAGTGCTGGTATACCGTAAGGTACATACTTAAGATTTTTTATGCCAACAGCAACTATATGAGTGACTTATTGAGAATAAGGAACACAATCTTTGAATAATGTATCAGAAATGTAATGAATTGATAGATTCGACTGACAACGAATTCGAGTTTGACTTCAGAGGTGGATGAATAATTGGCTGAACAAGACAGAAAAAAATTCAGTGGCACTGTTGAAGGGAAGAATGAGAGGGGGAATTAGACAAACATATATTTGAATTAAGGGAAAAGTTGAATTGCACCTCAAATGTATGTTATTATTACGCAAGGAGCTAATTCAAGGAAAGAAAAAAAGTCGCTTCAGACAGAAAGTGATTAACAAGAGATCAATTGCAGTACCCATCTGGGATAGCGCCAAGATATTTATGTGACTATATGTAGTTATAAACTTCGTAAGTTTTTAATAGTATCAATTGACTGCGAACTGACAGAACAAAACGAAACTGCTGCCTCTAGAACTACTAGAGTTGTTCTCAGAATTTCTGCGAAAAGAACAGGAAATCTACCAGAGTCGCGAAAAAACAATTATCTGCTGCCTCATGTTGGAATATTGAGATTCAATTACGGCGCCAAAACTTCAAACAAATTTGACTCTTTGCTACATTAAAAATTAAATTAGATGGCGGATTGCCAGTTTAATTTATGTTTGATGAGTCTTTGTGTTTGGCCGCCTGTACAGACCCGTGACTGAAATGTTAGATGCTTTGGATTTGTTTGTATGCATATTTACAATTTAATTGGATTTTGCAACCCCTGATGTTAAATAAGTATGCTAAATGCGGTCAAATGTTTAGTGACTCAGAAAATGAAACAGGAATTGGCAAACAAAACTTAAAGTAGAAGTAACAAACTTTCACAACTTCAACTGACATGGCCCAGGATAACATGAAGATATAACAAAAAAAGCAGGAGTTGAGAAAGTTAGATTGAAATAAGTGTTGGAAAGTGAGGAGAGGGACTTTTAGCTCTCAGCTAAGACGACTGCAAGACTATGGGGACAGTATTTGACCAAATGGTCATTTATTGACCCCAGAAGATTCATCAGTTTAGTAGAGGCGTTGCTGGGAGGCAGAGTTAGAGAGTTTGCTCTGCTTTTGAAAGAAAAAACTATGAATTTAGCACACGTCTTTTGGATGTGACAGAGAGAGCGATAAATTTGTGTGAGAAGAATCAAATGAATGATTCAGAATTCATCTATGGAAATTGTTTAAACCTGTTGCAAATTCCAATTGAGAAACCTTTGTGTGAGGTTCGTGGTAACTCTCCACTGGCGTAATTGTGTGTAAACATATAGTTGTATTCAACAAATAGTGTTAATTATGAAGCGCCTTATGGGCTGGTACTGGGATGGTTCCAGGATTTTTATGGTGAAATAGAATCTTTTGCATTTAGTGTTTTATACAAATTTCAGCCTTACTGTTAAACTACTTCGTCAGCAGACTCCTGTGAACTTGTTCGTAACTTTGATCCACGGTTCCCAAAATAAAAGTTAATATTTATAAAGGCAGGTTTCACTTTTGAACCTGGCTTCATCATTATAACGTTATCTGTGATTGGTATACGTTAGGCAAGCAAAACAAAAAAACTTCAGACTTTACTTCAATGAAGGTTTAAAGTCGTTCAAGTCACACTGCTGGTTATTTTTTTTTCCTGTGATTTGTTTCGACATATTGACTTCATGGCCTGAGGATGTTTACTTTCGCGCGATTCACAATGAGCATGCAAAAACTCCGAAAACCCTGATGGGACATAACAAGATAAACATAATAATGAGAAATAAAGAGCAACATAAATTGGATAAAAAAGAGCACTGTTCATTATATCAGCCATTTCAATATTCAGAATTGTTTCGAGCATGCAGGATCAGTAGGCCATGAAAATCGTGCTTTTTCGCACTTCATCACAGTATGGCATATACCTCTACAAATGTTCAAAAGCAAGAGCTATTCTCGCTTCCTGATTCTATTGTTAACTGTCATTTGTGTGGATCTTTAATTAACCCCCAAAATACTTAGTAACTAAATCAATTCCAGGAAGGTTAATTAATAATACCTTAATGATGTGTTAATTGTCTTCACACTTATTTTATTCTCAATGCAAGATTAAGCCTTGTAACTGACTTGGCTCCAATAACCTAATTAAATTAAACCATCGATCAGACATTATATATTCACTATGCAAAATTAATCATCTATGTTCCTTCCTTCTGTAAAAAATAACATTTTGATTAATGCTTCAGAATTTCGGTCACGGTGCAGCATTTGTTTCCTGAAGGTATTTTTGTTCAACGATTTATCTCACCAGACTTCAATTGTCTTAGCATCTCCTAATTAGTAGTGCATGTTATCCAGCTATTTTTCACCATATTTTTCACAAAACGCACGTCTATTGTAGTCCATTCATCTCCCATCCTTGGCTTATATTTTAACGTCTGCAGTCCTATGCTAAATTTGAGCAGATGAGACATTATATTTATCTCTTTCTTTTCCCCCACAGATGTCTTATTTTCTGTTCTAAGGATGTCTGGCATTGGTGTTATTTTTTTTTTATTTTTCTTAATATTCCTTTGCATTTCCTAACAGATTCACACATCAGGTGCCATCAGTCTACCCAAGTAAAAAAAAAAATATTCTTATTATCTTGAGTCACGCAATTCCAGTAATACTTTTTTTATGTTTTCCAACATTTTTTCTCAAATGTTCTTGCATCCTCTTTGTTTACGCGTTACTTAATATAAGCAGGGAATATTTAGTTTTGACAGGTTTCTTAAAAGATATTTTAAGGCCCATGGTGCTCATTGTTTGCTGGAGCAGGCTGGAAAGGCAGAAATTTAAATTCCTTCCTCCAATCCCTACCTTCATATTTCCCAATGATATTTCCTACTTTCGTAAGTTGAATCTATTTATAGTTCATGAGAGTTGTTTTTTTTTGCTGCAAACGCTAGTATAGCTGAAAGTTTATACCAATCGCTAATGGTGTTACATAAGATCACATTAATATACGAATTTAAATCATAAACAGGTGCCCTTGGACACTGCTACGCCATTCAATAAAATCATGGCCGATCTGTTTGTATTTCGAATACCATTTTCAGTGCACCACTGATAACCATTGTGGATCTTGCCTAACAAGAATATATTTATCACTGCTTTAAAAAAGTATTCAATGAGCCCTTTTCTACCACCTTGTGATGCAGTGTTGCAAAGTTACAGTACCTTCTGAAGTGAATAAAAAACGATAGCCTCATCTCTGTCCTAAAAGGGCAAACCTTAATTTTAAAACAGTGCCACCGAGTTCTTGGCTCACCATCATGAGGCAACATCATTTTCGCATGCTTGACAATATTGTTCTGGCTCGTATTTACTTCAGTCAACCCACTCCTTGCTCTGCTAAACTCCCATGGAAACAAGCCAAGTTTTCCTACCCTTTCCTTATGAGGCAATCCGCTCATCTAAGGTATCAATCCACCTTCGTCTGGTTCACCTCCAACGCACTGAGATTGCTTCCTAAGTAAAGAGACCAGAGGTGCACACAGTATTTGATGTGCGGGCTCACCAATGGCCAGAGCAAGCATGACATCATTTATGCCAAATAACTCTCGAGATGTATTGTAGCATTCCACTAGCACGTTTACTTACATGCTCTATCTGCACTGGAAGCCCTATGCCCCGCAGCTCCCTTGAATATGTACCTATTCTCTATTTAAGCAATGCTCTGATTTTTCTAGTATTCCTTTCAAAGTGAGCAGCTTTAACTTGTCCCCACGTTATATTCCACATGCTAGATTTGTGCCCTCTCACTCAACCTAATTATATGCATCTGGAACTTTTGATTATATCTGACATAACTCTGCATCACGTGTAAATTTAGCAAGCATATATTTGTTGTCCTCAATTAAGCCATTGATATCAATTGTAAAATTTGGGGCTCCAGCACCAATATCTGTTTGACAATGCTAATCAAGTAGTTCCAATCAGAAAAAAATAATAATCAGTCATGCTTTTTTTCACTGTTCTACCAGGTAGAAAAACCTTCCATCCATCCTAATGTTTCATCCACTACACCATGAGCTTCGATTTTCCACAACAACCTTCGATGTGGCATCTGATCAAAGGAATTCAGTGGAAAACAAAATAGAGCACATCTAGGGCTCTTTGCAAAGAGCTGGAAACTCATTCAATTTGCACTGGCATTAATCTTGTCTGGATGTCCTTAAATTACCGCGTTTAAATTCACTGTCATCTGCCTCGTTTCGAATTAGACTTAGCTATGCTTTATTAATATCAAACACCTGATTTCATGGAGCATCATCAATGTTGAGACAGCAAGCTCTTTCGATTAGATGTTTAGCGTGCTGTTCATGAAAAATAACGCTTTTTTTTAACAAGGATTTCCAGTCTGCTTTATCGCACTGCCCTTTGGTGTTGAAGATAATGGTGAATTTATCCCAGCAAGAAACAGCAAATGGGTCTGTCAGGGTGAATCTTCAACAGATTATGATCCCAAGTCCTCTGGTAGAGCACACCATGATCACAAGTTTTAAAAATGATTGGAAAGATAAATTGTTAATTAAAGGTGTCCAAAACAGACCCATCCAGCGTTATCTAGTCTAGCCTACGGGTATTAATGGTGTGTGTATTTTGTTCGCAGAACAAGAACCTCCTCCATCTGGGCACCTCCTGTTTGACAATATGCATGTGCGATCACAGGGCAGCTCATTTGTAGTTGTAATCAATTGAACAATGTAAACATTATGTTGGTGAGAATCTGCGAGTGTCTGCAGAATCCACAAGACCTCCGAAATCATGACACATTTGGAGGGAATTGCCGAAAATCAATCAATGTTTTTCTCAAACTAATTTTTAGTGAAAAATAGGGGAACATACCGAATTCACTTGGATGAACAGGCAGCAGGGGTAGAACAAAGGTGACAGTGTTAAACATCGCACCACCGAAATTGAATAAAGATCTCCTTTTGGGATCGATGCGCAAACCAATCTATCTGAAAAGACGAGCGCTGCCAAAATGAAAATTATATATGACACTTTCAATCCAAACCAAGAGCATCCACACGGAAAGTAGAAACGAATGTTGCAATGGGAAATATATTAGTATGGATAGGAGATTGGCTGGCTGTCAGAAGGCACAGAGTATGCCTCAATAGGTATTTTTCGAATTGGCAGGATGTGAGGTATTTGCTGGGGCCTGAGCGTTTTATGAATGCCCTTGATAGGAGTGAATACGTGGTAGCTAAATTTGCAGATGACACAAATATAGATAGGGAAGTGTGTTGTAAAGTTGACATGAGGAGGTTGCCGATGTTAATATGTAGGTTGAGTGACTGGGCGAAGATCTAGCAATTGGAGCTTAAAGTTCGAAAATGTGAAGTTGTTCACTTTGGCAGGAATAAAACAACACGGAAAACTACTCATAAGAAGAACGGCTGCATAATTCTGAGGTGCAGGAGTACCGACGTGCAGCAAGTAATTAAAAAAGTTAAAGCAATGTTGTGCTTTATTACGAGACTTAATGAGCATAAAAGCAAGGCTGTCATACTTTGCTGACAGAGCACGTCGAATACTGTGGAAAGTTCTGCCCGCCTTATTTAGGGAAGGATTAAATGAATTGGAGGCAGTTCAAATGAGATTTACTAGATTGATACCGGGAATAATTTAGCTGTCTTATGAGGAAACATTCGACAGCTGGGGTTGTTTCTGCTGGAGTTTAGACGAGTGAGGGGCAATTAGATTAAAGTGTACAAATCCTGAACGGCCTTGCAAGGTGGAAGTCGAAAGGTTGTTTCCTCCTCTGGGTGAGTGCAGAACTAGGGCACATTGTTTTAAAATTATGGGTCATCATGAGAATAGGGTAATGAGGACGGCTCTTTTAGTCTCAGCTGATTTCCCGACTTTGGAACTCTTTGCCTCAGAAGATGCTGGAGCGGTGTCAAAAAACATGTCTTAAGAGAGACGTAGATTGTCTCTTGTTGCTCAAGAGAATCAAAGGATATCGGAGTTTAATGACAATGTAGAAAACGAAAGGCAAAGAAATCAGTCATGAGCTTTTTGAATAGTGGAACAGACTCGAGGCCGAATGGCTTTCTTTACTTCATATTTCTTATGCTCTTCTGCTCTTACGGAACAGTCGAGCAACCCATGCACTTATAGTGCCAGAATTTTAACACACAAAGTGAATGAAAGTCACCTTCTACTGTTTCAAGGAGAAAGGCACAACATATATTACAGAAGTGCACGCACATTTGGTGCAACGCTTTTCTTGTGTTGAATTCATATGAAAATGAACATTGTATTTTGAATCTAGTAAACACAAATAATTGCTTTCAGTGGCTGTCTTATTTGTGTCCTGAGTTCCAACTTGCCTGAGAGTGTCAATTCATGTCTACACTGGTTAATTGTTCACATGTTGTCTCTCTACCAACTATTATAGTCCAGTGTTAGGTATTTTAACGAATACCCTTTTTCATAGCATAGCCCATAATATTAGAGATTATACATTTGATTTGTTGCAGTAAAGTTCAGTATTTCAAAAAAAAATGACTTGGCGAATTTCGCTTCTGGGACTGGATCACATGCGTAACATCATTAAACATAGTTTATTCATCCAACAATTGATTTGATTCAGTGGTTGTCCTGCCGATTCTGTATTAATATTTACGTCCTTTGGCTTGACATTTATTTGTCTTCAGCTCAATATAAGTTTAATTGTTGTTTCTTATGCAAATAAAGGTTGACGTAAAACATGGGTACTTCTGATATTATAAGCTATACATTAAACATTCAACTCATTACACATGCTCTAAAGCTATTTGCAATCACTTCAGTCGCATTAATCAAAGAGCTTTCTTGTTTCCTTTATATTTCATGAGCGATGAATGGCCTCTATTGCGCATGTAAAAACCCATTCTGCATGAACATTTTCAGTAGCCTAAGGAAGCGACTGATACCCACACATTTCTCATTGGCCTTTCTTTCTTCAAAATCGGCCAGATGGGGGAAGCAATGACCAAATGTTTAAGAGAAACAGAAATCAAATCCGTACTGTATCGCATAATGATAAGACGAAACTGGTAATTGCTTGCACGATTCTGGTGTACATTTTAAATTTTAAATCCCCCCCCCAAAAATAAATAGAGGTGTGTAAGCATGGCACTATATAACTAGCACTGAGTTCATAGTAGAAAAATTATGTTGTGACGAGTTTCATGTGGTAACAGTAGAGGGAATGTTTACCCTTATAGAGGAGGTGAACCTTGGAAGGAAAACATAAGCTACACACTGTTAAATCCAATGCCAGATTCAGCAGGACCGCCTTTACCAAAATTGAACATTATGATGATCTTGGTTGCACGGCATAGAGGTAAGTAAAATCGTTTTGATGCCTTTCAAACAAATGTGCCTAGCTGGAATTTTTATCTGGCTACACAAAGTGATAATTTGAGGGATATCCAGGATTAAGCTAAAGCGATGCAGGAATGAAGATACACCCCCAGTTTGTATTGTGTACGACATATAGTGTGCTGACATCTGGTGGTTTTCCTATAGGCCAAGTTTTCTTGTCATTCCAGGTAGCATACATGCCGTTGAAGAAGCCTTGATGTGTTGCTGCAGTGCACTTGAAGACTAACAGAGGACAACTGCATTGCAGACAGTGGAGATTGTGATACATATTTGCTTTGATGGGTGATGTGTCCATAAAGCGAGATTTTTTTGTATATCATATGAACGTGCATTTTCTTAGATGCAATCATCCAAGTATGTTCAGAAAAGTGAACTCCGCTCCTGACTTGTGCATTTTATGTAACGGAGACAATTTGATGAATAAGAACATGACTCAAATGCCTCAGGCATCCATCTGACCTTGCATCTATTGCATTTATGTGCCGGGTCTCGTTCATTTACTAGTTAATGAAAAATTCCGATGATCTTGGTCATGTGGGGCTCAACGATGGCAACGTCGTTGTATTCCATGGGAAGTTGCTAAGCACATCGTGTTGATTGCGTCCCAAAACCGAAACTGTCTGAAAAAACCTAATTTGAGGATCGATGACCATATTGTGAGCAAGTGGAGTTTGAAAGCATTGGTGTTGGCATCTCTATCAATGCTGACCATTGATAGTGCAACTTTAATGGAGAAATTGGGCAGGTGCATTTTTTACTACATATTTAATTTTGTTCTGTTGTTTTCTGTATTTGTGCATTTATTTTTTTACTTTGACAGCTGATATCCGTGCATGGCTGTTTTCGAGTAAATTGACACGAAACACGGCAATTTCTGAAGCAAAGTCCAATATCACCATCATGGGAAACTTGTTGAATCTCGCATTATTTGCTGCATGGAGTTCTTTCAGACATTATATTTAAGTTCTGTTAGGCTGAACACAATTTGCTTAACATTAGCATCAAAGATGCTGAGTAACACACCCAGTAAGGGAGATTGATTGTTTGCTCTGCAATTCAAATTATAAATTAATGAAATAATTTTAGTGTTAAGTTTTGCAGTCAGCCTTTGGCTTTCACCATTATCTATAGAACGCTCTTCATGGAGCCACTTCCTTAAGTTCATCCATAATTTATTGTTCAGCACCAATTATGGCCGAATGTGGTAGAATTACAAGCATCAATTCATCCTTTGGTTGCAGATTTGTATATCATTCGCGGTGGCATTCCCCACCCCCATCCCCCGCTATGTTGCGATTAATGTTGCTGCTGATGAGACTTGGAACTTACTAATGCTCAAATCTGAACGTTTGCTTTCTTATGGCTTTGCGTCGTGGTGGGCATAAACAACAGCAGGATATCTCACTTTCAAGATGTGAGCTTATTTCAAAAAATCTGCGTCATTTCACCAAATTCGGCCACAAATAAATGCAGTGAAATTGCCGTTGGTTTCGAACAGACAAGGTCATGTAAGTTCATTCCCCTTTTGGAGCTATTAAGACATTTTGCATATGCATGTGTCAAATTTAGTGTCCAAGTACTGAACTAGCTCGCTCAATGGTAGGCATTCTGAGCCACATTGGTGCTGAATTCGAATGAAACATCTAAAAATACATGTTAAGCCCCTGCGGCCTCGAGGCACCATCTAATTGGAATTCAACTTAGAATAATATTGATTGATCAGCTCAGCAATATTCAACAAGTTCAACCAGAAGTACGCATTTTTTTTTTCAAGTTTTAACATGTGCCAGACGAATTTATGTTTTCCGGACTCAGTGATAAGCATTCCTAACTGCTCTCCAACATTCTTTTCATAGGTTGGAACATTGAAAATGGCGTGATGCTGTAACAATAATAAAGGATTTTTTAGTGGAAACATTCAAGGACTGTAAATTAAACTGGCTGCCAACGGTGCAAATCAGCCAAGCACATGTCAAGTCCGCTCTGGAGATGTGTCACACTGGTTGGATACAGTAACTGCAATTACCTCTCCACAGATGCTGACAGGGATGTTGATTTTTTTCCAGCATTTTCTATTTGTATTTCAGACATCCGGTATTCGCCATATTTTGCTTTTTGGCCAAGCACATCTTATTTATTTCCTAAATAGTGGCATATTGCTGTTAACAAAAAACTGAGTTAGGACTTGGAAATTGGGCATCGCTCAAGAATTTGTAGAAATTTGAAAGTTAACCCACAGTGCACCTGGTTTCCTAACCGGATGTTCTCCATCAAGCAGTTTTTGCCTAGTAAAACGGTCGTTTATAAGCTGGCACCCGACATCACCTGGTGTAGGTCAATACACATAATCCAGCATGGCAGTTTCCGGCATACACGATGCAAATGAATGCAATGGGCTGAAACGCTTAAGGGTCCCTGGGCCCTAGTTTCTCAGAGCTCTCCTCTTGTCCGCATGATTTTCCTTTTCCATTTATACTTGTCCCGTCATTCTCCTGCGTCAATCTACAATGGGCACAGGTGTTGATGATTTTCTCTTAATTGTCAAAGCCAGTGTTGTATCTTAACTTCAAGTTGTCCTTGGAGAATAGGTTTAAAAGCACTGGCCATCATATCCCGGTTAGCATTTCACGACACAGAATATATGTTGGTCATATGTCTGCCTTACATTTGGAGAACGTGTCCGAGAAGAAACAGGCTTAGCTCGCTTAGCAATGAGTGTATGCCCATTGAATGTAATTATTCGTTCAAAAAATAGATGAGAGCAAAACAACAGCATGTACATTTTAGGCACTGTGATTAACAATGCAAATATATGGTGCAAAAATACTAAGCCAGGAGAGAGTTTTAGTAAACATGATGGCAATATCTGTCAGATTGTTGAGCGTCTTAGACAAATCCAAGGAATGAAAGGAACAATTGGAATAAATTGTAAACAGAAGTCAAGTTGGCGTACTCCAGCTGTGGCACAATTGCTTGCATACTCATATCTGGGTCAAACGGGTGCATTTTTACATCTTGCTTCAGGGTTTCAGCAGAAAAAAAAAAACAAGTTTGCTTCTGATGCCGCTGGCATTTTTCTGGTGCACTGTTAAACAATTGTAACGCCTTCATTGCGGCTGAAAGTGAAAGGCACCATGGGACACTTTAGACGATACTTAGTGGATAAATTCACAATATTATTTGTAACTTTTTCGCACAGCTAACTACTTAAAAAGACTACCTGGTCATTTCAGCATGCCGTTCCAAGGCTATACCTTCCGCTAATTGTTTGCTTTGTTTCGTACAGTGCAACACTGAATCCATTTGAAATTGCTTCGTTAGTTAAGAATGACCAAATGCAAGTTTCTGTCTTAGGAATTTCTGCATGGAACCTGATAATACATCTGAGTTTGCACGCACATATGCCGCTTTTAATATCTACAGCAATTATAAGGACAATATAGCTAATGAGGGAATGTCTTGTTGAAATAGGATAACTAATTTCCAAGGTTTTATTGGATTTGATAAGTTGCAAAATGGCTGCCAAGGCTTATTGTGTAGATTCCCAAAATGAGAAGTTACTTAATAATCTACAACATTTAATAGTATGTACGGAGCACGACACCCCACAGCACCACATCGATCACCCCTTCCCTCCACTCCTGTCACCACCATGAAAAACATCTACCACATTCCGTAGCAGTAGAGTGATAAAAATGCACAAAAACAAAGAATGGACAGACATGTTGGAAAGGCAGGTTGTTTCTACTGACACTTTAATAATCAAATAGAGTAGTTCTAACACGAACCACAAATGTAATAATTTTGTTCAGGATGATATTCTGGAGCAGTAAGAGTTAATGCCATATGGTATCACAACAGTTGAATCTGTTGTAAATATGAGCTGACAGGAACAGAAACACACACATGTACACACACACATGCACACATACACGCACACACACACACACACACACACACACACACACAAGGAATGCAATTAAACTAAACGGAGAGGCAGAAGCAATAAACCTGTAAACATAGAAAAGTGGGCTATTCGGCCCCTCGCGCCTGTTCCGCCATTCGATAAGGCCATGGCTGACCTGTTTGTGTGTCGTATTCCACATTCCCATCTATCATCGATAACCTGTGATTTCCTTGACTAACAACATCTATTTAGATCCGATATAAAAGTATTGAAAAGTGCACCGTCTTCATAGGTAGATAATTACAAAATTGCATAAAATAATGAAACCATCTCCTCATCTTTGCCATAAAAGGGCAAGCTCTAATGATTACAAAGTTTCACCTATTCTGGACAGGTCCACTGGAATGAAGTTCCTTCCCACGTTCACCTTGTCAATACTGTGCAAGCTCTTATACACTTAATAAATTCACATGTCAGTCTTCTAAACTCCATGGAGACAAGCCGTGCTTTCTTAACTTTAAGACAGCATCGAAATCATTGCAGGTATTAAGCTGTTATGCATCATCTGAACTGGCTGAAACATATATCCTTCCCTAAGTATGGAAACCAAACTGGCAATAGCCTTTATCAATGACACACAACATTTTAACTTTTGTACTCAATGTCTTTCGTACTAAAACATTCCATGAGTCATTCCTAATTACTTACTGTGCATGTATGATTGCGTTTTTGTGACCAGACGGACTTAAACACCCCGTTTTTGTTCAGAATTTATTCGTGGAATGTGGGCAACACTGACTATTCCAGCATTCATTGTCCATCTCGAAATGCCCTTGTTCACAGCGTACTTAAAATAATCAACATAAGAGCGACATGTATGCCAGAAAAAGACAGCAGATTTTCTGTGGCATTCGTGAAATAGAGGGACTGGATCCGAGGGTGGAACTCTGCATTAAAAATCATGTGACAGCACCACTAGGTCACTAAGACCTTCACTGTACCTTTTCAACAATCTCGTATTATGTCTTCCTTTATATTCTATCCTACACTGCAGATACTAGACTCACTCATTACTTCCAGCATTTAACGTTTCTCACCTAAACCTAGACCGCTTCTACATCCTTGTTTCCTGAATTTTCATAACTCTCTAACCGGTTAACACTATCAATAATTAATAGAGCCACTTTTACTTATTTTCAGCAATTCATGTTTTTCCTAAATGCCACATACCCTTCAATTATCAGGTCCAAATCTATGTTATCCTGTTGCCATGTCTCTGTAATCGCTATCAGCTCCTTGTTTTTTTACTTATAATTGCGCTATCACTTCACCTGTTTTGTTTCAAATGCGACATGTGTTTACACAGAGAGCTTTGTCCTTGTATTATTTTTGAAGCGTCTAACCTTATCTGCTGATTAATATCCCATTGTTGTGCAAAAACAAAAGATGCTCAAAAAATCAGCAGACCTAATAACATCTGTGGAAAGGAAAACAGAAGTAACTTTTGGAGTCCGTATGGCTCTTCATCAGAACATCCCATTCTTACTCTCTAGTGGAAGAAATATGCTAATATGAGAAATAATAAAGAAAATGAGAGATTCAAATAAATCATTTTCTCTTCATGAGGGATTTCCCATGGAGGAATGAGAACTGCCAAATTTGCCTTGTTGCCCTTGCAATGTCTAATATCCAAGCCTTCAGACATTGATGTCATGGCAAAATACTTATTTTGTTGTATGTTATTGAGTTCACTATTTATGATTCGCTGCCACAAATGGGACATGACACACAGTTTTGACGGTATCATTCGGAAAACCTACCTTCAGTCCGCAAAAATACCCGGCTTTCCAGTTAAATCTGACTCGAACCCAGAGTCTTCCCTTTCAGCTCTGTTCAGCTCTTATGTATATCCGATCATCTGCAGGTCAGATTTCCATCAGGTTCACTACAGCCATTAAGACCAACTGGTGATTTCTAACACTCAGAATTAGAACCAAAGATTCGATTTTCTGCAAGAGAGTGACTACATTATATATTTTGGCATTTACCCTTCTTCTGGACCCAAATTCTGTTGCTTAACTTGTTCATTTGCAATCCAGTTTTGGTTGTTTCATGGTTATGCTTTACGTTACTTAATTTCTGAGGCCTTCCCGCCCTGTTGTACAACGATATTTGCTGTTCTTTTCCGAACATCCCCGTTCCCAAATATCCCTGTCCCTATGTTCTGCTTTTACTAATCGTACCACTTGCATAGTGCTTTGCTTCATACAATTTTTGAACTGGCTTCCTTTACTTAGAGTTAACAATTAACAATTGAATGAAAATAATATTTCAATCATGTTTGCACCGATTTCCAAAATCGAATTGATGAGTAGAAGAAAATATTCTGCACTCCTGGTTGGGAGTAGATTTCAGGGGAAAGTGGAGATATTGTCACCTGACAGTTTAGGCCGGGAGACATAGGAATACACTACCGTCAGTTATTGTTGCAGCGCTGCAAATATAGGAAACATTTGATCTTAAGATTTAGAAACAGGTCGATTCTTTAGTTTCTAGGATTTCCGAATTAAGCACTTCTGACATAACATATCATCTGGTTCCTTTATCATGTTTTTATCTCACACTTCTTTTTCTAAACTGTTTTTCTTCATCTCATTATTCGTGTCTTTGGCCGGATGTGGGCGTGTGTATGTTGGTCCATGTGTCTAGCCAAGTTAAAGCTGCTTTATCAATGCAAGTTCTTGCATTATAATGACGATGATTGTCATGATCATGATGATGATGGATGTTATGATGTTGATGATGAAGATGATTATTATTATTATTATTAGTAATATTATTAATATTATTACTAATATTCTTAATATAATTGCCCTGTGCTAAAGCATATTCACCATTCCTGCTTTCCACTACGCCTTACAACCATTATATGTTTTCATAGCGACTGCCATTCTTCCTTAGGATTATTATTATTTTAAACCAGCAGTTCAATTTTTTTCACTGCTGCACTGGCTGTGCTGATGCTGTTCATGATTAATTGAATGTTTTCAGCTTTAAATTATTGCATGTTGAAGATCCTGTGTCTCAATTCCACGTTGGAAGTAAGTCTTAACTTCGTTCCTTTAATCGATCCACATTATTGATTTAATATTTTGGGAAACATTTGCAAACAACAGTACTTTATTTCTTAAAATCGTTTCGAAAGTTCAAAGCATTGAAACAAACCGGAATTAGTTATTGATTCATTTTCAAAATATTTGTTTCCAGGTTGATATGTTGAGTTCCTCCTTTGAGGAAATATTATATTTTTTTTTGTGTTAGACACAGCTCATTACACACATCACAAATGTATTCCATGAGGCTTTGTGCAATACTTGTCCGATTGTGAATGGAATATCTTCTATATTCCAAAATCAGAAAAGTCGCTCAGTGTAACGAAAGGAAAGAGGCATGCAATCCCGTTTTTAAAACCCTGCAAGAAAAGCGACCTGAGGAAGAACGAACAATTGGGAGAATATTATTTGACGAGCAGAACTCCGAAGCAAATCTGAACGATACACTGTCTTACACACTTTACAGACCAGCAGAGGTAGATGGTAGGTAGTATACAAAAATAAGTTCAACAGGCGAACAACTTTTGACGTAACATGGATTTCTAGTCCCTTCAATACATTGTAGTTAAACAGTAGGTGTAAAGTATAATTGACCATGTTAACATCAATTTCCGTTTTAAGAGCGCTTCAAAAATTATGTTAGCACAGGCGATCATTCTAATGTTCTCTTCCGATATTTCAATTGAACTGCATAGAATGCGTAACTGGTGCCATTTGGATTCTTCTCATAACTGGTTATGTGTTAAAGCATTTCAAAATGATCCTTTCATCATTGACATGCCCGATAATCATGATTTCTAGCGAGGGCCTCGAAATACCTAAACAGTGTTTGTTATCATTTTATAATCCCACACATGGTTGTCAAGAGCACAATCAGCTTTAAATTGCTGTGCACAGTAGTTATGATTATTAAACAATCTAAACTTCACAAATATGTGGCATTATTTCAGCACAGCGCCAATGCAGACATCTATCTGTCAGGCTCTGGATACACTTCTTCATTTTCAAATTCTCCTAGCTCTATAGTGATAATCTTTGATTTCATTTTCACCTCTTTTCGGTATTGTGATGCCAGTAGAAACTGATGTCTTTTAGAGAGTTGAGTTTCTCACCAGCCAACGATTATTTACAACGGATAAATTTCAAGCAATATAGTTTTTCTTGCAAATGACAAATTAAAATCTACACAGAGCAACCATTACTAGGCAGACACCACCAAATTAATTAAAGCTACGGTTTGTATTAGCTACAAGGCAAAATGAAGACATGTCTCCCAGCACATGTGTCTGTACATTTTGCTTTGCCAATTTGCAGCATTCCTAGAATAAGTCTAAAGTTACTGTTTGCAGTCCGGCAGGCTAGGTTTTCCATGTCATGCCTCCCCAAAACTTCCGGTCCGCTTCCACAATCCTAGCAATTAGCCTGAGACTTTCTTATACCATTTCTGCCAGCAAGATGCCTGTTCCTTTGAGATCAAAAAGTCTTATTTTGTGTGTCACCACTTGCTTTACAATAGAAGGCTCATTTTTTTTTTTTATATAGGTTATTTGCCATCACAGTCGCAGAAAATCCTACTCTCACATCAAAAGTTTATTTGATATTTCAAAACGGTGTTTTCATTTTTACACACTCCTTTTTTTTCAGAAAAGACTCATCTTTGACGGTGTCCATGTGCAGAACTTGGAGGAAATGGTGGCATAATCGTATCATCACTGTAATTGTAAACTGGAAACCTTGCAAGAGCACAGTGAAACTGGTTTTGAATTTCAACATGGCAGTCGATGATATTGTCAAATCAACAAATATCTGGAAAGAAAAAATAACCTGATGATGACAATAAATATATTTCCACCCGGTGCAGAGGGGGGCCGGGAAGGAATAGGACCTCCTCTTGAACCTGCTCCTGGGCTTTGACAAATTGGCGATTAACAGGTCCAGGCAGCGGGCGATGTAGGGGGTCTTCCGACCCTACTGTCTCAGCTTCTTCCATGGCTATGTTCAAGGCGGGGCGTCCCTGGAGAGGGAACACGCTGTGTCAGTCGGCAGCATCGAGGCCTTCCGTGCTGGTTGGGTGACGCATTGACTGGGGTGCTATATCGACATTTTTAATAATATTTTCACTTGATGTTTGTAAGTTTCCATTAAACTTTGTCTTTGTTATTTTTATAGCTGACCTAACCTAGGGGCCGTGTTTAATTTACCCCTAATTTTGCTTCTTTCGTTTATTTGTGTAACTCAGAAAGAAAATATATATACTAACACACGGTCCGGAGAAGTACTATAAGCACTGACACAAGGCTGGGAGAATCACTATACTTACAAACACACGGCTGGGAAACACACCATAAATACTGATGAACTGTTGGCAGATTCACAATAAATACTAACACACGGCTCGGAGACCAACTGTAAATACAAACAGTTACATATATAAGGATTGAAACCGAAAAAAAAATCGACCTAGGCAGCAGAAACGCCAAAGGGAATTGCGTGATGACACGGCCAAACTCACCTGCGGTTTGTGCCAAATTTGGGAGAGCTAACTAATCAAGTGATAGCCTAACCTAGTCATACATACAATTTTACGATTATTTACTGAAATAACATGTCCCATCATTTGTCTGAGCAGCAGCATAGGCCAAGAGGGCGTGATAAAATAAGAGTTCCCAACATCCCGCCAGGACACCATGCAGTCCGATTGTGGCAGGTCAAAAATACCAGGGAATATGCTGCTTATAGCCGTGTAACACCACCGTCCCCACTGCCTCTCCTCACAGTTCTTCCTCTAAACCCTTCACCCGAAAAAGCTGTTGAACTTGTACTCTAACACGTTAAAATGAAGTTTGGAGGAAGAACAGAGGGTGAGATCAGCGTTGAATGCATTCTCTGTGAGGGAGAACAAATTCCATCTCCAAAAGTGGTTGGGTAGGATGACAACAAACCTAGCTGGCTGAGTGCAAAATGACAAAGCTGTTTGACTGGATCTGCTGCAAGTGCTGAGGAAAAAAAAAAGAACAAACAGTAACACAACCGAAGTATTAGATCAAAGATCTACAGTCCCGTGGCGCCCAGTTCTGAATGGTGGTGGACTATTCAACGGACTAACAATGATGGAGGAGGAGGCTCCACAAATATTCCCAAAGCCAACGAAGGGGGAGCCCAGCATATTAGCGTAAAATGCACTGTTGAAGCAGTTTCAACAGTCCTCAAACAGAAATGTCAAGTGGATGACCTGCCTCGATCACTTCTGGAGATCTCCAGCATCACACTCAGTTTCCAGCTAATTCGTGTTTACTCCACGTAATATCAAGAAACTGCTGAAGGCTCTGGATACTGTAACAGATAAGGGACAACACAATATTATGGGAGAAAATGCTGGAGGCGTTTGCGCAAGAAATTGCATTGATACTCTTAAAGCACTTCAAGAGCAGCTATAACATTGGCATCTACCAATATGTGTGGATAATGACCTAGCTATGTCAGGTACACAAATAAGAAAAACAAATGAAATACAAAAGCGCCATGTACTAATCAGTTAACACTCTGGCATTAGTAAATTGAAGCAGGGGTCTTCACCAATACTAACAAGCAGCCGTCTCTTGTCAATGACCTTCTCAATGACGCTGATCTAGGTTTCAGCCAGGGCCCATTGGCTCCTGGCCTCATGTCGTCCGAAGTTCAATGTTGCGAACAATAATTTACCCTACCTTAGCTGTTCTAGGGCGGCTATAAAAAAGATATCTACCCATATGTGTGATTAATGGCCGACATATGTGATGTACACAAATTAGAACAAAAAAAGGTAGGTGAAATAAAACAGGGCCATGTTCCAATCAGTTCACACTTGCGAATTACTAAATGGAATCATGGGCCTTGAAAAATGCTACTAGGCAGCAATTACTTGGCAATAACCCTCTCACTGGCGCTGAGTTCGTATTCAGTCAGTACTCCCCTGCACCTGGACTCATATCTTTATTGGTTTATTCATGGGAACAATATTTCGAAATGCAGACGCGAGTGCCCTTTGGCAGCAAAGAGGTAGTTAACCCACTGTGGCTTTAAGAAGCCCTAGCAAAGCTAGAGTCAAAACAAATCTTGATAAGCATTCCCCTGGCTGGGGTCAGACCTGGCACAAATGTTGTTGCTGTTGGAGGTGAATTTTCTCAGTTAGATGACATCACTGCAGGAATTATTTGCTTTTGTTTCCCACACCGTATCAAGCTCAATGCTGAATCAAAAAAAACCTTCTTTCCAACATAAGGGCAGTTGTCTGGATGCTTGCTTTAGATCGTGCAATATTCTGCAGTACTTGCGGCTCCACAGATACTGAAGCAGTGAATGTCCCAATGAGTTAGACCTGTACCATACCACGTTTGAGTTGACAAGTGGCAGGTAAAGTTGAAGCCACGCATTTGCCAGGCACTGAAGAGCAATGAGATGTAATTTAACCATTCAACTTTGGCAATCGAGGATTTAAATATCTCAGAATCTGAAACTGTCAATATCTTAAGAGCAGATATTGATCAGAAACTGAATTATTCGAGCGATATAAACAGTATGGCTGCAAGGGAAGGCCACAGAAATAATACAGAGTAGTTAGCCAGGTAGACAGATTGACAGGGAGATGGACAGTTAGGCATGGAGACACAGAGACAGATAGGCATATAGACAGGCAGATAGGCAGACAGACACACAGACAGATAGACAAATAGATAGATAGAGAGATGGATAAATAGCTAGATGGATAGAGAGATACATACGTAGGTGGATAGATAGGTAAAATTTAGATCGATTGATCGATAGATAGATAGATAGATTTGTCTATATTAAATATAGGTAGGTTGGTGCTAATTGTTCAAAGGGTTATTAGTGGGAATGAACAAAGGCAAGGGGTCCTCTAACAATTATTTAAGTGGAACATGACAAGTGCTCTTTATTTTTGCAAAGGACAACACCTTCTATGTGAATAGAGGTAGATTCGAGCATGCATAAATGGGGCATACTGCGAGCCCAACTAATAATTTAAAATTGGTTATCAGTTCAATTCTTTGCAGGTTCAGGATTGCTAAATTGTTTTGTCCACTCGCGTGTCCACATGTAATGTTGGGCAAAATTTTCAGAGATTAGCAATACATGGGTTGGTTGAGCACAGACTGTTACGAACACCAAAAAGCATCTGTTGATTGACACGATGTAAAAGCATTCGGGGGGGGGGATAGGCTACATTCCTGTTTTCACATTGGCAAGAAAATCAATGTAACACATTAAGCAATTATGTGATTAGCAGAGCGCCTCACTGTTTTGATGGAAGGTTCATGGTAATGGGGGATAACACTTGTTTTGCTTATGCGTTGTAGCAGCGTGAAATAGCTATGTTCGTTTTTTTGCACAAATGTTAACGCTTCTTGCTCCGTCCAGGGTAAACGAGGGAAACAAACTGGGCACTTTTAACGAACATTTCTGAGTTTCTGTGATATGCTGTGAACATTTTTCTGAAGAGGGTATCAATTAATCCTCAGGATAGCTTTGATCAAATTTCAGCATCAAGCTTGCACTGTGTGCAAATGGATTGACCCCTATTTACGAGGTTGTGATACGACTAATCAAGTAGTGTGTAGAACTGCAGCAATCTGACAACGTACATTGACTAACTATGGCCGACCTGCGGCAAAAACAAAAATAGTAGACAACCCATTGGCATGTCTAGAATTGGTAGTTAATTTGACTGTTCCCTTTCAAAGGTGAATTTTAGCGCATAATTGACCCAAGTAAAATATGCAAATATATACTTACATTCCGCTGCATATTCGGATCTAAACTTATCATATAAATATTGAAATTTTGCAAAGTGTGCGAGGTTAGATATTATTCCATTGAAAGTGGCTTCCTTGTGAAAGCAGCCAGCGAAATTTACGAAACAAGGCCTAGCGGGGATCACACAGCAATACCATCTATTTGGGAATGCGTGCTCTGGAGGATTCAGATTCAGGCAGTAGTTGTGTATCTAATTCGCAATGATATACTGAGATGGTACAAAGGCCGATGTTTTCCAAGAGAGGCACATTGATGAATGGGAAAGCAAGGTCAAAAGAACACATGGATTGTCACTGTTATCGATAGGCAAGTTTAGTGTGGTCTTTTCAAAGGTGAACAATTTTTAACGTGTATGTAGAAAACTAGCACAGAACTAATTGCAGCAAATGATTCAACCAGTTGGAGAATTCATGGTGAGCTGGACAATTCATATATAAGTTAGTTTTTAAAGTGGCATCACTTGAGTGCATCATGAGCAGCTCATGCATCGCTCTACACACTGCAAAGTGAGGACGAATAATATAATGTCCAACAACATCTGAAACATTGCTCTTGCATAATTCCAATGCGCAGGTTCTGACTTGTTTACGAGCAAGACTGCTCTGTTATGTTTAGTGGCAGGACCAATGGATACGAGATCACATCCATCCTTGGTAAAAACTTGCATTTTTTGACATCTTCAGTTCTGTTGAATGTGAAATATCGAGTCGCACCTGTATGGGTTGAACATGGTTGTTCTCTGTATATCTTGTACAAACGTATGACTGGGCCTAAGCCCGCCACTTTTTATACTGAAATGTGACCAATCTATTTTAGTTTACCATGGAAGGGTAACATATATTAAAAAAAAAATCAACAGGTGAAGCTATAAGTTTGAAGCTGCATGTGGTGTCCAATTGCCATCCTCCACTTACTGGATCCTACCTCACATGTCAGAAAGTTGTTCGGTCTACTAAACTAATGAGTAATGTGGTATGCGCGTATCAGTGTGGGTGTCATGCCTTGTGTGTAGGCAATGAGTGCCAAAGACTGCAGCATTGCATTAAACAGCACACTCCATTGGGTTGTTTGAAAAATGGAAAATAGTGACTGGACTCAGCGTTGCTTTAAAAATTCGTAAGATGGTGTCCAACATCAAAAGTGATTCCAAGATTAGAAATAAATAGAAAACAAACCTGATTGTATTGATGGATAAATTAAATATTATCAGTCTTGTGCACTAATGCATGGAAGACGTGACATGCATTTGCACACAGAGCCCTGCTCTTCAGAAGCAGAAGGAGAGTGTCAACACATTCTGCCCTTATCGTCTATACAAATGTTTCGTCATCCTCAATTCCCTGACTGTTCCTCGGTGGCAAAGCAGTAACTAATAAAATTAGACCTGCCTGGCTTGAATATAAACAAAACTTGGCAGCTAACTATTCCTTGGTGTATTTCCATGGCAATGCATCAACCCAACTGAATCAGTCAGCATCCTCTTCCCATGCAAAATAAATCATCTTCCTCATTTTGTATTAATATTGGGAAATTAACCTGATGAGTGCAAGATGAAAAGCTTCTACAGAATGTTAGTATTTTATTCAGCAATTATATGTATGTATATGCTAATATATCCTTCTCCATTATTTTCAAGCACAAGGGAAACAGTTGTCTGTGAGCGCCACCACCTTCATATTCCCCCTCAAGATAACTTGGAATGTTATTGTAGTTCCGTCACTGAGACAATACCACAGGCCTGGAACTCCTTTGATAAAAACAATTATTGGGGTCCCACAACAAATGGGCTGCCGCGTTTAAGCAAGTGGTTCACCATCGTATTCTCATGGGCAGTTAGGTATTTTCAATAAATGCAGATTTACCAGATAATCCCACATACAAAGAGTCAGTGAAAGCAAAACATGCATTTAAGGGGAAGATATAGATGCATATGAAGGGAGCGATAGGCTTAGGGTGATTAGTTTGGGTGAGGAAAGTTAGGAGGTTGGATCTGAGCAAAAAATCGTAGAGCAGATTGGCCAGTTGCTATGCTCTGTACTATGTGTAAGGCTATATGTTCTGTACTATGTGTCTCCAAAAAGTACCTTGTGGTTCGATAGTCTGCAATGAGACAGTCATCTCCTGATTATGGAGCGTTGAGTATCTTAAATGCATAATTATCCATGTGGTGAAATATTTTCAAGTTACCTGAATTATTTTTTTCCAATAAACAAGACATATCGTATGCAACCCGTCCGCCTCTTTAAAGATTAACTCCCACTCTGCCGGCTCAAAGTGGTTGCAGTGTGTGCCATAACCAGATTGCACTGTGTCAGCTCCAAAGGATACCTTTGAAAACATCTTCAAAGCTGAAACATCTGCCAAAAGGAAGAAAATGATGCGGGCATACCACCATGACTTGCATGTTATCGTCTTTACTTCTTGCAGCAGCTTCTCGTTGAACAAGATACCCCTTCTGTCTTGTTCTGATGGTAAAGTCGGAAGTTTCCTCATTCACAGCTTCTGGATCCCTCGACATCATACGCACGTGGGTGGTTCATGAATTACGGATGCCACCATCTTCTTAAAGGCAATACCAGATAGTCAACAAAAAAAAAACATACCGGCAACATTAGAATTGCCCGTGTCCAATAATCGAAAGCAGAATAATCAATTAACTTGAAAATAATGGTTGTGAATAGAGTGTTCAGATTAAATCAAAGAACTGACTGATTAGTAATACATTCCTTCCTTTTGCTCCCATATTTTTTCAGGTAAATGCACAGCCAATATTCGACAGAAGGACAGAGCAAACTTAAGTGACCATATATATTGCATAATTTGATTGTTATTATAGGATGAAGCAGGACTAAATATTTTTTTTGCAAGCAGTTTAACTCGGTTTTGTAAATTATAATTTATAGAATCCAAACCTTTTGTGAACTAGTTGTTGAGGCATGCATCAGCGCAATAAACATCGATACACAGGCTCATAAATGTAACACCTGCACATTGACTTCCTAATTTACAATTGTAGAGGTCTCCGTATGCTCTTACGATATGAAAAAGTAACTCGCCTGTATTGAAGTGTATTTATTATTATTAATAAGATGCTTTTGCCATTTGAAATGTGGCCTCCTTTATATTCCAGTGGGCAAAATGGAGAATTGCTTATTCAGTAGGAAAATATGGAGGTGAGCTCCTCATGTCTTGTAACTTTCTTGTAGCCCTTCATCTCACTAACTCTTTTCTTTGTATTCCTTCTTCCAAAGAAACCAATGTAATTCAATCAATGCCCAGGTTTTGATTAAGACTATACCAATGTCCGCATTAAAGAGAGATCATGACCAATATTTCTGTTTGTTCATTAAGTACTGTGAATATTATTCATTTCGCAGTGGAATGTTCCAATAAACGATGCCACGGCATTCTTTCAAGGAACTTATGCCTCTGCTTTACAGATCTTCTGCTGTTTTTCAGCAACTGATGATTCAGTTGTCACCACGAATCGAAGCCCTGAAATGAAGACAAGCTAATTCAATGGTTTGCTTGAGTTCTATGATCTTTTGTTTTCATGTTACTTTGTGTTCATCACACAACAATTGATTTGGCTTGCAAACCAGTATCATTTGCTGGTGATACATGATTTTTGCCAATAATCTAGAAATGAATATATGTAAGTGGCAAGAACGATATCAAATCTGCATTATTTTCTGACCATCAGAATGTATAGAGTAAGCTCATGAAAAAGTGAATTTTTTTTAGAAAAGCAAAATGTTGTTGCTTGATAAATATTTCAAACAATAGCGAAAAAAATGCAGCTTACAATGTCGACTGATCTAGATTTGAATGTTGGGAGAATCATGCAAAGCACAGAGAATGGATGAACAGAGGCCCAAATAGTTCTCCCAAAACACCCGACTCACACCTGAATGAACTTGGTCTCTCTTCGAACACTCCTCATTTAACTTGTGTCACTTATTCCAAATTAAAAGGGCTGCTATGGTAACCACATGGAACGTATTTATGCGGGTTATGGTGTGCGTTGTTTGGAACTTAACTTTTTCTGACCATGTTCTGCCAGCCAACACATCCCCACCTCCCACCACACCAACCCCCACCCAAATACCACCACCGACAAGCGCCACGCACCACCGCCCCCCCCCCCACCCCCCCCCCCCCCCCCCCCCCCCCCCCCCCACTCCTCGCCCCACAACCCCAACCCCACGCCGTCTCCTTCCACTTTTCCACTGCCTTTATTGCCGGCTCAATCGGTGATTATTTATGTTGGCACCCAGAACAGGAAATCATCACACATTTTGATTCCTAACTGAGAACATCACATTGTCTGATTTAAACCTTACTGTTCTCATGCTCGATTTCTAAGTATTCATTTCTGTGGCTAGTCCGCCAATAAAAAATGAATTTAGTCCATTTGCGCTCACTGGCACATCAAATATATTTACTCACACCATATAATTTAAAGGTCTCAAATATATTCGCCAGGTTTCCCCAACTGTGGCCCATCTCTTCTGACGATAAAAGCTTCCACAATAACAATACTTTATCAGATTTTTTTATCAATCGATGGTTTCAGCGCATCATGGTTGACAGGGGTCACAACTGTGCAACCCAATTTGATACATTTGGTGCTCACGTCTCCCACCCTCTCCCAGAACAGCAGTAGGGTCCCTCAGCACCTTTAACATCATCAAACAACAACCACCCTCAAATATCGAGCCATCGCCCAAAAATGCAACTAATTGTCCACCATCAATTGCACCACATGCTGCATCATGCCACGATAACATACATCCTCCCCTATGCTGAAAGTATTTTGAATGGAACTTTCCCTACAATTCACACTTGGCCACTCCATGATCGCCACCAGCACTGTGACCACATGCCATGGCAGATTCCAATGAATTCTCAGGTGAAACACTTGTCCAAGAAGCTTATTTCTCCTCGCAGTCCAAGACTCCAAAAGCTTATTCTACGTCAAAGAGCAATTTACTTATAGTCTTCAATTTAGCATACATCATTCAAATGTTTCCAATGCGTTCTTCACTACATTTGGACGAACAAACGCCGATATGTTAAGCAGCTTGTGCAATACCTCCAATCAGACCCATGCGTGATTCAGCGGTCCTTTTGCCATTCCATTTTAATTCACCACCTTGGTGAAACGGTGAAAACATGCTCCTGAGCTGATGGCTTGATTCCAGTGAAGCTTAACTGTAATTCGATGAGCGGCAATACCCCTGCCGAGAAAGCATTTTTGCTGGCTTATTCACTCGGTACTGACTTTAAAAATATCAGACCAGTACCTCTGTCCCACTTTAAATTATGTTTATTTTTGTTATTTTCAGCTTTGAAACTTGTCGTTTTGCTTCTTGGCAGTGCTCTTCATTATGCTACCATCCACACTCACTATGGCAAGGATTTGTTGATTCCCTGAAATTGATAGCACTTTCTTTGTCGTTTGTTCTAAGAAATCCTATCATTTAATATCACCCTCCCGCTTTCAGAACTTTCCTTTACCTCTTCCTTGCCCTCCGCATATATGGTTTCAACTCCATCACACTCAGTTATTGAAGTTATTGATGTTGAATGGAATGTTAGGCTTGCTTCTTTATGCACATTTATGCCAACCCTGTAGCATTTTCTGTGCTAATTTTTTTTTTTATTCATACAGAGTGTTATGTGAGGCAATGCGAAGAACATAAGAACATTTGAAGTGGGAACCTAAGTAGCGTATTCGGCCCCTCAAACCTGCTCTGTCATTCAATAATATCATTGCTGATGTTTTTGTATTTAGACGTACAGATTCCCATCTAAAACCAGTAAGCTTTGATGCTCTTGACTGACGAGAATCTAACTAGCTCTGCCTTCAAAGATTTTCCATGGTCCCGCCTCAACCATCTCCTGAGGCAGAGGATTTGAAAGTTGCACAACTATCTGACAGTACAAAAAATCTCTGCATCTCTCTGCTAAAAGGGCAACCACTAATTTTAAAATAGTGCCCCCTATTTCAGAAATCACCCACAAGAATAACTATGCTTTTGATGCCCCCCTTGCCGTTCGGTATATTGTATACCACAGTAAATTCACCTATCACTCTTATATACTACAGCGTAAACGATGCCAGCCTGTCCACCCTTTCTGCATGAAAGAACCCAGTCATCACAGTTATCAAGCAAATAAACGTCAATTGAACCGCCTCCAAAGTATTTACATCCTTATAAAAATGAGACCAAAATTCCACAGCTCTTTTGTGTTGAGGTCTTACAACGCCCTCTATAACTGAATGATACTATCATCAATTTTATGTTCAATTACTCTTGTAAAAATTGATGGCATTCCATTGGCGGTTTTAATTACTTGCTGAACCGGCATAATTATTTTTTAGGACTCAACTACTAGAATAGTTAGACCCCTCTGCACCTGAAAATTATGCAGCCATTCTCCATTTATGTAATAACCTGCTGATTCAGTACATGCGTGCCTTCCTACCAGGAAGCATTTTTTTCTAAGGTGCAAGTAAACAAATGGCTCTATTTTCCCAGTACCAGAAAGGGTACGGGCAGCACAGTGCTTTAAAACGCGACATTGTCTCTAATATCCTGGAAGTCAGCACACATTCCAACAGCGGCTTAAATGTACAAACATGCAGTGTTATGTATTTCATTTCGCAGCTAGAGAAGATCAATCTATCAGAACCGCTTCTTTTTCACCATGGATGTCCAATCCATCTACAGCTCCATCCGCACCAGGATCGTGTGAGTGCCGTTACCTTCTTCATTGAACAGAGACCCGAAGAATCCACATCCACCAGTATTCTCCTCCGTCTGGCAGAACTTGTTCTCACACTGAACAATTTCTCCTTTAACACCTCTCACTTCTTCCAAATAAAAGGGGTGGCTATGGACACCAGCAAGGGGCCCAGCTATGTCTGTCTCTTTATTGGTAATTGGAACATTCTTTGTTCCACATTAAGTTTCCTTCCAATCTCCACCCCTTCATCATTTTCACATGGTCCATCTCTTACACTTCCCTTCCCTTCCTTGACCGCTCTGTTTCAATCTCTGGTGATAGACTGTCCACCCATATCTAATACAAGCCTACCAAATCCCACAGCTAACTCGACTACAGCTCCTCGCAACCTGCTTCCTGGAAGTAAACATCCCATTCTCTCAGTCCCTTTACATCTGTCGCATCTGTTCTGATGATGCTACCTTCAAAAATAGTTCCTCTGACATGTCATCCTTCTCCCTTAACTGAGGTTTTCCTACCAATGTCGTTGACAGGGCCTTCAACCATGTCCGGCCCATCTCCTGTGCATCCACCCTTATGCCTTTTCCTCCCTCCCAGAAACATGATAGGGTCCTCACTTATCACTCCACCAGCCTCCGCATTGAAAGGATCATCCTCCACCATTCCTGCCAACTCCACCATCATGGCACCACCAAACACATCTTCCCTTCAACCCCCCTGGTGATATTCCAAAGGGAGCATTCCCTCTGGGACACCCTGGTCCACTCCTCCATCGCCTGCAACTCCTGAACCTCCACTTATGGCACCTCCCCTTGCCGACGCAAAAGATGCAACACCTGCCCCTTCATTTCCTCTCTCCTCATCGTCCAAGTGCCCAAACACTCCTTTCAAGTGAAACAGCATTTCCTTTGCATTTCCCCCAAATTATCAACAGCATTTGCTGCTCCCAATGCGGTTTCCTCTACAATGGGGAGTCCAAATGTAAACTGGGCGACCGCTTTGCAGAACACCTGCCATCTGTCCACAAGTATGACCCAAACCTCCCTTTCGCTTGCCATTTTAACACTCCACTCTGCTCAATTGCCCACATGTCTGTCCTTGGCTTGATGCATTGTTCCAATGAAGCCCAAATGCAAACTGGAGGAACAACACCTCATCTTGCGAGTAGGCAATTTACAGCCTTCCAGACTGAATATTGAATTCAACACCTTTAGATCTTGAACCCCCTCCTCCATCCCCACACCTTTCTGTTTCATTCACTTCCTTTTGTTTTTTTTTCCCCATTATTTTTTATAGATTTCTCTTTTCCAACCTAATTCCATTATATTTAAATCGTTTATGCCCCGCTAGTCTTTCCAAACCACCCCAACTAGAGCTGTACTTTGAGTGCCCTACCATCCATTCTTAAATAGCACATTTGTTTAGATAATATCACTACCTTCAAAACCTCTGTGTTCTTTTGTTCTTTTGTCTGTGACATCTTTTGATTATCTGCTCCAGTTACTGCTTGCTTTTCCCTACAACCAGACCACCAACCCCCAATTTCTTTCCCCTCCCCATCATCTTAAACCAGCGTATATTTTGCCCCTCTTTTTACATTCGCTCAGTTCTTTGGATGGGTCATGAGGACTCAAAGTGTCAACTCATTTATTGTCCGCTAAATGCTGAGATTTTCCAGGAAATTCTGTTTTTTTTTTAAGTTCCAGCATCCGAAGTGTTTTTTGTTTTTATATCTGTGTTTAATTGACTGCCACTCTTCTTCAAGAAATGCCTACCTTGAATAAGTTTTGTTCCTCCCTGCGACAAGATTTCCGGATCTCTCTTTTGCCTTGTTCACCTTCACTGCTTTGCATTTCTCTCCTGGTGTTTGACAAGGTGTTTACTAAAACCTACTTTCACAGCCATATCTACTTTCTCAGTGACTGCCTCCGTCTCCCACTTAGCTCACATGGATTTCAACTGAAATCACATCCCTCTTGTTTCGAACCCACCAAGGATTACTGTTATCTCCGGGACATAAAACATTTCTTAGACTGCTGCTGTCGTCACATTCTGAGATCCACACTCAGAGCCATAGGCTGCCATACGAACAAACTCAACCTCTCCCTCCAGCAGCATGACCACACTCGTTTTCAAAGCTGTGGGTGCCCCGAGTTTCATTTTAATCTTCGTCTCATCCTACGCCTCAACTTGAAACTTTTTTCCTTTTTCTCCCAAATGCTAAGGAACACAAGCTCCAACAACTCATTGACACCAGCACCCATCTAAGACCCTCCAGCCCTGCATGCCCCTCCGTCCCCAACTCATCTTCCAATCCCAACATCGGCCTTGTATTCACTATACCCCCTGACCTTCCACTCTCCGACGATGAACGCTCAGTGCTTAGCACGGTACTTAGTTTCATAACCTTTTGCCCTCATCTCAATGAATTTCAGGCTCGGCACGATGCTGAACTCTTCTTCTGCCGTCTTCGTCTACGTGCTCACTTCTTTGGGCAGGAGCCATCTCCCCGTTCAATGGATCCTTTTACACACCTCCAAAATTCTCCCTCTACCTGGAGCCCTCCTTCTGGATTATTACCTTCTCTTGATCTTTTCACTGACAACTGTCGACGTGACAATAGTCATCTCAATTTCTCTCCTCCTCTCACCCATTACAATTTATCTCTCTCTGAATTTACTGCACACCGTTCTCTGAGGTCCAACGCCAACATTGTCATCAAACCCGCTGACAAGGGTGGTGATGTTGTTGTCTGGTGCACTGACCTCTAACTCATGGAGGCTGAGCGTCAACTTGCAGACATTTCCTCCTACCTCTCCCTGGACCATGACCCCACCAAAGAACACCAAGCCATTGTTTCCACGACTGTCACTGACCTCATCTCCTCTGGAGATCTTCCTCCCACAGCTTCCAACGTGATAGTCGCTCAACCTCAGATGGCCCGCTTCTAACTCATACCCAAAATCCACAAACAGAACTCTCTTGGAAGACCGATCATGTCAACCTGCTCCTGCCCCCCAAAACACATTTCTCATTATCTTGACTCGCTTCTCTCACCCCTTGTCCAGTACCTTCCCAGCTAGATCCATGATTCCTCTGCACCTTATGTCACATCAACAATTTCCAGTTCCCTGGCCCAAACCTCTTCCTCTTAACAGTGGACGTCCAATCCCTCTAGACCTCCGTCCTCCACCAGGAAGGTCTGAGGGCTCTTAGCTTCTTCATCGAACAGAGGCCCGAACAATCACCATCCAGCACTACTCTCCGCCATCTGGCTGAACTTGTTCTCACACTGAACAATTTCTCCTTTAACACCCCTCACTTCCTCCAAATAAAAGGTGTGGCTATGGGTACCCGCATGGGCCCCAGCTATGCCTGTCTCTTTATGGGGTATGTGGAACATTCCTTGTTCCAGTCCTACTCCGTCCCTCTTCCACAACTCTTTTTCCGGTACATCGATGATTACTTCGGTGCTGTTTCATGTTCTCGTCGGGATTTGGAAAAAATTATTAAGTTTGCTTCCAATCCCCACCCCTCCATCATTTTCACATGGTCCATCTCTTACACTCCCCTTCCCTTCCTGGACCTCTCTGTCTCAATCTCTGGTGATCGGCTTTCCACCAAAATCCGTTACAAGCCACCCAAATCCCACAGCTACCTCAAATACAACTCCTCACACCCCTCTTCCTGTAAGGACACCATCCCATTCTCTCAGTCATTTTGCCTCCATCACATCTGTTCTGATGATGCTACCTTCAAAAACAGTTCCTCTGCCATGTCCTCCTGCTTCCTTAACCGAGGTTTTCCACCCACGGCCATTGACAGGGCCCCCAAACATGTCCGATACATTTCCCGTGCATTCGCCCACACGCCGTCTTCTAACTCCCAGAAACATGATTTTGTCCCCCTATGTCCTCCCTTATCTCGCCACCAGCCTCCGCATTCAAAGGATCATCCTCCGCCATTTCTGCCAACTCCAGCATTATGGCACCACCAAACACCTCTTCCCTTCACCCCCACTGGCGGTATTCCGTAGGGATTGTTCCCTCCGGGACACCCTGGTCCACTCCTCTATCACACCCTACTCCTCAACCACCATCAATGGCACCTCCCCAAGCCCACGCAAAAGATGCAACACCAGCCCCTTCACTTCCTCTGTCCTCACCATTCAAGGCCCCTAACACTCCTTTCAAGTGAAGCACCGTTTCACCTGCATTTCCCCCAACTTAGTACACTGCATTCATTGCTCCCAATGTGGTCTCCTTTACATTGGAAAGACCAAACGTAAACTGGGCGACTGCTTTGCAGAAACCTGCGGTCCGTCTGCAAGAATGACCCAAACCTCCCTGTCGCTTGCCATTTTAACACTCCACCCTGCTCTCTTGCCCACATGTCTGTCATTGGTTTGCTGCATTGTTCCATTGAATCCCAAGGCAAACTGGAGGAAAAGCACCTCATCATTCGACTAGGCACTTTAGAGCGTTCTGGACTGGATTTTGAAATGAACAACTTTGGATCTTGAACTCCCTCCTCCATCCCCACCCGCTTTTTGTTTCTCCAACCTTCCCTTTGCTTATTTTCCAATAATTTATATAGATTTCTCAATTCCCAACTATTTCAATTATTTTAAAATCTTTCATGCACTGCTAGTCTTTCCACCCCACCCCACCCCCAAAAGAGCTGTAAATTGAGTACCCTACCATCCATTCTTAATTAGCACATTCGTTTAGATAATATCACCACCTTCAACACCTCTGAGTTCTTTTGTTCTTTTTTCTGTGACGTCTTTTGATTATCTGCTCCTATCACTGCTTGTTTGTCCCTACAACCACACCACCATCCCCCATCTTCTCTCCCCTCACCTCCCCAGCCACCACCACGCCCCCCCCCCCCCCCCACCCCACCCCAGAAACCAGCTTTTATTTCACCCCTCTCCTTATATTCGCTCAGTTCTGTGGAAGGGTCATGAGCATCGAAACATCAGCTCTTTACTTCGCTGCCGATGCTGCCAGACCTACTGAGTTTTTCGAGGTTATTGTGTTTTTATCATGACATAATTTTGATTCAATTGATGCTGAAGGTTGAAGCAGCATTCCTCTGGGGGCGTCTTTGTTTCCTCCGAGCACAACGTGTGCAGTTATTCAAGGAGAAAATAAAAGTCTATATGATTATCCACATAACATTCAATGATCTGATTCTTCACATCCTATATACTAAGCTAAGATTGCTCAATGTGTCCCAACAGCTGCAAGCACAACATCCCTTAAAATTGCTAATCTCTACCTACACAACATTGCGGCTAATGGTGAGCGTTTGCATCGACTTCTGTGCTATGAATATTTATTAGCACAATTTTATCAGTGTTCTCTGGCAATCCAATAAGCCAATGAAAATAGTTCTGCAAACCTTGCTATTCTGAATTGTAATATGAAGTTCAGTGTTCTTAATTCCAGTGCATGTCAAGGGGCGATGGTCAGATACTCTCTTTTTCGAAATAGTCATTGCCTAGCACTTGTGCAGTGCCCATTTAACTTGCCAATTGTGAGTCCGAAGCTGATGTTGATCAGGCCTTGTTGCTTTTTGACATGGGCTACTTCAGTACCTGTGGAGTGGTGAATAATTTTGAACATTGTGCAATCATGAGCTAAAATCTGCACTTCTGACTGCAAAATAAATGGAACATAATTGATGAAGCAGCTAATGACTGAGGATACTATGTTTAGGAACTGTTGAAGTGATGTCCTGGAAATCAGATGGTTGAGCTGCAGCAGACCCAACCTTCTTTGTTAATTCTCGGCAGGATTCAAATTTACATTTTTGCCTTGTTTTGATACTCGGTCAAAGACTGCCTTGATCAGAAGGGCAGTTACTCTCAGGTCCTTTCTGGATTCAAACTATTTTTCCCATGTTTGAACCTGGGCTGGAATGAGGTAAGAAGCTGAGTGGCTCTTGCAGAATGCGGATGAGCGTCAGTGAGCTGCTTATTGCCCGCGTGTCATTTGATGCAACTATTGATAACCACTTCAAGCAGTTGACTTGTGATGGCGAATAGACTGATGGGGCAGTAAGTGGATCGGTTGGATTTGTCCTACATTTCGTTTACAGGGGATACCTCGGCAATCACCCACATTTGTCGGTTAAATGTCGATGTTGTTAGTATTATGGAATAGCTTGTCTCGAGACCAGGTTCCGGGGCACAAATCTCCTGTACTACTGCTGGCATGTTGTCTGGATCATAGCCTTTGCAGTGTCTCGTGCCTTCAGCAGTTTCATGATATCAGGTGCTGTGAGTGAGTTCGTTGAAAGCTGTGATCTGTGATGGTGGGGAACTCCCTGGTTGGCCAATGTAAAACATCCACTTGGCACTTCTAACTTAAGATTGTTTAAAAGCTTCGACGTCATCCTTTGTGCAGATGTGCTGGGCTTCCACAGCTTTCGGGATTGTGATCTTTGTGGAGCCTCCTCCTCTTCCACCGAGCCGTTTAATTGTACAGCACTGCTTAGGACTGGATGTGGCAGGACTGGTCACAATTGCATCTGATCGTTTTTTTGACGCTGTTCTTAGCACTAACTTAAGCTGATATGCTGCGTGGCATTCAAGTAGGCCTGCAGTGTAGATAAAATAGCTTACTTCCTTATTTTTAATTTTGGTTTGTGCTGCTCCTGATATGCCCTCCTGCAGTCTTCATTGAAGCACGGTTTATTCCTAACCTGAAGGCAATGCAGGAGTGGGAGATTTTCTGTCCCAAGTGTGTACGGCGTTTAGTTGAATAAAATTCTGCTGCTGATGATAGTAGATCTAGTTGCTAGATGGTAGATGCAGTTGCTAGAAATGTTCGAAATAAACTCTCTGTAACACAGTGGTAGTGGCACACACCACGATGTCAGATATCCTCAAGTTGAAGACAGGACCTCCTATCCCAAGGGACTGTGCTATGTGGCTTTCAGCAAAAGGGGTTTATTCTCCCATGTTTCAACCCATGCCATGTGACTTCCTGGGGTCAAGATTCGATGTTGAGGACACCCAGGACCAATCCCTCCATATTATATACAAAGCTGTCGCTATCTCTGCTGAGTTGTTTTTCCTTCCCAGGAATTACCCAGGGATGATTATGGAGGCATCAGGGACATGTTCAGGGAGGTATGCTTCTATGATTATGAGAATGTCAACTGTTGCTTCACTAGTCAATGAGTTAGCTTTCACTATTTTGACACTGGCCCCCAGATGTTAGCCATTGATGGGCCAACGCAGATGGGATTGCCATTGTCATATCAGGTGTGTAGGTCGATGCTGTGTTGCCCATCCGGTTCGATTCACTTGCTACAGGCTAATACAACTGAATGGCTCACTGGACCATTTCACAGGTCTTTTCGGTATCAATCTCATTTTTGTGTGGCTGGATTCCCATGCAGCCCAGAGCATGAAAGCATGGCAGATCTACTTCTCGAAAAGCCATTAGCGAATCAGATGTGATTTTCTTAACTATTGCTAATGGTTGCGTATTGATAATTGGACGTTAATTTACAGATTTCTATCGAATTTAAATTTTAACATTCTAACCCGGAATTGCAGAGCAATCCCCCAAGTGTCTAAATGACTCGACCAGCGACAGTACCCTTTTTACCACTGAGAAACAAATTGACAAATACATCTCAAGTTTAAGTTCGTATAACATGTTTGTGGTCGTTTATTGGAGCAAAACCACATTTCAACCTTAAGTATCAATCTATTTTATATCTAGCATAGCGTAATAATCAATTTTAATTATTAATTATAGGATGAAAGGTCCATTTGAATATATATATATATAAATGCGAATGAACTATGAGTTAAATTTGAAAAAAAAACTTACCAAGCACACACACACACACACACACACACACACACACACACAAACACTCATACACATACATCTTAAACTTAAGCAGCGACAATAACATAGCATGAAGGAAGAACTGGCAAAGGTTCATTGACTAAATTGTACGGAAGTAAACGGACAGTGAAGAAAGAACACAGAGTAATTCAAATCTCTCAGGAAAAATACATTCCACAGCAAACAATAGCTCTGCAAAACAGATCATTGGCGGTTGGCTCTGCAAGCTAAGAATAGTATCACATTAAAATACGAGGCTTAAAATTTTGCAAAAATAGTAGAAAATCTGAAGTTTGGAAATCAATTTGAAATCATCATATCGGCACCGAAAGGCAGATAAAACGGTCAAATAATAGAATATGAGAGTTGGATAGATGGCAGCCGATTGTAACATCTTTAAGAGGCATACTAATAGTAGTTAAATACATTGTTCGGCACTTGGAGACAGAGGCAGGATGAATTGTCGCAGATAAAATTTATTTTCTGAACTTTAAGTGTTGAAATTGGAAAACAAATACAGTGGTTTGATGGCTTTGCTGCCAGAGTTATGAATGAGGTAATAACAGAGTCAATGAAGGTGCAGTAAATGATATCCCACAATCCCTTAGATTGGGGAACGGTCCTCTGAGATTGTCATTTGGAAAGTATCATAACAATTTCGAATAAATGAGCGCGGTAGAAAAGTGTAAATTGCAGGTCAGTTCGGCTAACAGCAGTTTTTGGGAAAATGGTACATTTAATTACTAAGGGGTTGTTAAACACAAATTTAAAAATAGACACGAAAAGGGATCATGGGGCTGGGTATTATAGTTGAACATAAATCGATGACTGAGTAATGTGTAGAAATCAGAAAGTAGGTATAATTGGGTTTCAGCGTTTCTGTGACTTATAGAGTGGTTTAAGCTGAATTATTAAAAATTCCCAGAGGGAAACTTTGAAGAACTTTCACAGCTTATATCTATAAGTGTTATGATTGAGATGTGACTCTAAATTGAGCAATCGGATCACCTGACCTCAAGTCCATACATGAAAATTAATGAAAGATGTAATTTGACAAGGAAGTTTTAATGAACAATGTAACACTCGGAAGTTCTGAGGAACAAAGTTACTTTGTCATGTGTGTTCATTGATCTCTGAAATCGGAGTGGAACGTTAATGTGGTGTTGAAAACAACATATGGTATACTTGCCTTTATCATTCGATGAATAGATTACACAAGAGGATAGGTCATGGCAGAGTTGTATAGAACTTTGTTGAGACCACAGCTGGGGTACTGTGTGCAGTTATGGTCTCCACATTAATGGAAAGATGTGATTGCATTGGAGGGAGTGTAGAGGAGATTCACCAGGATGTTGTCTGGGATGAAACAGTTAAGTTTTGAAGAGAGGCAGGATAGACTTGAGTTACTTTTGTTGAAGCAGAGTATGTTGTTGGGCGAGGCGTACAAGATTATGAGGAGCATGGACAGGGTATATAAGGAGCAGCTGCTCCCCTTTATTAATGGAATAATGACGTGGGAGTGCCAGTTGAAGTTGAGTGGCAGGAAGTTTAGGGGAAGGGCGATGAAAAGCTTTTTTACCTATAGGGCGGTGACGTACTAGAATGCGCTGCCAGGTAGAGGTGGGTTGCCCCAAATCAATTAAAAGGCAGCTGGCTGAGCACTTGGCACGTTATAACATTCAAGGCTATGGGGCAAGTGCAGGTAAATGTGGTAGGTAAATGTAAGTAGGTAATTCAGTGGTTCCTCAAATGTCGGTGTAGAGTCGAAGGTTCAAAGCACCTTTTCTGCACTTTGCGATCCTGTGTCACCGAATCACAGAATCAAAATCACAGAATCGCAGAATCAGAATCACAGAATCACAGTGTAGTGGCCCTTTGGCCCATCGAGTCTGCACCGATACTTGAGAAATACCTGACCGAATTACGTAATCCCATTTACAAGCACCTGGGACTTGAATGTTATGATTTGCCAATTGCTCATCCAGGTACTTTTTAACGTATGTGAGTCAATCCGCCTCCAGCAACCTCTCAGGCAGTGTATTCCAGTCCGTCAACACACTCTGGGTAAAAAAAGAGTTTCTTGAATCACCCCGAAACATTAGCCAGTCACTTTGAACTTACGTTCCCTTGTGACTGACCCTTCAAATAAGGGGAACAGCTGCTTCCTATTCATCCTGTCCATGCCCTTCAGAATCCTGTTCAGCTCGCTCAGGTTGCCCCATAGCCTTCCTTGTTCCAGCGAAAACATCCCAATTCTATCTCTCCTCTCTTCACAACTTTAATTTTTCATCTCAGTCAAATCCTGGAGCATCTCTTTTGCACACCCTCCAGTGAACTCATACGCATTCTAAAATGTGGCGACCAGAGCTGCACACGGTACACCAGCTGTGGTCTCAGCAAGGTTCTATACAATTGCAACATGACCTCAGTACTTTTGTAATCTATGTCTCGATGGATAACTGCAAGTATCGATTATGCCTATCTCATCACCGCACTAACATACCCTTCTGCCTCAGAGATTAATGGATACACCCGCCAATATCAATTTGTTATTCAGAATTTGCCAATGTTATGCCGTTCATTGAATATTTCCTTGTTAAATTGCTCCTTCCAACGTTTATCACCTCCTAGTTTTCAGGTTTAAATTCCATCTGCCGATTTCACCATCCTGTCTACATCTTCCTGTATACCAAGACAATCAAATTCTCTGTTAGCCATCCGGCCAATCCTTTTGTTATCTGCAAATTTACTAATCCTACCAAACGCTTAGTCATATATGAGGTTTATATAATTCACAAATAATAGGGGGCCGAGCACAGGTCCCTGTGATACGCCACCGAACATTGGATTCCAGTCACTAAAGCCTCCTTCTGTGATTACACTCTTCCGTGTACAACTAAGCCAATTTGGAATCAAACTTATTAAATTACCGTTTAAACCACGGGCCGTTATCCTCATTTTATGTCTCCCATGTGCGGCAGTGTCAAAGGAATTCCTGAAATCCATATAAACTGTATCAAGTGCACCACACTCATCTGCCCACCTGGCCACCTGCTCAAAAAAATCAATAAAAATTGTTAGGCATGACCTCCCTCTGACAAAGCCACGATAACTATTCATGATGAAAACGTCCTCTCCAAATGGAGATATATTCTCTGCTTCAGAACTTTCTCCAATAGTTTCCAGCCACTGACGTGAGAATCACTGGCCTCTAGAAACCTGGCTTATCTATACAACCGTTTTTAAATAGGGGAACTATATTAGCTGTTTGGCAGTCTTCTGGCGCATCCTCCGTGGTCAGAGAGCAAAGAAAAATTTGGGTCAGATCCCCTGCGATCTCTTGCCTTGCCTCCCTCATAGGCTGGGACACAAATCATCTGAACCTTGAGATTTGTGCACTTTTTTTAGCCCGCCAACACATCCAATAGCTTCTCACTCCGTATATCAATTTGCAGTCTCTCTCTCTGAGACCTATATGTTCATCATTATCCTCTTGGGGGAAGAGGGATGTGAAGCATTCAGTCAACACTCTAGCGATGTCATCTGACTCCACCCACACATTGCCCTCTTTGTCCGTAATTGACTTAACTCTTTACCTGGTTATCATCTTCTGATTCATATACTTGCAGAACATATGGAACTTTCCCTACTTTTACCAGCCAGAGCTTTATCCAACCCCCTTTTTATTCTCCTAATTGCTTTCTTCAGCACCACCCTACACTTTCTCTGCTCCACTAACGTCTCTGCAAATTTGCATCCCTTTCATCTGCTAAAAGCCTCTCTTTTCCTTCTCATCTTAAAACTGCATATCCCTGGTCAGTCATTGTTCTCTTGCTTTGTTACTTCTTACTATCACCGTAAAGGAAAAAAATTGAGCCTGCATTCTCCCCATTTCCTTTTTGAGCGCACCCACTGTTCCTCTGTATATTTCTACACAAGTATCTTTTCGCAGTTTACCTTGGCCAGATCCTGCCTCTTTCCCCCAATCCAAGGCATTTTTTTTCTGCAACTTGTCGATTTCTTTGTCCATAACAAATGTAAACTGTAACATGTTGTGGTCGCTAGCGCTAAAATGCTCACTCACCATCACCTGAGCCAACAGTCCATCTTCTTTCCCCAGAATTAGCTTCAGCACAGCGGCGTCCCTTGGTGCACCCTCTTAATATTCAACAAAATAGTTCTGTTCACATTTCAAGAAATTAACTCCATCCAAGCCATAAACACTACGTCTACACTAAGTGATGTTGGGAAAGATGGAATCAACTAATATAATTAACCCATTCTTAAAGTTTTTATACACTTGCACAAATTTTGCACATCTTTGTTCTTCAACTTCCCGCTGAATATAGGAGTTCCATAATAAACAACCAACATTGTGGCTGCCCCTTTCTTATTCCTACGCTCTACCCGCAATTCTTCATTTGATGCCCTTGCACGATATCAATTTTCCTTACTGCAGTAATTGACTCCTTAACTAAAAATCCAATGCCTCTTCCTCTTTGACAGCCTCCCCTGTGTCAGCTGAAGATTATATATCTCGGAATGTTGAGCTGCCAACACAGCCCGTCTCTCAACCACATCTCAGTGATGGCTACTATTTCACAATTCCACTGGGCAATCCTCACCCTTATCTCATCTGTTTTCCCTTTAATACTACTGGCATTAAGGCAGAGGCAATCCAGGGTTGGCTTAATGCCTTGCAGCTTAATGCAACTATACTACATCTGACTTGATTGTTTTACATTGTTATGATCTGTCCCTATTCTGCTAACATTCGTTGTCCCCTCCCCTGCTGAATTGGGTTAAATGATCCCAACTGCAAGAGTAACCCGCGCAAAAGATTGACAGTTCTGCTCTGGGTCAGATGTAAACCGTCGAACTTGAAGAGGTTCCACCTTTCACAGAAACGACCCCAGTGACCCAGGAATCTAATAACTATGCAGCCGCCCACCCGCCCCAGCCACGCTCCAAATCTTAAGCCACTTATTCATCTGCGCTATTCTAATATTTTTTTTTGCTCGCTAGCATGTGGCACTGGGAGTAGCCCAGAGATTACAATCCGAGGGGTATTGCTTTTTAGTCTACTGTCTAACTCCCTGAATTATTAATGCAAGACCTAATCCCACTTTCTACCTATGTTATTGGTACCAACATGCACCAAGAACTCTTCCTTATCACCCTACCCCTTCAGGATGCACTTCAGCCATTAAGCGACATCCCAGATCCTTGCACGAGGGAGAAAACATACAATCCTGGAGTCACAGTGAGGCTACAATAGCACCTCTCTGTTCCGCTGACTATAGAATCCCCTATTACTATTGTTCTTCCTCCCTTCCTAACCTCCTATACAGACAGGCTGATTTTCGTGCCTGAAGCTTAAATCTGTCCTCACTGCCTGGAGGAACCAGCTCCTTCATCAGCCTTGAAAATTGAATACCAGCTTACGAGTGGAACTGCAGGGGACTCCCGAATTCCCTACCTATTTCCATTGGACTCTCTGGTTGTCAGCCATTCGATTATTTCCTCCTGTCCCTTCATCTTTGGGGTGACTGCCTCTCTTAACATGCTCACCCCGATGTTCTCAGATTTGTGGATGCTCCATTGTACCCAGCCGCCATAACACCTCTGATACCCCAGTTTCCTGGAGCTGCAGCTGGACACATTTCCTTGCACACGTGTTGATTCCAGACATTTCAAATATTCCCAGCTTATCAAATGTAGCACGTGGTGTACACCACGGCTTTGAGCGCCACTGCCATGAATTATCCCTTTAAATTAAGGCTTTAAAGTCAAATGCTCTAGAGCTCTTCATTCCTGATCCTCATTACTCTGCAATATTTAAATGGTAATCCAAAAAATGACCTTAAACTAGAAGCTTTTAAAGAAGAAAATACCTTACCAACCACTTACCAGTAATTCCTTTCACTTGTAGCATGCGCTGAAGATTTAAGAAGTTGCACAGCAGGGAAAAAATGCAAAGAGCACTTCTTCCCCTATGAATCCAATTCCCACTTTGCACCAAATTGCCAATACCCACTCTGGCTGTGCTACACTCAGGATGTGCTCTCTCTCCTGTTTGTTTGCAAGCACACTTTGAATCAATTCATTAATTTACACAGGTTGAAATATATACACGCATGGTTTCAGAATTCTGTGATTCTAACTTTTAACAAGTTTATAAACTATTCTCCATTCAGGAAACTACAACCCATAGATTAAAACAGGCACCAGGTAAAACTATTTCAAGTTGCCAATTCACATTGACGTTATTTTCACTTTTTTGCCTGTGGAGTCAGTTGGAGGCTTAAAACTGCCTTTTGATCTCACATTGACTGCTATATGATAATGAGATAAATGAAGAGACGGAGTAAAATGCTTCAAATTTTGCTGATAAAAACAAGTTTTTTGGTAAGCTAAGATGTCGGGTGTGCACAGAGAGTCTGTCGGATCTTCTAGTCAGGTTAAGTTATTAGCAAAAAGACTGCCAAATGGAAGGCAATGGAAGGAATTACAACATTATTCCCTTCGTTTCTAAATTTTCTAATTCTAATTCTAAACCATGTGGCACCCATTATGATGCATTTTCATGATAGTTTCTTGTTCACTTTCCCTTAGTCAGTAGACATTCGTAATCCAGCCTTAGCTGGTTCTGCAGCGGAGATCAACCTATTTTTACATTCTCTATTACCCGTCCTGTTCGCCATGCACTATGAACGTATGATTTGACATTTAACCGCCGCCCTCCTCTTCCACCACCCCTCACACCACGTACCCCCTCCACTCCCCGACTGCCTTTTGCCATTTTTAAAACTGGCGCATTCATTTTCGTATCTGTGGGTGCTGTTCTATCGTCTGTCACACTGGACCTTTCTCCACCCTTGGCGCTGATGCCGATTTTTTCTGCAAGGACCTGGCTTCTCTTCTTTAACTTTTAAGCATTTGGCTGCCAGGCAACTCGTTCGCAAATGTGATATCATCCTGCTTCTCGTTGCTAAGGGACAATTCCTACTGCTACGGGTCCAGAAACAAGGTTACACAACAGGTAGGCGTCATGGGGATGTCCAAACACCGACCAGGGCGTTAGCTTTCAGGGACGACTGGGGCTTAAATTTATTATTCGCTCAATCCTTAAGGACTGGTTTAACCTTGTATCCTGGAGCAGTGCCTCGTACTCGCCAATATATTGTGCCGGTTAGGGGAACAGCGCTCCTGATTGGACAAATTTGCAGAAGCATTCTGCCAGTCATTTCGGTTCAGATATGAATAATGCCTAGCCCTCGAATAGATACGGCTCTGTAGCGAGTAGCTCTGCTGCAGCACCTTACGTGGGGTCATTCGGGGGCCACTTCTTTGAAGCCTTATACAGAAAGATTTCTTGCATCGCCATCCGAAGCATTCTGGTCTCCATGTGGAGCACGACAGCCTCAGGGACTTCTCCTTTTCGGCAGTAGGTGGAAGTGACTTCTCGGGTCCAATTCTCTCTTCTAAATTTATGTAAGGGGATATTTTCTGTCTGAAAAACCCTGCTCCTCTTTTCAGAACTCATTGTTAAATTTTGGAAAGAAACTGTCTGTGTTGAAAGCCTATGTGACTAATCATAACTATCTGCTCCAGCTGTGACATCCCTAGCAATGAGGATCATCTGCTCCTTTTGGTGTAGTCACATGTTGGAGCGGAGGAATTTTTTGAACTCTTCCAATAATAATAGTTCTTGCAATCACACATAGGTGAGTGGAATTTTTAGGGATTTTATCTATCGGAGAAATGTGATTTGTTTCACCCGTACAAGCTCCTTCTTTGTTTTGGCCAGCATCTAAACGAGCGTTCTGCATTCGTTGGTGGCCCCTGGTACTAATTCCTAGGCACTTTTCAAGACAATCTCAGTCTCCTAGATATTTATGGATTTCTAAATTAGATCTCGCGTGCCTACCCTGACAGCAACCAAAAATTAATCATACCCAGACATCTGATGGCTATTTTAGCAACCCTGCTATTATCTGAATGCTGGTAAAAATACTTCCCATTCACTAACTTCAATCTTGGGAAGGAGTCTGGCAAAATTGAGGGCCTAAGATAGTGCTTTTGTGTTAAGGGGATAGCAGATCCATTCGGAATGAAAGAAATGCATCCTTCCAATGCCAATTGCCTGTTCACGCTATCCCTCTCTCCCTTTGTACTGTTAACTCCATTTACGACTTTGAGAGCTGGAATACACTTCCCATTATTATTTCCGACGTCTCTCTTCCTTCTTCCTCCCACCCCCCACTGTTCCTTTGTTCTTTCCCTCTTTCTTTCTATCTCATTTCCCGCCTCCATAATTTCTAGTTCCAATTTAAGCTTTTGGAACACGATATTGGCTAGGGGATTGGATTCGAATTCCTGATTGAGCTTCTTATCTGACCTCTCTACTAGTAATGTTATTTTACCAAGTTCTACCGCTGCAGTAAATACTCCGTTTCTTTTGATTTTGCTGTATAATTTTAACTGCATCTTCCGACATATAGCTTTTAATTAATCTGTGCTAAGTGTATCCCGCTAAATTATCATGCTAAAGGAAATTTTCACCATCTGATGTTACCACTTTCATATGTTTAGTATCAATAAGGTGCTGTGGCAATTAACGTGTCTTAGCAATAGTTAGAGTCGCGGATTTCTCTTCGTTGGACTCTACTCAGTCTCTAACTTCGCTTAACTTGCAATCCGTTCTAATTCAAATTGTATCAATGCTGGACAAGCCTCAAATTTCGGGTTACGCAGCAGAGGGAGCATTTAAAACAGTCTCACTACCAACACCCCACCCCCACTCCTCTCTCAGTACTCGTCCTGAATGCAAATTGCTTTTGATTTCACATTTCCCCTTTTGGAAGTTATTTCGTATTTCCCCGAACAGGTCGTTTGCAGTGTTGCAATGGTCAACTTAGAACCATGCAACAAACTCGAAATAATATTAATTAAGAGGGCTGGTTTATTTTACATGCACACCAAACATGCACAGGCGTATCACAATGTCCAAGCATCTGCACTCACACAATGACAGGGGCATGAAGGGGAAAATGAGGTGCAGGGCAAGGTTTCATACATAGAGCCCATATGAATCCATAGTCAAAATCCCAATCCATATACCGTCTAAGTTAGCAGACTTCATGCGGACGGCATGTAGAAACAAATGAGTCTTAAAACATAGATACGGGAGTTGAGAACTAACAGTAGAGAACAATGTATATGAGGGCCAGAATGTTTACCTGGATATAGCTCCTTTTGCTTATAACTGTTAGGTGGTTAAATGGTAGACTGCCTGTAATGAGCTCCACGCAGCAATGTTACATTTTTCCAGCAGCTTGCATCGAAGTCAAGTGACCAGCACCCTTCTTCTTCTCCTGGCTTTTGACTAAAGATGATTTTTATTTTCCAGATTGTAATCTTGACAGTGTGAATAGATGAGTTAAGGCACTTTTATTTTTTGTAGGCACACAGTCTCCATAGGCCAGAGCTATACCTTAGAAATGTAAAGTTTTTTGGTGCAGTTTATTGCAGTTTGATTTTCCGCAGTCCTGGGGCACTAGCATTTTATATAAGGTCGAGAGGTCCTTGCAGTTTCCTGAATGTTATGAAGCCTGTGACATTAACCACGTGGCAGCTCCAACTCGCAATACTATGGCTAACGTTACTTTAATGGTGAGCATCAACCCCTGGTGAAGCATATTTTATTTTGGATCAAAATAGGAAATAGTTTTGGCTATTTGGCAAATCAATGAACTGGTATTTACAATCCCATCGCCGCAAATCTTCTGTGATTAAATTTCAATCCCATCTTCACTTCATAAAGCAACTATCATAATTTCAGGTGTGCAATAAAGCAGCTCTGAAGAATCCTCACGTTTTCCTGCAGCTGGCCATTTAACTCTCCATATCCTGGATTAGAAAAGAAAAATATGTATTTACTATTCTTGGCAGATTGGTTATCTTTTCCTCGTTGATTTGACTAAAGAAAACCTGAGATAGAAATAAAGTAAATAAATACATGAATTGCAAAACTATTGGTAGTTTTCATGGAGCCTGAGTTAGCTTTTTGTTTCTCAATTAGATGCTCCTGTTTCCTCGCGAACTGCCAGCGTCTGAGAGTGAAATAAATTTTATGTGAAGTGTGCCGATTGTACCCTCCTTAATAAGGGAATTTGCTTGATCGGGTCTGGCCCTGTTTGCTTCCTAAATTAAACCTAACAGGATAAAAAGGTTATGTGTGCATAGAGCATATGAGCTATATTTCGAAATTGATCACATGTATGGATGACAGTAAGCACATCCGAAATGACCATTATTTCCGGTGTTATTGTGCAACTGATCAGACCAGAAATAGGGGTAGAATGCGTCCCTCCATGATTTAGCAGAGTATGTGCTGAAAGTTGTAATTGATACACTTATCCTTTTCTGTGATTTTCCTTCTACTGAGCAGCGTCCAAACGTTGAATTGTAACAGCTCACCACAACTGAATGATAAGCAAATTAACCGCTTTTTGATCATTGCTTGGTATTTAATTTTTGTTCTCAGTAATGGAAGGGTTTGCAAATGGTAAACCAGTGGTGTCAGATGGTGTGAAATTGATGCTTCGTTGAAGAATCTCACCACTGAAGCATTATAAGCTGATATATTAGATTGATCAAAGGGAAGCAACCCATACACTTATTTTATGTAAAACAAAAACAACAATAGCTGTAAAAAAATCAGCAGGTCTGGCAGCATCGGTGGAGAGGAGCACAGTTAACATTACGAATCTGCACGAATCTTCACCATGACTCGAAAACACTGCACCTGCAGACTAATTTCGTTGGAAAAGCTTTTCGTGTCTCTACACGTCTTTTCGAGTAGCAATAGCCTTGTTATGACTGTGGAATAATCTTGCTCTTAATAACTATGAATTTGTATCAGAATATTACAGATATAATCGATTAACTTCAATAAGTAAAACGCTAACTTTTTTTGTCAAATTTGCCAGAGAAGTGGATTCCTACAGGTTGTTTAGGTCACTAAAGTTTGAACAAGAATAAAAACACAGTGCGACTTAGTCAGCCTGAAAAGTTTAACAAAAGTTTTTTTCCTGTGGGACTTACATCCTATTAGGAAGAATGTAAATCTTATAATATATATAATGATGTAAAAATGGCAGATGATTTTGAACTATCAGACACATATTATAACATTGCCCCATTCCATAAACTCACGGAGAAACCTTATGTTTTTTGTAAGTCTCGTGGCAAAGTTAAAAATGCAGGCACTCCTCTGGTTAGACATGCGAAAAATCCAATTGAGAATTCTGATTTGACTGTGCATAATTGATCGTTCTGGCATATAAAAACAAAATGTCAATTCAGACATTTGGACGGAGAAACATAAATCTGTAACTTTGGACATTGGCAGAATGTCCGTTCAGGGAATGTTGCATAGTAGGAAAAGGAAAGCATCTCCCAAGCCAACATGTTTTCATTTTTTTTTTTTTTGCTCATGGGTATATTTGCGAGAAAGGAATTATAAATGCTTTCTGTTTCTTGATGATGCTTGGCATTTTTTTCTGCATAGGCATCAAGCTGCTTGTCATAATCAGAGATAAAGAATCAGCCCAGTTGCTGATGATAGCACTGAAATGAAATTGTTTGCAAAATAAGATACTCGTTTCAAAAATAATATTGATTGATTCTGTATGGATTTGTTTGCACAGTCCTTCCTATGAGCGTGGTTGGACTGTGAGTTTGAGATTCAGCTTGTTATTGTACTGTTCATTATTTAACTATGGAACAGCTGAGTAACTTGGTCGAAATGATTTGGTTGTCATAAGTTATTATTGCCTCCAGTGGCTTCGGGACTTCCTGCCGAAAGTGAAATCTTGCAAGGACAATTGAGTGAATTGAAAAAAAAATAAGTTATTATTGTGTGCAAATGTGATTTTACAAATGATATTCTGACTGACCACGTGTTGGAAGTTAATGGAATTCCTCCTGGAATATATTATTTTTCTATTTGCTTTAAACAACACACTAAGGCTGAAAAGTGAACGAAGGTTTGATAATTTGACAAACAGCCTGAAATAATAACGTAGACAAAGCCTATGCAAGATGTAAGAAAATTAATGATAAAAAAATGAAAGGAATATTTCGACTGGAACTGCAGAGGATCAATGGAATCATTGGAAATGAGTCCAGTTTTAGCATTATAAAGTTGCAGGAACGAATCTAATTTCTTGATCGTATGTTAAAAAATCAGAAAAAGGAATTGAGACAGTTAATCAAAAAGTGGTTACCCGAAATTCAATTTCAGTGCAGCACAGCAGTTGTGACGGCGATAATTATGGTAATTTGTGAACTGAATAAAAATGATTATCATACTCAGTTTGCTGAAAATATAGAATTAAAATAATCTCCAGTGAAACTCTTATTGTAGCATGGGAGGACTTTACTTGCCAGGAATATTATCCTGTATTGAATCATTATGACGTCAATGCAGTTATCTTGTCCGACAATTCTGATATTTGTTCGACTGTTACATTTTTCCTAGACTTGATCTAAATAGAAGAGCACTGCAGAAAGCGCAGAAATTCCAAATTAGGAGTTGAAAGCTCAGCAGAATAATTGAGTGCATATGTATCATTTAACTGTGGAGGCTCTCAAACTAACAACAACATCCGGTGACATTCCGTTTAATGGCTTGAAAGCAAAAAAACAGTGGAAGTGCAGAAGTTAGAGAATATGAACAAGTATGAAAGTGAATTGTGTCTTTAATTCAAAACGGGCAGCGCCCCAGCTCAGGTCTATTGCCAGGAATTACCAATCTTTCTCAAGGCATAATTAACGAGAAAGAACTATGGTGAGCGCTTTGGATACACCAACAATATTATCTCACTTTAGATTTGAAATTAGCTACTAAAAGACAAAGTTAAGGTACAACTGTTAACGAAGAACATGGATGACCTGGGAAAAATAAAGAATTGGAAATGAGATCAAGGTACAAGATTGAAGGAAAGTGAGTGAACTTAAATAACTTTTGTTCTTCAAAACATTGGTTCGCTAGCAATACACGTCATATTTACCATGAAGTGTATCACGTTTGGTCGGTTGGTTACGGTTACACAATATGGAGCTTCCAATTTGTATGTTTAGTTGGAAATCGTGGAAAATGGGGGTGGGCGCGAGTGGGGCTGGTGTGGAGGTGCTGGTTGGGAGGGTTGTTGTGGAGAGGTAATTTCTGATTTATATAGCGGAAAATTTGTCAAGCATTTTGCAATGTTAAAATACGTTCCATTATGATCGGTTTGTGAAAAAGTCCTTACTTCAGCCTGCTTCTTTTGGTTCCCGTGGATGAGGAGCACTACATCTCCATTGTGCTTGGGGAAGCAGGCATTTTATTTTTTGGGTGATGGCATCATAAGACCCAAGTTGGCTGTGGAGTATCTGAAAGATAATGCATCGTTTGTTTGTTTCTTGTGTTTAGCATCGCTGGCTTCTAAAATATATTCAGAAATCCTTGGTTTGCCTTGGGGCTGAAGAGCTACGAATCAAGAGGTAAAAATAAAACGAAGTGCAGTGATGTAGCCATTTATTTTCAGGGAGTTCGTGTAAAGGGGAAAAAAAAAAACTAAAGAGGCACATCTTCAGTTTGGCAGTTTGCACACTGATAGCGTTTTTGAATTAGACATCTTAATGTTGAGCAGGCAGTGCTTTACTCTGTGTGATATACATTTGAGAATAACATGAAGTGCATTCTTTCTCTTTCAGTTTTGACAGAGATGCCCGGCTCTTTTGAAGGTGTCGAATAAGGGATTTAGTGAAGAGTTTGCGACATCTGGCCTTTTGTGATCCGAGTAAGATTTTGTTAGCTGGTAACGCTGCCTGAGGAGTACATTTGGAATAGGACCTGCAGCGGTTTACTATTCCGGGGTCGAAATGATTTGTGTGGGAATTATGAAATGCGACGTAGCTGAATCAAAGTTCCAAATATTCCATGCATTATCTTATTTTTCCAGCAGTTTATGTGAGCATCTGTAACTACGTGAGGCATAGGTTTGATTAATTACCAATATATAACGCCTCTTTTATTGAAATATTAATTTCTCTTTTACCTACTTAATGGGTTTGAATCACAGAATTGATGCAGCACAAAATGAAAATTGTTTCTACGTCGGCTCTCCAAAGGAGCATTATGACTTAATGCAATCCTCCTCTTTCCCCCCTTAAAATTGCACGCTGCTACTCTCAACTAAGCATCGTATGCCACCTTGAATGCCTCGATTGAATACTGCCCAACTCCACTTCCAGGCAGCCTCAAATTACATGCTACATTATTTTATTTTCTGACATCACATTGCTTCTTTTGCAAAGCGTTTTAAATCTGTGCCCTCTCGTTGTTGGTCCACTGAGGAGCAGAACAGATTCTCCCTGTGTACTCTATCCAGCTTCTTCATGATTCTGAACACCTCTATAAAATCTCATCTTAACCCTCTCCCCTCCAAGGAGAACAGGCCCATATTGTCTAATCGATATGCATAACTGAAGTTTCTCATCCCTGGAACCATTTTTGTAGATGCCTTCTGAGCTCTTTCTAATGCCATCACAACCTGTCCAAATGTGGCGTCCAAAACTGTATGCAGCAATCCAACTAACGACTAAGCAGTGTGCTACATAAGCTCAGCATAATTTCCCTACTCTTCTACTGCTCTCATCAATTCACATACATACGCAGGTATCTCTCATCCTGTATTAGCATAAAAAATGCAAATTATATTTTACATTGTCAGTCTATGTTCTTCCTACTAAAGTGATTCACCTCATGATTCTCTGCATTAAGTTACATCTGTCATACATCTGCCCACCCTACCAAGTTGTCTATTTTTTTTTTAAGTTCTATACGGCCCACCTCAGAATTGAAAACGCTAGTAAGTTTTCTAACTTTCGCAATAGTTTCAGTGAGCAAAAAAAAAAATGTCCTAGATCATTAATTTATATCAGGAAAGGCTAGGGTCCCAATAATGACTCCGGGCGAACTCATTCCATTACAAGCCATCCTCCAGCCCGAAGAATATGCATTGGCCAAAACCCTCTGTTTCTATTGCTCAGCCAATTTTTCACCCACGTTGCTCATGCCCATATTATTACATGAGTTATACCTTTTCAAAAAAGACTGTTGTCTCACACTACATCTAATGCTTTTTGGGAATCCATGTACACCACAACAACAGGATAAGCTATTTTTATTTGTTTTGTTGCATTAGAATTTGCTTTAAGTGAATTGTATCCAGGAAGTTCCTTTATATTTGTGTCATGAAAATCACTCTCATTTCACTAAGAAGTTATCGGGAATTGTAACAGATGTTTAATGCAATGTTGTTCGAGTTGCACTTGCAGACTTAAATGGCATTTGATAAAGACCCCCATGACAAGTTTTTAGAAATGACAATGGCAAATTCCAATACAACTGGCTGTGAGATTTGTCCAACTTATAAAACTCTAACAAAATGCTAAAACAAGAACAAACTTTAGCACATCTGTCTGGAAATTCACACATTATGCCAACAGATAAACGCCTGCTAGATTTCTAACCTTGTGAAATCACACAACAACTTGATGAGAGCCTGAGAAGACCTACTGACACACACGTACCTGATAAGATCCAGATACATGTTAATACTCCATGAAGACTTGGCCTAGCCGTTTTAAATTCAATGCCTCACAGAAATCTAGAATAATCTGATTCCACTGTATTGTCACAAACACAACTGCGTAAATTCTGATACACTGTGAAGTAACGAACGTTAATAAAGTTTTTTTCCAGATGCAGCATGATATTACCTACCTCTTTTGGCGCCAACGCTTGCTATGTAGTATATAATTTCTTGTATGGTACCAATAAATGAGTACTGGCAATGTACAATGCATTGCAATATGTTCCAGTAACATGCTTTGTTTTTATTTTATTTCAATCGACACAAACCCTGTGCTCAAGAACCATCTGATGTTGAACCTAACAGTTTGCAACCTTGCTATTGGAATTGCTCTTAGGACAATCTTCTTGTTATCTATCCGCATCATCATTGAGGCCTCCTATTTTGAAGTAAAAAAAAAGGGTTATTAACTGTTATTTAGCTACAATTCACCTGTATCGAACATTCTCTTCTATGCCTTTGGAAAAAAAAATCGATACATTTCTGTTCCAACACACGCCAGCCCTGACTATCTAGTTATCACTTTCAGAAACATGAGGTTTTTGCAAGCTGCAGCACTTGTTAATAGCCTCACGAGCTCCTAATCACCCCATCACCCCTATGCTAGCTGATATAAGTTGGAATACTCTTTAAGCAATATATAAATTTTGGAATACTTACGCTTTTCCTATCCCTGTAGATTTTCGCCACTCCACACAGCTGTAACCTTCGTCAAACTTGAAACACTACCAAGATTTTATAATTCATAAAATTATGCAAACAAAATATTTCCGATTTTCCTCACTACACGATTTCGGCCACTTATGTATCTCTCCCGAATCCAACCTGTCTATTACATTACTGCCACATATCGCATTTCTCAGATTACAAAAAAGGCACATGGGCGAACAATATTTTTGCTACATCAGTGTCATATTTTGTTTAATAACGCTTGCAGGTGTTTTTTTGTAAAGCAATTATTATGTCAATGATGCGTTTCCATTGCTTGTTTGTCTTCCTGTACTTAATTATCTGTTAAAACTCAACAAGGCCTTGTCACTTTGTGATGCACACTGAGAACACGTTGGTCCCAATATATACGTTTAAAGCAAAATACTGTGGATGATAGAAATCTGAAACAAGAACAATAAAAGCCAGAAAGATCAGCAGGTCCGACAGCATCTGTGGAACGGAGGACAGAGATAACACTTCAAATCCGCATGACTCACCATCAGAAGTGATGAAGAGTCTTACGTACTCGAAGCGTTATCTCACTCTTCCTCTCCACACATCCCGTCAGACCTGCTTTTCGAGATATTTTTCATCAATATACACGTTGCAGTGTTGCGATACCTTTTAACATTTCTTACAGATATTCCGCATTTAGTAGAAGTTTCACTTCAGCCACGGCACAACTGTTCTGGAAAAAGTAAATCTCTACCATAGGAGATTGCGGTCACTCAAGTGGAATGCTTGGCAATGGATAATATCGATATTCTTGAGAGTTTCTTAGGGCACAGGCGGGTGGGAATAAGGCCCTTCAAATCGTATTTGTGCACCGGGTTTGAGCATCATTTGGGAGGGCCAGCGTGTCTTTTTATTGAGGAGCATGCAATTAGCATGTCCAGTTAACGATTTGTTTATTGGTGATGCGCAGAAATGTTATGGCCAACCATCAGCGATGATAATGGCATTAAGTTTCAATAGGAGCTACTATGCCTCATTTTTCTTTTCTTCACATGGTATTTCTTCTTTTGTGTGAGACATTTTTGTTTTTACTTCCCTCTAAATCCTCAATGATGCCAAGATTGTTTATTCCTTCTGCATGTATGCATGGATTATTTCACAAATTCACGAGGTAATGTTAATGCACTGGATACGATGCAATGAACAATTAAATTTGTTTTGATCTTAGGAGGAAAGAGGGATTGCTCACGAAGAAGCCTGATGATGATTGCTCCTCAGACTCTGACGCAAAGACCACCTGAAGTGATATGCTCGGCTGAGATGAATTGTTTCCAGAAATCACAAAGTTCTTTCCCCTTTGCAGTAAGGATCACTTCAGCCAGCAGAACATTTTTCCCAGATTCTAGTTGCAACAATAATAACAACACAGACACCGATTGACAGACCTCTGGGTCAACTGTGGCACTGGAAGCAGGGCCAGTAACTTTCACCTTACCTATGAAATACAAGAGTTTTGGGGAATGCTTGAAGCAAGCCTAATATGAGCAGTGGACCCGAGTTATACTGGAGGAAACCAAGCTGAGTTTAATGATTACCTTTGATCACATTTTTAATGATAAGGTTCATTATGTTGTTGTGAGCAGATGATAACCATTTCGGACGATAATTTGCTTTATTCGGATTTGTCCTGTTTTTTTTTTTGGAAATTGCAAGCCTATTCAATTTTCCACCAAGTAGGTTAATGTCTTTGTTTAACTGAACTTGGACAGCTTTTCGAGGGTGGTGGCTATTTTTTCGGAACCACAACAGTTGCAATATGAAGTTCTTACAAACAGTTATTGTAAACTCGTAGATTTAAACAGAACTGATGAAGCCTAACATCACAAGGGTCCTAGATATATAATGTACTCGGGACTTAAAGAAGAACAGAGGCCTGCGTGGTGCAACTTCTTTTAACATTAATGTGCCAATATCGGCCATCTGTCAAATTGCAGGTGTTGGCTGTTGGCTAGTCGTACAGTTACTAATTTAATATTCCTCCACTATACACGGATTCATTGTGTTAGGTATGAAAAATATGATATGATTGATAGGTTACCTAATCAATTAGCTGTCTATACCTTGCTGCTTTGGATACTTTCTCGTCTTCGAATGCCATCTATTTTTTGAAAAGCTTAAGACATTCAGTGGAGTGAAAGGATAATTTATGAGTGGGAGGAAGAGTTGATGTGTATATGTGAGTGCATGAGAGTATGGGCAGGTGGCAGTATGGAGAGCCTTGAAGGGTATTGCAAGGGATAAGATACTGTGTACAAATTGCAGGATATATGCTGATATCCTGGACGGCTTGTCAAGAATCTGTAAGTGACATGCACACCCGTCAGTGTCCTGTAACAGCATAAAAATAACACTGGCCTTGACTTGACATTTCTGCTCTGCAAAAAATGTAAATTATCGTTAAGGATCAATGGACTACATATCTATTTTGGCAAAATTCAGGTGACTGTACACATCTCGAGATCTATTGTCACGAAGCACTGGGGATAAAGTGCTAAATTCTCCAGCCCCACAGGTTCCCGAACTGAATCAAACATGATAAGTTTGATCAGGCCACCGTCTTGAACAATTCTACCTAACTGCTTAATTTAGGCTTGCAGAAGTAGATCACCAGGATTGTGAAATTTGGAGGAATCTCCTTGTTTAACTGAACTGCATCAGCTTTTCAAGGATCACCGCTAGTTTTTGGGAACTGTAACAGTTGTAGTATGAAGTACTTTCAAATAATTATTAAAACCTGTAGATCTAATCAAAACTGATGAAGCCTGAAATCAGAAGAATCCTAGATATATCATGCACTAGGGACTTAAAGCAGAAAAGAGGGACGGATGTTGCAACTTCTTTGTATGTTAACACGCTTATACCTGCCATCTGTGAGATTGCAAGAATTGTTTGAGCCTATTCGTCGAGTTAGTTATTTAACACTCCTCCATTATTTCAAGATTCAGTGTAATAGAAATGAAAAAAAAACATATATGATCGTTTAATATATGGTTTTATTATCAATTTTGAAAAATTCTTGAACAATTCTACCTAACTCTTAATACATGTTTACAGAATCCGAGCAACAGGATTGTGAAATTACCTGGTTAATAACTATTTCTTAAAAAAAAAACTGACTTTAACCAGTAGCAACATAAAGAAATATGAACTACTGACATTTAACTCTATATCTGAAACTGCACCCCTTCTTAACCTCTATACATAGACGCACAAACACACACACTCACACACACAAATGTACACACACACACATGCACACATTTATGTAAGACATAGAACAAATTTATTTTAACAGACAAATTAAGCAATTCAATAGCACCAAAACGGCTTACTAAGTTACATGGTTTGATATGCTTTGATGCCTTCCCAAATTCCTTGTACTTCATTCTTAATGACACGAGGTGGCCTTCCTGTGATTACAGTCTATAATTTACTGGTTATAAACTTATATTAAAATAGCTCGACTGATGACGTAACCCTTTTCATCGTCCCAGAGACAGCAGCTTGCAGAACTAGAAGCCAGCTAATCTTGTAGATTTCCTGTAATCCTGCACACACAGTGGAGAGAGGTTTCAGGTGTGTTTGCTTTTCAGGCTGGAATCACTGTACTCAGTGCTATTACACCACATCTTGGTCATCTAATTAGGATCGCATTCCAATGTTTTTGTTAGACAGTTCCTCTTATTTTGGGATCCATTTCTGGCACCATTTTCAACAACTTGTCCACTCTGTTCAGGGAGACAGCAACATTGTATATTCCAGATTATGTTGCAGTGAACATGTATTTAAACTGCAGCCTTGGTATTTTCTGTAATGCCATAGTTCAATTTTAAAGCCATCGTCCAAGAGAAAAATATAATCTGCTTTTTGCACTGTCAATATGTTTTCAATACCCATATAAACTTGACAGGGAAGAGGCACAATTCGAAACCGTCAGCACCGTCGATAGGATTCTGACATAGTGGATTCACAAACGTTGATTGTCAGACGACATTGGCAGCTTGCGATATTCCATGTATCTCGGTAATGGAATATTGATTATTTTAGAGCTCTGCACACCTCTGAAACCACGTGGGTGCTCTGTGAAACAATTCACGCACAGGAACACACACACAAAAAAAACGTTCATAAACACACACACACTTGCATGCACATGCACACACTCACTGAATCACAAACACACAGTTGGCAGGCAGGGTTTCCAGGAGGGTCTTTCAGTGAATATATTGCTCCCTCTGTGAAAATCTTATATAGATTTGTGATATAGAACTGAACTTGCTCTGTTGGTAGAACAGTTGTGCAAGGTAAGAAATTGAATGATAAAATGAGGATGGAATTGAATGCATTATGTTTATTTCTAAGAAACTTGGACAAAAAAACTTAAAATTATCTCCTAATCCGACAACAGTGCTGGAAAACTCGATAGTGAATATGCATATTTAGACAGGCTTCTTGGACAATTCCCAGTGCATTGAGAGGTGTGCCAGGTCGAGAGAGGAGTAGGGTGGGCTAGCGGGACGTGAGGCGGAGGTGCGAGGGGATTGTGTTAACTATGTATTATGATCGTGCTGGGCAGCACAACGGTATTGGTGTGATATTCTACTCTTTCAAGCTGTATACCTGGTCTCAAAGTGCAGGGAAGATAGTACCGAAAGGTATGCATGAAAATTCAGAATGAATTGGAATAATCCAAGGGGTTGATGTGTTTGCACAGCATGTCATATTCATACCGGATAAAGTGACTGTTGACAATATATTTGGATCGTAAGAGATTTCTTGGAATATTTTATCGTATCAGCATAATTCCAGGATTATATATGCTCTTGCAGTGTATTGGAATACTAAGTTTAATGGGGTGATTCACAGTATTTTTGGGACACGACCAGACCTGCAAATCTTTCAATGTACAGCAACATGATTTCACAACGTGATCAATTTTACATTTATTCCTTTCAAACATATCATTCAGAAATTTTGCTCTCTACTGAGCCTGCTATCAATGAAAACACGAAACCAAATATGAAGTTTTATCTTTCCTCTGCAGCTCTGTACTGCAGTCCTGCTTCTCAGCCACAGACACATGCAATATCTCCGAACTGGCCCCATAATTTTGTTGTTTTGCCTGAATCAGCCTTTGTAAATTGAAGAAGGTTACGTTTACAGCTCGGGAAGATGTTCCAGCTGACTTCTGGGTGTATGCCATTCCCCCAAAACAACATAGCATCGGGCTTATTCCTGGGAATAGAAATTAAATGAACAGTGAAATTGAGTTTTATCGATAATAAGTCTCGTACTGAACTTCTGGAAACTCAAATAACGTCAGCATTATGTTTCTAAACTCCAAGTATACTTGCACACCAGACCCATATTAGAGAATAAATTTTGCTAAACATTTTTTTTGACAAAAATCAATCCAGATCCCTTCTCATCAGTGCTTCTACCCTGAAAATCTATGAGTTTCAAAACAGCTTGTGCAAAGTACTGAATATAAAAGTTCAATCTCATTCACTTAAAATAATTTTCACACACTTCAAAGTTAAAGTGCAAATTCCGAAATATGTAACTGAAGAAAGCCAGATGTTAAATAATTCAATTAAGACGAGGCCACCCGATCAATTCCACAATTTCACTATGTCACTGATGATTTCAATTTATCCACGATTGACTATATCTCTGGATAGCCTTATTTAACAGAGCTTCGGCGAGCCTTGCTTGGAAAAAGGCCTAATGTCCCAAATCCTTAGTTTGCTGTACCATGAGAAGTGCCCACTTCCACTGCAAACTCTACTGCGCTCCAGCAATCAGAGACCTATCATTTTAATCTTGCTTTGCCTGTGAGATTTTAATCATTAAAACTTTGGTATTTCTATATTTTTTCAGCTCTGAAGAAAGTTCATCACTCCAAAAAGTTAACGTTCCTATTCTTCACGGTTTATGCCCAAACCAAACACTATTCACATCACTTTACATTTCAACGAACCATTTTCGGTGAGGCTACGCATGGAGTCATGATACAGTTTTGCTCACCATATAAAATCAAGGATGTAATATATTTTAAGGTGGGTGTTTGTAATATTCATTAAATATTTTCTTGGTATCGAACGTAAATTAAGATGAGAAGCAGAAATAATTCGCCTTTAGGAGAATGAGAGGTGCTCAAATTGAAACATGCAATTGGCTGATTGGTCTTGGTAGAGTAGAGGATGAGACACGGTTTGCTTTAGCAGGGAAAAAGCGTCGACATGAGGCATTGCTGATTAACGACTGAAAGAAGAATGGATTTCTAAACTCAGATGGTTGAGAATATCTTCAATTTTCCGTTCCAGATTTTTGTTCCCATTTTCCGAAGTTGGCTAAGTATAAAATTAAGATATTTTTGTTTTATTTTTCAGTAAAGCCCCGTCCACAAGAGGTGCTGCCAACCTGGTGCATCACGAGCTCTTCAATTCCCAGCACCATCTCAAATATTCACTGGCGTTTGCTAGAACGGCACACAATCCCGACGTGAAGGACATGGCTCTACGACACAAAGTTATGTTATTTAAATAACTGTTCTTGTCAAGAGTGTTCGTGAGTACTGTTACGTAGCGAGGGATGGGAGTGATGGGTGTGAGGCCCGGTCTTTGGCATCGCTTTACAGTGGAGGTGTGCAGGCGCAGAATGAAGAAGAGCGGGGTTCCCTGGTTGGGCACAGAGTATCCCCCAAAGGAGGTGCTAACTATCTGAAAAAGCAAAATCTGAAGATGGCGAAAATCCAAAATAAGAACAGAAAATGCAGGAAAAAAGTCGGCAGGCCTGATTGAGACTGTGGAGAGGGAAAGAAGGTTAACGTTTCGAGTCCGAACGACTTATTCTGATTAAAAGAGAAGCAGAAATAAATTTGAGCTTTACTATTAAGTGGAGGCAGAGTGATAGGTGCGTTGGTTGTTGGTGGTGGAGCTGATAAAGCAGCACAGAAGATCAGCTACAGATGGGGTGGAGGAGAGATTTTCATCGATGTCATGCAGACAAGGCACAATCAGTTTTAAGGGCGGTGGTGCATACTAAATTAGATACTGACTATGGCAAAAAATGATTTAGCGGAATGTAGTAATGGCAGATAAAGGGACAACACTGAGTTAAACAACTGATAAAAAAAAACTGACAGAAGGCCCTGTTAGTGACGATTGTAGGGTGGATGGGTGGGTGGTGGTGGTGGTGAGGTGGTGGTAGGGCGTGTGGGCGGAGCTCGTTGGTAGGCAGAAAAGGATAAAAAATAAAAACGGGATAAATGAATAAAAATGAAAATAATTAAATAAAATATAAAATAAATAATTTGTATTGATTTAAAGTTGTAAGGCAAATAAGGCAGTTTATGGTCTGAATGTGTAGCACTCAATATTTAGTCTGAGATGTGCAAATTGCACAATCTGAATTTCTGTTGTTTCTCTTCCAGTCTACGTTGGAAATTTGCAGAAAGCCACGGATGGACATATGGGCATGAGAGCAGGATGTTGTGTTCAAATGCCAAGCGTCAACAAGGTCTGTATCATGTTTCAGGACAGATTGAAGGTGTCCCACACCCAGATGGCCAATACTTTCTGCCCACATTTTAGTTGAGCTGTTAAAGTTGTGCATTTCTACCAAACTTCCCCCAGCGTTACCTGGTATTGCTGTAAAGGGATAATAATGTCATTCAGTGGGCTTCAATTAGAGACTCCTATGGAAAGCGTGTGCCTTACCCGCCGACCATATCGTGAGGTAGCGCTGGGCGTGGGCGGGTAGGCGATTGTCTGACTATCCACCTTTTTTGTCCTTGTCTTCTCAAAATCAAACTTCTGCCTTGATGTACCCACAGGTAAAGCGTTAGGTCAGCCCCCTAAACATTGAAAATTGGTAATGTTACGCACGTGGGGTGCATCCTTTAAGCCCACCTGCCTGCTGTATCATGCAAAACGTCCGAGATCATGTCGGGAACGCTGCCCAACGTCAACATGCATTGTAATACCTCTCCGGAGGCTGGGGGTGTTCCAGATTTTGGACTCATATTATTCTGCGTGGACGCAGGAGCAATGCCATTCGAATTTGCCAAAAATAAGTTTAGATTAGTCAAAATGGCGAGATAGTGAATTTGGATGATGATTCCTGCTTTTGGTCTTCTCAATTTTTTTTTTTAATTTTTGACTATTCTCAGCCAGGAATGAGATTGCATGGGCGTTGAGTGATTTAAGTAAAATGCGGCAAATCTGCAATAGCTAATATCAAGTTAGACATTTTTGTTTCAGTCTGTGTGTCTTGGGAAGGCATTAACAGTGCCTTCAAACCTTTCAGCTGAACAGTGAAGTGACTGTCAACGGGTCACATTTGCTGGCATGAAGTTCGAAGAGTGGTGTCAAAGTCTTTCAAAACACAGTTTAGAAATTTAAAAGAGGAACATAATCAGTGTTCTGCCATATTTTCCATTGTTACGGAAAAGCTTTTTTTGGTGCTATCGATCTAGGTAGTTGGAGCTGGACTTTAACAAATTTAGGGTGGTGTTGCTCATGCAAAATTTGAAAATTTTAAAAAGTGCACCTTCGGTTAACATTTCCCAAGTGGAAATCTGTAACCTTTCTAGGTAAGGGCTGCTGATGTATAGGCTAAGGATTACGAGTTGGTCACTGTAAAGCCACTAAGTGTTTGCATACCCAAGGAGAAACGGGAGGGGTAAGAAGTTTGATAGTTACCAGAACATTGGTAACAATGAGGAGAAATCGAGCCACTGATTCTCTCCTAAGTCGTAAAAGAGAGCATGAATGAGATGAATGATCCTTGGAGAGAAACTTGTTACGGTTGCCAGAAAAAAAAAATGACACATGGAGGAAAATTGTTTAAAATTATGAATATAAACGGTTGCATTTGTACGAGCACATTGCCTGCCTTCAGAAAATACAGGGCCCAGAGGGGAAGATCGGTCAAATATTATAATTTTAAAGCACCAACTGGTGGAAAAGTTTAGAGTATGGTTAATAATAATAAAACAAACTTTATATCTTCAAATATGAAATATCCACATACTCGTTCAAGCAAATTAATATTGTAGAGAACAAATGGAAACAGAAAAAACATCATAATATTCAGAGCTGCATCTGTGGAAAAGAACCTGAGTTAACGGCAGAATTATACACTTGAAATTCAGGGGTGTTCACGCATTATTGGGCGTGATCACGTCAGGCAACCTTCCAACGTAACATGCCATTTTTGTATAATGAGTAACGTGGGTGAGTTTAAAATTTGGAACTCCCATTGCGTTAAGCAAATCTCAACTGACAGTTTATTCATGGTCCTCACTCCCCAATTCAGTGCCATATTGCAGTGTCAACGAGATTGAATATCTGATTCAGGTGTGTTTTTTTTATGCGGATTTGTGTTAAAGCAAATTTAACAGTTAAGCAGTGCACCAAATCTCAAATTAGGAGCTAGTAGATCTGACAGTGTTGGTGATACTTCTTTGAATAAGCGAAGACTGCATTTTAAAATGACAAGAGTCAGAGTCCTTAGCAAGTCTGCAGACTGCTCTGTTGCTTGAAATAATTTATTTGCTGTACATTTTCCCGGGCTTTAAATTAGTTGAGGGAGATGGGCATTGAAATCTCGGTAGGGGAAACAAGCGCCAGTGAGAATGAGTGGGATGCGAGAATGAGTGGAAGATGGGCAGAGCAGGAGTTCCAGAATGCTTTGGTTCTTTATAAAGGCGCTAGTACCACTACAGACACTGAGGGTCGTGAGGCATTAGACATCCTCAGCGGAGATGCAGCAGGTCTTATGCAGCCCCCGTAGTGATTAAGGTATCAGAAAATGGCACAGCCTTAGAACAAGACATCGTTTATGTTATCAACAACCTCAGATAAATAATTGTGTGAAACGCTGACTGGGGAAATCTTCTCTGACTGCATAGGTTTGGGGCAATAATTGGGGAAGAGTGATTGGTAGGGATTAGCTGTGGAATGGACCCGCAACTATAGTTCTTAAGTGCAATGTCACTCTCAACTTCTTCGTGACATTTTCCTTTCAGGCAGCATATAGAGAACTCAGTGGCATCCTGCACTTTTTACACTGCACTGTATGAAAGTGTTATCTGGCGCTATGTTTAGAATGGCGTAGAAGTATTTGCATTTCACAATGAACAAGTAAAATAAAATTCATAGAGCCAAGGGGGTTGAAAGTTACAGGGAACCTTTGACATAGTGCACATTGGAATTAAAGCTCCTGCTGGACAGCCTTGGACCATGGTTAACAGGAAATGTTTCACTCACTGAAAGCAACGATTGATCTGTGAACATTGAGGACAAATCGTGTTAATATGCAACAACCACCTGGGAAGCAGCCACGACTCTTGCACCCTGCAAATCTTACAGGTTCCAGATTTACTCAGCGGCCCTGCTGCCCTGGTGGATGACTTCTGGGGGACTTGATTAATAATTCAAGATCTCCTAAGGCTAGTGAACAGATGCACAAATGATATACAATTGCAGTCATGGGGGCACCTTGATATGATATGCCATCACGTCTGAAAAATTTGATTTGGCTGCCATTATATATTAGGGGAACATGTCAGCACGCTCCATCATGTGTGTCCCTCATGGTAATAGGCCGCTTTTCCCTTCATAACTTAGCTCTCTTCGGAGAATGGATACCTTAGCAGCAGATAGAGGCCATTCATTTGATGCTGATGGGAGATGAGTGGAAGGTCCTGGAGGTGATTGCATGGGTGGCATTTTTATATCCATTCTTTTGAAGCATCTGGGAGGAAGGTTCGTAGGGAGACATCAATAAATCTAGGGATTGGTTTGGCCCCTCTCCCATGCCACTCCATCCACTCCAATGGCTTGTACAGCTCTGGAGAGAAACATGAAACAATTAGATCTCTGCTCTATTGTAACATGTTGGAAAATAGTTAATGGGCTAAAATAATGCGACCTCTGCGCAATAGAACAATTTGGCCACTTCACAAATTATACAGCTACACACTTACGTTATAAGCATGTGAAGATCTCCCGTTTAAAAATGCTGCAGTACGCCAAACAACTCACATTTTTAAGGTCACCTGACAGACTGACGTGCCAGTGGCCAGCGACCGCTTACGGCTCATGGCAAACGATTTCACAGGCTGGCAACACAAGTCTCATCAATGCTTTGACGGGACGTTCACCTCCTTCGGTATTGAACCCGCCCTCTGCTTGTAATTTGTTCAATTATTATGTTATGTGGCGAGTTTGAAGGAATTTGTAATGCACTTCATAGTGCGGGTCCCACCTCTCGCACCCAAGTGTGTTATTTAGCCAGACATTTCGACCTTGTATCATTTTACCTACGCCAAGCTCGAGTTTCGGACACGTAACATTAACTCTGCTTCTAGCTCCACAGATGCTGCCAGGCTTGCAGGGTCATTACAGCATTCTCTGTTTTGTCTGCTTTGCATCAGATTTTCACCATCCGCGGGATTTTGCTTGTATTTTGCTATTTTAGAGGAGTGTTACATACAAACTGGCAAACATATGAAGTAATACTTCGGCCATTCGGGTCTGCTCTATCATTCTAGCAGATGATTGCTGATCTGTTTGTGTTTTGAGTTCTCGTGTAATTGGTGGTACGTAATGGAAATTTACCCTCAAAATGTATCGATGCAGAGAATCAATGGAGACTGTTGAAATGTCCGTAACAGAAAGTTAATTTGCAACTTATGTTGTTTTCTAGGGTAATAAATGTGGGGAAAATGACTAATAGATCATTCGAAGGTGTTGATATTTATCAGCAAATTACCTGCTGGGTATAGTTTTTTACCAACTCATGCGATGTGAGAAAGGGCAGGTGAAGCTGTTAAATTTGAATTGGAGGACAAGATACGTTAAATTATTTTTTGTAATGCTGCTGTGAAAATTACTGATTCAGCTAAAAATGTGTTGATATATTTAGAAGCATGATCCAAAGATAATGAAGAGATATTGCAACATGATTGAAATATTAAAAACTGAGGAAAAACTGAAGTTAAGACAAATAAGGGGCACAAATAGAGACAATGTAAAATAAAGTGCAATTTTCAAGAGGGTGCAGCAGCAGAGGATCCTCGTGCATGTGTGCAAAGATCATTTCAGGTTGTAGGTCAGGTGGAGAGAGCATTTGATAAAACATAAATTATTCTGGCATTTATTAAAGGAGTACAAGAGCATGGATGTTATGCTGAGATTTAAAGTGACATTTCTCATCATGACAACCATTTTTGTATACCTCATCTGGACCGTGCCCAATCCTTCACAACCTATCTAATTCGTGAAAAACAGAGCTGTACTCAATACTCGAGCTGAGGCCAAAATATTACCTCATGAAATTTCAACATAATCACCCTGCCTTTTTAACTCTATGGCCGTATTATTGAAGTCCAGGTTACGGCATACTTTACCGACCCATCACTCAAACTTTCTTTCCAGCTTCAATGACTTAAGAACCCGTACACTCAGATTCCTCTGCTAGTCCTTCTGCTTTACAATTGTACACTGATGTTTTCACATTTTCTCACCATTTTTATCGCACCAGAATAAATCACTTAAATTTCTCCACATTGAATTTCTTCATGCAAAATATGTCTCAGATGATTTGCTGTGATCGATTAGAAACAGCGAATACAACAGTAGTAAAATGAAAAAAAAAAAACAAAATAAAAACAGAGTTACCCTGGAAAACTCAGCAGGTCTGGCAGCATCGGCAGAGAAGAAAAGTGTTGACATTTCGAGGCCTCATGACCCTTCAACACAACTGAGTGAATATTAGGAAAGGGATGAAATATAAGCTGGTTTAAGGTGGGGGGCGGCGTGGGGGGGCGGGGGGGTGGGGTTGGGGGGGGGGGCGGTGGAGGAAAAAAGTGGTGGGGGGTGCTGTAGTTGTAGGCACAACTAAGCAGTGATAGGTGCAGATAATCAAAAGATGTGACATACAAAGGAACAAAGCCTTTGTCTGTGACATCTTTTGAATATTTGCTCCTATCACTGCTTGCCTGTCCCTACAACCGCACCACCCAGCCCCCCACCCCCTTCACTTCTGTCCTCCCATCCCACCCCCGCCCCCCCAGCCCCCACACTAAACCAGCTTATATATCACACCTCTCCTAATATTCACTCAGTTCTGTTAAAGGGTCATGAGGACTCGAAACGTCAACTCTTGTCTTCTCCCCCGATGCTGCCAGACCTGCTGACATTTTCCAGGTAATTCTGTTTTTGTTTTGGATTTCCAGCATTGCAGTCTTTTTGTTTTTATCTTAGTAGTAAAATGAACGATTGGTTGCCTCTGTCGTTGGGAATGTGGGGTGTTGTAAGATTTTTTTTTTAACAAGTATCTTTTTCGTGAAGGTCACATGAGATAGTAAGAGGAACATGTGTCCTCCTATTAGATCTGGCCTTCGATAGGCCATGTGAATATGTTGTCATCGGGACATGTTCACTGGCCAAAACATAATCAAAGTCAAGCGTTAGATTGAACATTGATAACAGAAAAAAAGCTGTCATTAATGATGGCAGACCTGCAGACTCCGAGACATTAGGGCATGCAATATTTAGTCGATGAAGAGCTTAGATTTTTTGCTGATGTCACATGCCTTAAAACATTAATTTTTACCAAGTGTTCCTTTGGAATGAGCTTATATCTGTACGATCTGTGTGTGCATGTTTCTGAGAGAGAGGTTGAGGGAGTGAGAGAGAAAACGTAAGATAGCGAGAGAGAGGGTGAGGGAGTGAGAGAGAAAGAGAAAGACAGAGAGAGAGAGGGAGAAGTAAATACAGAATGCAGCTCCTGTGGAATGCAAGGGAAAAGGCTGTATACTGATAGCCAGCAGACAGCAAGTAGTAGGAGCTGCTTTTGAAGTCGATGGAATGAGGACTAGCAAGCGTTTTGGACGCTGGTGGCTTCGCAATGTCATTACTGGAAGAAAAATTCCCCCGAAGTAGGCTTTGCTGCTAGAATTCGGTACTGGAATGATCATAAGAAACAACGAAGAGACTAATAATTGAAACTGTAGCTGACTACTGAATGAAATGGAGAAAACAGACTCTGTTGGCCGCGTGGGGTACGTGTGGCCTGTTTCTTGTAAAGGTTACTAATCTTCTTAGAATGCAAATGTGTAGTCATTGCACCATGCTTTGTTAGAGTGATTTCACAACAAAATAAAGGAGGATTTTTCCTGTGGTTTGCTATTTCCGTCGACATAGAAGCAATATTTATTCTTGTTGCTCTTTGATTGTTTATTATAGAAAAAAATACGAAATGAAATACAATGTGATTATTTGGGTTGGTCAGTGGGAATAAAAATAACTTTTAAATTACATTATTTGTTTAAAAAAGTGGGGGTGGCAACAAATTCAAACAACCTTGCTGTTATTTGGTAATTTGTCATCTTGAATTTATTTTCACTCTTTGATTAGTTGGAGCTGTTGTGTAACCTTATGCCTTGGAACCCTCGTCGGAATGGCTTCTTGATTGTTACATTCAGTGAATAGGGCCTTTTAGATTGGAAAGACCTGGTGAATCGAGGTGGGAAACATTCCTAAAAATGCATCAATATCAATTTGGTTCATTTTTTCAAACGTTCAACATTGAAGATTCATTGTCGATATTGGCAAAATATTGCAGTACTGAGTCCACACATTCCATTGCCATCCACTTTCATTTTAGATCTTATAGGTCTTGGCAATATTGCTGTATTCGAATCTAAAATTGCAAAGTCGCTTCTCCAGACACCACCAGGAAGCTAAATTTCTTATCGGAATTATGTGAAAAATCAAGTGAAGTAGTCCCTTTGACCCTGTTTGAGGCATTGCCAGCAGGTGCTGACTGAGTATTCGGAAACCAGTGTTATAGGATCAACTGATTAAATTTAAAGTTGTGCCAGGGCATCAAAAGATGATCTGTTATCCATTGAGTTTTTTTTATGAAGATTGATTAATTAATTGACTGAGAACCTGGGCGGCAGAGTGCGAGAGGGTTGGTGAACTTTAATGGCAAACTGGTAGAACCTCGTGCTCAGGCTTGCAGATTAAACAAAAGTGCTCAGACAACCAAATATGCATTTCCCAATATGACCACCAATACTGTGGATGCCACATCTCGAATGATGAAAACAAATATTAAAAATAAGTAAATACATGCAAATCTCTGAGTAGCAAGGCAACATGGTTTGAGCCCTGCAGAGGGAATGAGGGAAAATGAAAAAATCGAAATCGTATGTACACCCTCGATTGTGTTTGTCTTTTTTCTCTCAATGGCAAGTCCTGACAGATTACCCATTTGAAGACGTGATTCCTGAAACTGTCACGTAAAACATGAAGTCAAAATAGATGCATAAAAATATTACATGTAGATGTTCATTCCATAATTACTTCAAATGTTTTGATTCATGGAACGAACTCAAAGCTTTCTGTTATTCTGCAGAAAGTTGATTGCATGTCAACCTGGAAAAATAAAGGAAAACTATTTTAGAGAATACAGGTCTCAATAAATAGCCGATAATTCTATTCATAATACAGACTACTGTTGTGAATTTCAAAGAAAAATGAATGTGCTCATTGATTTTATTGATCCACTTCTTCAAATGTTATATGCATTTATTGGAAGGCAAGTATGAATAGTTATCTGTAATTTGCTTTCCAACATTATTCCTATGTGTCAGGGCTCCTGCCATTTTAGTTCAAAGAAATGTCATAATTGTAAGAAGGTGCACTGGCGAGGCACTAGGATGCACCTTGTAGAAAATACACAATGCATCATTCATGCGACATTGTTGGAGGATGTAAATGCTTAAAGTATGGCATCAGGTGGCAATCGCGCCTGTGTACTTTTTTTTCCTGTATTGAGTTTAACTTTTGGATTGTAGTCGCTCCATTCATCTAGTAAACTGCAGCACATTCTTACATAGTTGCATTGTGCCTGAGAGATGGACAACAGGCTTTAGTGTGTTTGGGACATGAGGTTCTCAGCACAGAATTCTCGGTCTATATCCTCCACTTCAGCAAACTTATTGATAGGCGTGATTCAAATAAGGATCTGTATAATGGTAACGACCAGAATATCATATTTGTGGGCTCGACGATGGTAATGCAGTTTAACTTCAAGAAGAGGTTGCTCTCTTCATGGGACAGTCACCTACTTGCATAGGTTGGCAATAGTTTGCTTGCCGCTTATTAGGGCATTCATAAATATATTTCTTAGAGTCCTTTATGATGCCATGAACTGGTTCGATGTATGAGTTTCAAACCTCGTCATATCCTGAACTTCCAAATGTTTTTATATTTTAAAACTCTACAAAGGAAGGCTGGAACATAGGGCCACCTAAGCTCATCAGTACTCTTTTCTACTTTGGAGCCATTCCCTTTCTCAAGGTTCACCAAGAATAAGAACAGTCATTTGGTAATTCACAACCGTGCAGAACAAACACATTTTGTTTGGGATTTTCGTCCTGCATTCATTAGGACAATCACAATGTCAGGGGAAGAAACCCCTTTATACTGTAGGAAAAGTCACTGCTGATTGATTGTCATGTGAAATCTGATTGGTAGACGCTTTGCTATGGAAAATGCGACAGTAGTGATCACTGACTGTTAACAGCCAAGCGCAGTTTGAAATTTAAACCAGTCGGCCCGACTCTAACTAGTCAATGGATTACCCTGAGGAATGGACCAACGAATGGCTACTACTTAAGTTGTTTTACTGAAACAGCTACAATGTGTGTATGTGTACGTTTTATTTGCAAAACAAACAGGGCCCTGGGTATTTACAAATGTAGCATGCAGCACAAATAAATTCCTCACACTGCAAGCCACGCTGGAAACCCTAATTTGGTGGTTAGCACGATTTTCAGCACATCGAAGATTATTTAGCAAATATTGTTCAATTGAGGAATCAGAGAAAATGTTGAACGCTGTTTCAAGTTTTGCAAGCGCAGGCTGGTTGGGTACATTCTTTAGCTTGCCAATTACAAACAGCAGTACGTAACTGCTTATTTCATAAAAAGACACAAGCCTTTGGGCCGTTCGGCCTTCATACCTAGCATCACAATGGCACTGAAATTCATATAGTACATGACTCAATTGTGAAATAGTCAAAACTTATTTTGGTTTTGACAATAGCTTGATTTTAATGGTGAATTCTATTCCTCCTGTGAATGCATAGTAGCAGGGTGAAACAACTAGCTGCGCCTATTTCTTATTTTTCTTTAGATATCTTGCCATTAGAGAGCTATCTGAGGTAGACTTGGCACTAAGTGGCCGAAGGTAAAGGCTTTAGGTCACGAGTTTGCCAGTAATACAAGGTGAACAGTTATGTTAGCTTGCGGTTGTTTGCTGAAGTCAATTCTAAAGTGCTACATTGGTGATGTCGTCAGGATCAGTATACTTTTCTGCATCCAAATCTTTATGTGATTTTCTTAACACCACGTAATTAGCTGGGTGATGGGAACTTCAAGAACCGTGATGAACATAAACTCTGTACTTCTGACTGACGAGATGTGCAATACTTCTACGTTGTTATTATATTACTGTATTTTCAAACCAAACGCTGAGAGAGGGAATACATTTAGAGTATAATAATCTGGTTGTCTAATTCAATGTATTTTACGATATCCAACTAGATTTGGCTGGACTACAAAGGTTTGATCTTTCTTCACCATGTATTTGTTCAGCACTTTCTATGTAATGGTGTTTCGATAGTATGTTTGTAATGTTGTGCTGCAGCTGCAATAGGCTGGAAACGTTTGATAAGTTATCTATGTCCATATTAATCGTATGAACTCCGACAAACCTCATGGTAGCAGGCACAGTTGCCTGCATCAATTTTAAACATATTTTAATTTACATCAGTGTCCTGCTGATGAATGAATGCAGGTATAACTCGGCCGTTGGCCCGCAACGTATTGTTGATTGCGAATAATGAGTGAAAGATCCGTTTTCAAACTGTTGTATTTGGCATATTGGCACTGGCATGCAGCAGAATGCAGGAGGCCCTCAGTATGTACATGGGCTTTTCTTTCCGCAAAAAGTGAAGGTTGATCTCCCTGAGAACTACATTTTTGCAAATATCAACCTGGGGAAGGTTGCTTAATGAAAACGATTTGAGTAAGTTTTCACTCGTAATTGAAATCCCACCACATCCCACAGACGCTCTGGCTGATAGCAACTTCCTGCTAATCCTGGTCAGTCAGTGCTGTGCTACTGGGCTACTTTCAGTGACGTTCACTGAAGTCCCTCCAAACATAATGCACTCTCTGTCCTTATTCACGACAGTGGGCCTACGAGGTGCTTTCAAGATGGAGGAGCATTGATTTTGCCAGTTGAATGATTGCTTTACTTGGTAAGAATGAAGTATTGTTACTCTTGCAGATGGTCGTCAAAGAACAGTTGTATTACCTCCTATTTAAAAAAAAACTGTGGATGCTAGCAATCCAAAACAAAAACAAAAACATAATTACCTGGAAAAACTCAGCAGGTCTGGCAGCATCGGCAGAGAAGAAAAGAGTTGACGTTTCGAGTCCTCATGACCCTTCGACAGAACTCTTTCTCTGCTGTAGCTAGTATTTGATTCTAACTTTTCCTTGTATGTGTTTCCCCAATATCAAGGAACTCCATTGTGTCCAGAGACAATTTCGATCAAATCCTGTTGTGCTCCCTTCCATAATTTGTATCACCAGCCACCAAATTTGGTCTGCCTGTCATTTCATTGGCACTGGAAAAAATGGTGATAGGAAAAAGTATTCTACATTGGTAGCTGCAGTGATATGATCCTGTCAGTCAGTCTTTCATTTGTTTTCCTGTACAACACTCCTGACTTTTTTGTCATAAGTGATCCGATGTTTTAGGCAATACATTTCCAGTGTCTGCAGGACGTTGTGGGCAACACCAGGAAGAGCACCATTTATTGCCCCAGAAATCAATCACAATCCTGTGCAATTGGGTTCACATGTGAAACAGAACATTTATGAATGGCAGATTTGCTTGCAAAACGTCATTAGCGATCAAGTTAGGATTTTACATGAATCGATGATGGTTTCATAATCACTAAATTGAATGCTGCATTAGTTTTCATTTAATATGTTATTTAATCAAATTCAAATTACAGCAGCAGCCATGGTGCGGGGAGCGTTTGGCAGGCTGGAGGAAGGGAGTGCCAGGTGATGGGGGTGGGCGGTGGCGTTGGGCGAGTTTTGGGGTGGTTGCAAACGGTGAGGGAATGGACTCATTAGCTTTGGCTTCTTCAATACGAGTTTGCTGACATGACTGCTATTTACAACTTCTGTCCTAACTTTTTGTTTGCTAAATTGAATTTTTCAGAGATAATTACGAGTGAACCACATTGCTCTGTATTTGGAATCAGCAAGGCACACCAAAAGCAGCTGAGAGGAGCTCCGTTTCCTTGAAGGACATTCATGCCCAATTTTATTTTTGAATATTTCGGTAGGTTAAAGACGATCATCATGTAGAGTTGATTGTTTTAGATATTCCAGGTTTGTGAACTGAATCAATGTGGATTTCCTCATTTGCCTTGGTGTGTTGCACTCATTATGTGAAAACATAGTGCCAGACCTCTGCATTTATAGTGCAGTAATATTACCGCGATGCCATTGTTGCCTATGACTTGAACCACCTCATATTCCCCCACAAAATAATGCATCTTACATTAAAAGGAGCATACAAACCAGATATATAAATGTTGGATAAACCTGTAATTAATCAACTTTCAACACTAAACTCACGTTATTTCCTTCAAATAGACACTACTCTGCACGATGTGCCTCAATGGAGGAAGAGTTTTGTCAGTCAGCCTGTTGGCCTGTTCGCAATCCAAATTATCATTACTTTGGTCCAGTTCTGCCAAAAAGTAGTTTGCACTGAGAGAGTAAGCCAGCATTCCGATACAATCATCTGTGCGACCGTTACATTTTAACCTGCAGTGATTAAAAGAAGGAGGGAGCACATGAACGTCACAGGTTGAAATGTAGAGCACTTGCAAACAATGGTTGCGAACATACAAAATTGTTTATTTATGTCTCTTTGTGTGTGGCAAACATATAATAGTTCTCATAATTATATTATATTTACTGTAAAAATGGTTAATATTGAGGTTAGGATTAGTTTCCCTGTGTTTGTGTGTCTGCATGTGTGTGTAGCTGTTTCTGTGTGCGCGCTGGGGGGTGTGCAGCTAATACAATTGTAGACATCTGTTCTGGAGCTTTTGAATCTTCAAAAGGGAAGCTACGTTTGAAATGCTAAATAACTAAACATGACTGAGGTTTTAGAATATGTATTCTGAGAAACATTCACATTATTAAATAAATAATGTTAGGCTGAATTTAAAATATATGGTAAAATGTTACGCCTAGACGTATTAAACTAAGACAAACAATTTTTTCCCCAAATGCTTCCAATAATATCAGTACTATGAAACATTTATATTATGAAAACGTAAGGTTGAATTGACATATTTGAACAATGGAATTCAGTTCATAAAGCAGAAAGTCGTATAATGGAGATGAGATTGACTGTAAGGAGTGGAAGGAATTTTAATATCTTTTTGAAGTGTGAGTCTTCAGGCGACTGGGGAACAAGGGATAGAAGCTGGGAAGATTCACTTTGAAAGTTTCTGTACATCGTATAGTGTTGCTGCGCCTGTTTAAATCTATTCTGCATTTTATTATTGCTTGAACGGAGGTGTAACTGGAAGCCAGGTTTTTTAGGGACCTTCGTAGTATCGTAATAATTTGTAGACGTATTGATGTGCATAAAATATTTATTTAATTCTTCAAAAAATTACCACTGCGTCTTCAAGGGCTTACTAGTACTGAATGCTCTAACCACAATACAAAAGGCAAAACTGATGTGGCAGCTATTTCAAGTTTCCCGCGAGGTTTGATCCAGCTGGCACACATCACCTGCCACGTAACAAGCGTGTGCGTGTGTGTGTGTGTGTGTGTGTGTGTGTGTCACAGAGCGATAGAAAAAGTGAAATATAGAGTGGGAGAGAAAGAAAGAGAGAGAGAGAGATTAGGGAAGACATATAGTCATATTTGCCTTTATCGATCATTAATCTCTCTGAACGATTTCCATCCTAAAGCAAATCCAAAATGAATATTTGCTTTCCATAATTAATTGATATTCTTCGAGAGAAAGATTGTAAAATTTAGCTCCTCCATATTTTCAACTGAATTACTCACTCCAGCCTTTTTATTTTGAAATCATTTCTCTTCAGAATAGCTGCGATCCATTTCAAACCCGAATCTTCCAGGTTGTTTCCATTGAGTCTAGAGTCGAAAAAGCACAATCAAAAATTTACAGGGCAAATGTCATGAAACAAATAGCATTCATTATTGGTTATTAAACTGGAGCACTTTGGGCATGACCAAAGCGAAAGTTAAATCTTGCACTCAAATTAAGCTCCAGTTATTTTGTTTTTTGCAAAAAAAAAAAATCGGTAACAATAGTGACGATCACAGGGTGCATTCACTATTATATTGTACGAGATAAACATGAGCACTGCGTACTAAATGATTATAAGTAATGTGGAGAAGGGCGGACAGTGTGACAGTCATTCGCAATTGCCTTATCTCCATTCTAGCATCAATGTCATTTTAAAAATGTGTGCGTGGGCTTTGACAAAGGGAAATCGAAAAATACACCTCCAAATAGACATGGAACACAAGCGTCGCTCACAAATGTAGCATATATTCCACATACACATGCACAATTTCTGTTGAAAAGCTGGTGATAGTCGTTTGTATTCATGCATTGAAATCCTTCATGCATACCGACACCCACATTTCTATGCAAAGATCATATGCAGAATTTTGCCACAGAAGCACTAAAGGAAGCGTTTATAGATGGGAATTAGAATGGTAAGTTGATTAGAGGGAATCAGGTTGTTGTGCTCCCAAGAATTTGAGCCTTTTTTTCTTAGGGTTGACAGCGGTCGCGTGTCTGGGAGTTAAAGTTTGAAGAAGTAAAGCGAGTTGTTGCAGTGTATCTTGTATGTGGTGCACAATGGCGCCTCTGTGCCATCGGTGGTTGAGGGAGTGAGTGTTTCAAGGCGGCCAATGACGTGACAACGGAAACGGTTCATTTGGCTGGGAATTTCAATTCTAGATTGAACTTCTCCTGTATCGTCAGAGTCGTCCTCATTTGAGCAATTGAAAAGTTGTCCATGACATTACTGAATTGAACCCTGTTGATGAAGCACAGAGTTTTGGGAACCAGAAGTTGATTTATACGCTGAAGTACTCCAGATTCTGATGTTCTATTCTGTCTATTATTTCTGTTCTGTCTAAATTTATGGTGAATCCTGAACCTCAGAGTGATGATCGTTTGGAATTCAGTGATGGGAATGAGTTCAATATTAAAATTTGAACTTTGGATTATATCTTTTTGAAAGCAATAAGTGCCAACAATTACTATGTCAAGAACGTTATTTGGTGCTTATCAGCCCAAGCGTTTATGTCATACTTATGTTGCTGAAAACGGATGCAGATTACACCTGTCTCCTTGAAGTATGCAATGTTAGTTGGCACACCGCAATGTCCAGTTGACACCTCGAATTCTAGCTGAATGAGGGAGGATACATTGATGAAGCAGAAAATAATAACGTCTCCTTAGGTAGTTAATATATGGTGATCCTACAGCTATATTGTGTGACTGAGCTTATCAGCTAGCAACATGTGCAACCATTCTCCTTTGTGTTAAGTATGGATCTGCCATCGACAACAAAATGTATATACCTAACTTATTATTGCAGCTACAGAGGTTGAGTAAAAAGTGCATCAAATTCAAACATGATGTAACCAACATCCAAGCTGATTATTTAACGTAAAGCACGTAACTATTTGGTGCTCACATTCAAACCGAACAGAAATTACGAAGCTTTAATATTATCATTTCTTTTTCGTGAAGGAGAGTCTAAGAGAAGAATCGGCTTCTTAGTGGGTTCAAATTGAGAAGTGTTTTTTGTTTGTTTTTCCATATTATCTCACCACATTCATTTTTGTTTTGTTTATAATGCTATTTAACAATTTTGGTGAGTTACCTGGTTATTTTGCATTTGGGAAGCAAGAGTTCCAGCTGATGTATTCCTTCAGCTTCTATGACACACACAACGAGGTTCAGCTCTTCAATCCGTTCCACGTTCATCAGTACAGTTGAAAGAACCACACAATCAGAATATTTAAGAGGAAGCTATGTGAATGTTATTGCCTTTAATGGTTTTAATGCGACCTTCATCAGTTTGGTGTCTCCAAATTCAAACAAATAGTGCAAAGTCTCTAATTCCGTTTTTTGGGTTTGCCGGTCTTCCATTTTCTGAACAAGTGTTTTCATTTTTTTCTGGAGCCAATCTGATACTTGCGCAGCTGTTTCAGTGTTAATTACGCCAATTTGGCGTTCAAGGTGATCAGTTGATTTCAGTGATGAATTTGCAACAAGAAAGCATGAGCACATCCAAAATCTGCCGTCCGTGAACCTCTCCTATACAGTGTGATATCTGATCGATTCATTTCCTGCTGTAAATTGACGGATCATGAGTGCAGCGAAAAAGTCTTGCGAAATGGAATGAGCGAATGTGTATACAATGTTGCTCCGATCTTATTCTTGAACCTCCAACATAAAAGAAGTGACAACTTTCAAGAGTCCTGGTTCGAGGTTATTTAATTGTTCACTATGAAAATTAATATATTTTTTGCAAACCCCCTGGTAGGCCATAAAACATAAGTGCATCAAAAGGCTCTCAGTGATAACCCAATCACATTGGCATCTCTTTAACAGACTGGAGACGTAAGCATAGAACTCCCGCAAGATGGTCATGTGTAAAAGTGATCCCCTGTCTGCCCCTTGTGCCAGATGCATCGCTAGTGATGAAGAGAGGACTGAACAGTACAGGGGATTATAGCACATGGTGTACAAAGTATCATCCTGTTCAATGTATTCAATCACATCTGTCACAAACTGCTCATCTCCATAACATTGGCCAACATATCGTTTTAGTTGATCAGATTCAAATCCTACAATTTCTGCTGTTAGATCTATTTCTGCTTTTCCAATAACTCCAGTTTACACAGCCGTGTTCCGATCAATACTGAAGAGCCTGTCATCATCTTCCCTTGTATGAGGCAGTGCACGATCTCTGACAGTACAAAAAAAGAGTCTGAATCTAAAGAATGAATTTGGTGATCTGTACTGCAGCTGGCTTCTTCGAAATCGATTGTGTTCACAGATCGTTCGAATTCATCAAACACAAACATTATTTTTGCGTTTTCCTGCCACAGATGCTGCAATTGATTCTCGAAGTGAGGGATGGAATCCAGAATTAGGTTAGATAGATTGGTTCTGACTTTTGCTAAATTTAAGTTTGAAAACTTAAAATAAAAAAACAAATGCAAACTGCTAGTATATTTCCCCATTGGCCCAGTACAAGAACATCCTCTGAATAAGGGTACTTTTCCCAATCCCGGGAGCGCCAATTGTCACTGTTGTCCAAGCCTGTCTTGTTTCACAACGGTTGATTGGCAAAAGTTGATGGAGTTCAAATGCTTTACATTTATGAATCTGTCTCCTCAGTATCTCTGCATGCATTTTCCCACGGGCGTTCAATTCACTTTCCACTTCTCGCCTCTCATGGGGGGACGCAACAATCACAATGTTGGTATAACACTCATCCAGGGGGTCTGCCCTTTGGAATTGTTTTCCTCCAGTGTTATGGGCTCCCAGTTTCTTATTCTTTGTCCGCATATAGTGTTTGTGCTTGTGCGCTTGAAAATAAAATAATGGAGGCATTATATACATATATGTAACACTGACACATCAATCCTGATTCAGAGATTGACATTTAATTGATCAACGCATTGACGGGAAATTAATACTGCAGAAAGAACATTAACCATTCACTTTTAATGCATGTTGAGACAAACATTAATTCTTTCACATTTCTTTGCCAAGGCATTCTCAATGTAAATAATATTAACCCTTTTGATCAAACTGTTCTCTAGTTTCAATGAATATTCTGAAGAATGATCGAGCATTGGGTTTATTCAATAGATGAACAGCAGGCTTTACGTAGTGAACCCTCCCAAGTTGAGATGGAATTCATGACGAGAAAAAAAAAGTTGCCTAACCGGACTGCGAACACTGGGCTAAGGGAATGGGGTAAGCCCCCTCAACTGACACTCCGAAGACAATTGAAACCCTTAATTTTACATGCACTTTGAAATAGAACAGCCGCTGCAGCACTGTGCGGTCAGAGAGAAAGAAAAATGACAGTTGATTTTGTAAATGAAAACTAGCCATGTAATACAATAGTAAGCGAAGTTTGCAAAGACTGCTGATGTTCGATGCCAAAGTTAAATAACTTAATGAGCCATTTTTTACTGGTAAGGCAACGTTTCACTTATCCAAGTTTCAAATGTCCCTATCAAGGTAAAAGTAATGTTACACAAAAGAAGATACTTCAATCGATTCATCTCAATTATAAGAAAACCAAGTATTTTGCTTTCTAAGAGAAAAGTCACGTGGAAAAATTTAGTCCCTATTTCCCAGAATGCTTCATGTTCGGACAAAACCACCGGACGCTTTTCCGGACTATCACAATTGAAACTTGGCTATTGTTCTATCGTTGCAATCTGGGGAATTTCTGACTGGTGCATTCTAAGCATTGACAAACATTTTTCTTTAGCACAAATTCTTAATTTTGAATGAAATTATTGGAGACGTCAAGGAAGTGAGCAGCCTGTTGGAACAAAAGCCGTAGTTGGCCGAGAGTGACCAGTAGGTGTCGCTTTCTTACAGAGGCTGCTCAAAGCAATGTTTGGTTTACAAGCCGATAATTGGGAGATGGCTCACGACCCCATAATAATTTTCTCCAGAGGATACAAATAGCATTGAGATATATTAATAATGGTGCGTAATCTGGTTAAATGTATATCTTCATCTCCATTCAGGATGCTGAACATGTTCATAGGTCACATTGGACTATCAATGTCCACAATAACGGTCACACCACTTGCTTGTACCCACTGATTATTTAGAAACACGAAGAAATCTATCTGAGAAAAACATATATCTGCTATGCCACCTCTGGGGTTCATGAACAATGGCATGTATGTTGAAAGTATACCCCACCACACCCAAACTTTTTTCAACTATTTCAATAGGAGTTCCTGACTCTTCCGCAGGCATTTGCATTCTGGAACGTTGAAGGAAAGTGGACTAATGAGAGCAGAACATATTTTATTCATTGTTTATGGATCTGGTGTTTTCAAATATTATGAAGCCCAGAAAAATAAGGCACTGAATTTGGCAATTGTGCAGAATTAGTTGCTGACTGGAAGAAGGCATGAATTAAATTATATTGGACACTTACATTGAACATAAATTTCTACTTCTGGAATAATTTCATTCCTCGCCGATTCCATTTGTGTTGGGGAACCTGTAAACATTAATGCTAAAAAGTTAATAATGAAAAAAGTGGGACATATACCAGGTGAAGATGGAATTGTGTTTAGATGCAGAGACTGTGGGAAGGGTTGGGAATGTTTTGTCTCCATTTTTACAAAGAATAGGGAGGATGTATATATAGTAGTCCAGGAGGAACACTGCGAGATATTGGATGGGATAGTCATAAAGAGAGAGGAAGCGGTTGAATGGTTCAAATCATTCAAAGATGATATCTCATCAGGGCCAGGTGGATTTTTTCAGAGCCTGCTAAAGGAATTCAGGGTGCAGATGCTCTGAGGATGATTTTCCAATCTCTGCTAGGCACAGGGGAGGACTGGAGAAATTGAACATTTGTTCCATTGTTTAAAATGGATCAAATGAAATGCCAAGCAATTACACACCAGTTAGACTTACATCGGTGATGAGCAAATTAGTAGAAGCAATCTTGAGAGATAGGATTAACTGAAATGTAGTTATGGACTAGGCATGGATGTTCAGCCTGGATTTGTTAAAGGAAGCTCTTGCCTCACAAATTTGATTGAATTATTTGAGCGAGTGACAAGAAAGGTTGTTGAAGGCAGTGCAGTGGAAGTTGTTACATCGACTTTGGCAAGGGATTTGACAAGTTCCCAATGGTCAGGAAATTAAAAGCCCATGGGATTCAGGGTAACGTGGCAAACTGGATGAAAGGTTGGCTTCGCAACATGAAACACATGGTAATGGTGGACTGATGCCCTTGCGAATGGAAAGTTGTCTCAAGTGGTGTTCCACAGGGCTTGGTGTTGGGACCCTTGTTTTTTGTGTTATATCTTAACGATTTGGAAGTGAACGTCGGGGGAACGACTGGGAAATCTGCAGATGCCACATAGTTTGGACGAGCAGGGTAAATTGTAGAGGATAGCCATAATCTTGAAAAGGAAATAGATGGGTTGGTGGAATGGGCTGTAAAGTGGCAGATGGATTTTGACATAGGAAAGTGTGAGGTCATACATTTAGGGAAGTAAAATGTTACACGGGTTAGACAATAAAAATAAATGTACTAAGAGTGGTAGATGAAGTGAGAGGTCTTGGCATACAGGTACCCAGGTCCCTGAAGGCAGAATTTCAAGTAGACATGGTTGTGAATAAGGCTTATGGAATGCTGTCCTTCATTGAGAGATGTATAGAATATAAAATTAAGGATATAATGTTGGAATTGTATAAAACATTGGTGAGGCCACAGCTAGAGTATTTTCTGCAGTCCTGGAAACTACATTACTGTAAGGAGATACTGGCTCTGGAGAGAGTGCAGGGGAAGGTTACAAGAATTTTGACATGGTTAGAAAAGTTTTGCTACGTAGAGAGATTGGATAAGTTGGGGTTATTTTCCTTGGAACAAAGAAGGCCGAGAGGTGAGTTGATTGAGCTGTAAAACATTATGAGGGGGATCGACAGAGTTGACAGAAGAAAATTGTTCCCCTTGATTTAGCATTTCAGAACCAGGGATCATCGATTCAACATAAGTGGCAGAAGCTGTAGGGGGACAAGTGGAAGAATTATTTTACACAGATGTCAGTGGGTGTCTGCTCGCCACTGCCTAAGTTGTGGCTAAAGGCAGAAATTTAAACTGTTTTAAAACGTCGCTGGATCTGCACCTAAATTGCTGTAAGCTGCAGGGTTATGGGCCGGGTGCAGGAAGGTGGATTAGAAAGGGCACATGGGTGCCTTCGGCATGGCATGGGCAAAATGTACCGAATGACCTCCTACTGTGCCATAAATTTTCTATGGTTGTTTCTCCGCACTTTTAAGATCATTATGGAACTTTGTTTGATTTATAACATTATAGCTATACTATGTCATATCACGACACATTAGGAAACACATGGCATACCAAATATGTTGGGGAACACAGGGTTCAATGCGAGGGAGGAAGGGAAATAAATTCATATCACTAGGGAAATGGTTTGGGGAATAATTTTAGGATTGATGTGTGATACACCCTCAGGGCCTGATCATTTACTTTCCAAAGTACTCAAGAAAGTGGCCCTAGAATCAATTCCAACAGACTGGAGAGTAGCTAAATTAACCACACACTTTAAGAAGCGAGCTAGAGAAAAAGCAGGGAACAATAGACTTGACGTTGGTAGTGGGGAATATTCTAGAGTTCATTATGAAAGATTTAATAGCTGAACACTTGGACAGCAGTGGCAGAATCGAACGTTTACCAAAGGGAAATCATATTTGACAAATCGACTGGATTTTTTCCAAGGATGTAACCAGTAGATTTTATGACGGGGGAGGGGGGTGGTGGGGTGGGCAATGGATGTCCTTTATTTGGACATTCAGAAGGCTTTCAACAAATTCCAACAAATGAGATTGGCGTGCAAAATGAAGGTGCATCGTGTTGAGGGTATTGTATTGAAATGAGTAGAAAACTGTTTAGCAGATGGGAGACAAAGATTAGGAATAAATGGGTCTTTTCTTTCAATGGAAGACAATGAACAGCGGAGCACTGCAGGGATCCGTGCTGGGAACCGATACATTTTCAATATGTATTAATGATTTACATGTGGAACTAAATATAATATTCCAAATTTTTTCATGGCACAAGGATGGGTTCGAGGGTGATCTCTGAGCAGGATGTAGATATGCTTCAGCGTGATTTGGACAAGCTGAGTAAGTGGGAAAATGCATGCCAGAGGCAGTGTAATGTGGATATTTGAGACGTCATGCACGTTGCTCGCAATTAACAGGAAGGCAAATTATTTCCTGAAAGAATATTAATTGAGAGTGGTGAATGTGCAACAAAACATGAGTGTCCTCGTACAACCATCACTGAAGGTAAGCATGCTGTTGCAACATCTGGTAAAAGAGGCAGTTGGAATGTTGACCTTCATAACCAGGGGATTCGAGTACAGGAACAGCGATATTGAGCTTCAATTTTATAGAGCCCTGGTGAAACATCATCTGGCGTAATATGTGCAGTTTTGGCTCCTTTTCTGAGGCTTGATGCACTTTCCACAGAGGGAGTGCAACGAAGGATTACCAGACTGATTCCTGGAATTGGGGACTGAAATACGTGGAGCGTTGACTCGGTTAAGATTATATTTGCTCGAGATCAGAAGAATGGGGGGTGAGGGGTGGGGGTAACTAACTTAAACCGATAAATTCTAACATGATTATGCAGGGTAGATGCAAGAAGGGTGTTCCCAATGGTTGGGGAGTCCAGAACCAGGGGTTAGAGTCTGAGGATATGGGGTAGACCATTTAGGACAGTTATGGGAATAAGTTTCTTATCCAAGAGATTGGTGAGCCTCTGGAATTCGTTACCACAGAAAGTATTTTAAGGAAAACATGGTGTGTTTTCACGAATGAGGTGGATATAGCTCATGGGGTGGAAGCATCGAAGGATATAAGGAGAAAGGCGAGCAGGCTACTGAGTTGGATGATCAACCATGATTATAGTGAATGGTGGAACAGGATCAAGGGGCCGAAATGCATCCTGCTGCTCCTATTTTCTATGTTTCTATTTTTCTATGTTAATCACCTTTCTCTCTTATTTCTGATAATGTTTCACTGAGTTCTTGGCTTTTAATCTGCATTTGAGCAAATGTGTTCCACAGCATCCTTCGACCCACCGCTCCTGATTCCAGCACAAAATCGAATAAGATTAGTGATGCAGCATTTGGTCCGTTATTTCCAGCCAGCTTGCAAATTTCCTAAAAAAAAAATACACATTCGGACGGTTTGCTTGAGATTGTTGGCGATATTGGCCGAACTAAGGAGCCAACAAATATAACATGAACATTGTCTTCCTTATTTTTACCCCAATCACCAATAACCACGGACATCAAACTACCCTTGAGATTATAGACTTAATGCAAAACAAATATTTTATGGTCCTTACAAAATTCTGCAGATCCTCCATTGCTGCAGTCACGGCACACCAATAGCACGGACATTCGTGCTGAGCCTTAATTATTTTCTTAATCAGGTAATTAATATTTATACAGATACAGTAACAGTAGTTGCACTACATCAACTCACCAAGCCTTTCTGCTGCTACCTGTTAGATGATAAATTAGCAGACTGCAAGGATTCAGTTCTTCACGGCAATATTACAGGTTCTAGCAGCTGGCGGGAGGACATGTGATATACCATTTCTTTCCCTGGGTGTTTAAACAAAACATGTTTCTCCCGCGTTTGGAACCTTGAGGTATTTCAAAGGGAATCATGCACCTGTTCATTATTCCGAGGCACTCAGGCATGTAATTTAGCACAGAGATAAAAACAAAAAAAATGCGGATGCTGGAAAACAAAAACAGAATTACCTGGAAAAATGTAACAGGTCTGGCATCATCGGTGGAGAAGAAAAGAGTTGACGTTTCGAGTCTTTATGACCCTTCAGCAGCAAATTACTCTAATAGACAATTGAATTCCCACCACGAAAATCTGAGGAGAGTGGTGGTGGTGACAGTCAAGTGGCTTCCGTTAACATAACTCCAGTGCCGTACTTTTGCAGAATTTACTTCTTTCCAACGTTCGACAGTGACTATAGATGGCATGGGCGCAATAGGGCAATTAATCAAGGAATTTTGTTCCGTTGACGGCTCATGAGGACTCGAAACGTCAATTCATTTCTTCTCCGCCGGTGCTGCTGAGCTTTTCCAGGTAATTCTGTTTTTGTTATGTAATTTAACAATTATGCAGATAAAGTAAGAGATAGCCGTGGTCAAGTAGCTAAGAGACAAGGAATGGAACACACTAGCTATTGGAGGCTGAATAAAAGTAGAAACAGGAGTGCCTATTAACCCCTGTGCACCGTCTTCATACCTGAACTAAAGTTGCAACGGATCATTCGATCGATATTTCACTCAAGTATAGTGTCGCGCTCACGCACTTTAATGCTCCTCCTCATCGCAGTCGCAAATTGGGTATCTTTTCCTCGGAAACTTGAACCCTGGTTCCAGTTTCCCAGAAAGGGAAAACATTCATTCTGAATGTGCACTGTGGAGAACTGAAATGATTTGAGCACATCACCGAGGTCTGCTTTCTGGCAGGTGTTAGAAATATATCTCCGGATCTTGCTTAAAACTGGAGAAATTCAGTGCCTGCAGCTTCATATTAGCCGTCATCAAGTTGCCAGATGTTGCTCCATCTAACGTCACCTTATATCATGTCCATGTTTTAATCTCTGACAAAATTAAATACTGCTGCTTTATTTTACTGGGCAACAGAGACTCATCAATCTAAACCAAATCCTGGAGTCGGTTTCCAATGTAAAGCCTTGACTTTCTCATTCCGCCTCACTATACCCCTTGAATGTTTAAATGACAAGTCGGTCTGATGCTTAGAATATTAAATTGTGGCAAAGTGTCCAAGAACATGTCCGTCTCCCGTTTTCCTTTAATTGTTTACATGTTAATGAACCGCTGAGGCATTAAGGGTGCCTTTACTTCCCTGAACTCCAATGGGTTAACATTGTAAATTGCTCCAAATATCAGTGCTGGGTTGCCAGGCAGCAATTGAATATTCCATGACCAACTAATTCCGTTATTTTGGAAAACATCAAGACTTTTTTGGAACAAAGCCGGTCATCATAAATTATAGGCCTATGGGTAATATGACGTATTACTAGAGAATAGTTTTTGAGTTTCATCTAGTTGTGTCCATTTGCAATGAGAAACATTTGACTATTGCATGATTACCCTCTATCTTTTTCTTTCTTTGGAGAACACCTATAAAAATGGCGCATAATAGTTACACGGTTGTTGTGTCCGCTTTAATTAGTTATTTGCAGGTGCTTCGTTGGGCTATAAGCAGTACTGAAACATGGATTAATTGTGCTTTTGCGCCTATGCCATCTATCATCAATGAAAAACGTTGGAGTAAACCAATTCATGGAAAATTACGGCACTGCAGTTATTTTAACAGAAGACACTTGACTGTCACCACCACCACTCTCCTCACATTTTCGTGGTGGTAGCGCAATTGTCTGTTAGAGTAATTTGCTTACAATCCCTTGCTTTGGAGCTGGTCATCTTTCAACACTTAAGTGGTTATAAAGTTACCTATCACGTATAGAGAAGCAAAGGTATGTTTTGCCCAAGGTTTTGCTGAATAAGGGCGATTCATTCTCGGATGGGTTGTGAAAGCAAAGGAAACTGCGATCTTAAGTGAAGAACCACAATTGTGATCTCTTGAGGGGCGGTGGTATATATGAATGTTTGGGACAAACATCCTAACATTAAGGGATAATGGTTGTGTCATGGTGTGTCATTCCTTTATTAATTAATGTATACATTGATTTTATTTTATTATTTGTATAGTTCAGAGGAGCTCTTCAAATGTTTCTTGCGCAGCACGCAGCTTTAATTTCAACGTAACACTTGAAATATGTTCAATACGGTTTGAACACTATAGCAATTATTTGTGTGGACTGAGTACTGTTCGACTGGACATTCATTCGTAGCATCCGTTGACATATATATTATTGAAACAGGTATGCCTACCTTATGATCATTTTGATTTAACACTTTTGCATGAACGGGCAACTGACTGACCGCCACCTTATCTTTTTCAATGGACTGTGCCAGTTTCTGACAGTGAATGTCGATAAATCTGTGTAGCTCGATATCCGTATACGTCGACAGCATGAGCAAGAAATTTGTATGTGTTTTCTGCGAGTATTTTCGAACATCAACCAGCTAGGAAAGAACGTGAATACGGTAAACAGTCTGTATCAACTGGCCAGTTCAGAGCAATTGAATCAGCAAGGAACATTTCAAGGAGGAAATTGTCTAACAGAGGGAAAGGTGAAAGATGCAGCAGACAAAAGAGATTCTTAAGTGGATGTATCTTGACTATTTCTTACTGTATTTATTTTTTTTTTACTTTGTTCCTCCCTTATTTTCCTTCTTCCTTTATTTTCCCCTTCATTCTTTCATTAGTTTTCTCTTTCTTTGGTATTCTCTTTCGTTCTCATTTCCTTTCTTCCTTCATATAATCCATTCTTACCTTCCCCTTTTCTTTGTCTATTTCTTTACCTCGTACATTTTCCCCTCCTTCCTCCCTTTCTTTATATATTTCTTTTATTCTTTCCTACTTTATATCACCCTTTATTTATTTGTTTGTTCTTTCTTTCTTTCTTCCTTTTGTTCATTCTTTCATTTTTTTCGGTTCTTTTCTTTCTTCCTCCATTCTTTACTTCCACCATTTCCTTCATTATCACTTCCATTCTCCCTTTCTTGCTCCATTTTTTCCAGCCTTGCGTTCTTTCATTTTCTCTTTCCTTCGCTTCTCCATCCTTCTTTTTTCCTTTCTGTAATAAATTCATGCTATTTATTTTTTTGCTTTCATTGTCTTTTTCTTTCTCTCTTCCTTCCATCATCTATTTCTCCCGACCCCCCCCCCCCCCCCACACACACACTTTATTTCTATCCTTCTCTCTTCAGTTCATAACTTCCACCATCCTTGACCTCTTCCCTTCCATTCTACCATTCTTTCTATCTTTCTTTGGTTATTTCCTTCTTTTTTTTTTCTTTCCTTCTTTCTTTCATTTATCTTTCCATCATTTCTCCTCTTTTCCTTTCATTATCAATTATAACTTTCCCCCGTTCTTTCTATCTATATTTCTTCCTCTTTATCTTACTCAGTTCCATTCTTCCTTCCAACCTCCATTCTTACCTTCCCCTCTTTCTTACAATCATTTTTTCTTTATTTCTTTCTGTCTTTCTTCCTTTTTACTAACATTTACTAAATTTTTCTCTTAATTTCAGCCATTTTTCATCCATTCTCTCCATCCTCCCTGTCATTATTTCTCTCTCTCTTTTTTCCTTATTCTTTTCTTTCTATTGTTCTTTCTTTCATTCTCCCTTTCTTTCCCTCTTCCTTTCTTCCTCTCTTCATCCATTCATCCCTTCCTTTTACTCTCTTCCATTCTCTCTTTCTTTTTTTTCTTCCATTCCTTCTTCCTCCATTATTTCCATCGTCCCATTCATTATTTGCTTCATTCTCTAGCTTTCTCTCGTTCTTTCTTTCTTTCTTTCCATCTTTCTTTCTCTCTGTCCTTCTTTCTTTCTCTCTTTCCTTCTTTTTTCTTTCATTCCTTCTTTCTTTCTTTCTTTCCTTCTTTCTTTCTTTTTTTTCTTTCTATGTTCTTTATTTCTCCCTTTTCTGACTTCTCTTTCCTACTGTCCTCCTTTCTCTATTCCTTTCTCGTTCCTTCATTTATTCTTCCATTCCCAACTTCTGATTTTCTTTCTCTGTTCCGTTCATCCTTCCTTCTTTCATTGTTCGCTTCATCCCTCCCTTTCTTTCATTTTCCTTTCCTTCTTTCTTTCATTTTCTATATCCTTCACTCCTCCTCTCCTCCTTCATTTACTCACTATTCATTTCCCCTGTTCTTTCCCTCATTCTTACTCTGTTCCTTTCTTCCTTCCAGGCTCCATTCTCTTTTTTTTTCAATTAATATTTCTTTCCTTCATTCACTCTGTTCCTTTTTACTCACATTCTTTCTGTCTTCCTTTTTCTCTTCCTTTCATTCTGCTTTCCTCCATTCTTTCCATCCTTGCTGTGAATATTTCTCTATCTTTCTTTCCATATTATTTTTAATATTGCCCTTTCTTTTGTTTTTTCTCTCGTTCTTTCTTTCTTTCCCCATTTGTTCTCACTCCATTTCTTCCTCCCTTCATCCATTCTTCCCTTCCTTTTAGTCTATCTCTTTTTTCTTCGTTTCTTTCTTTCTCAGTTATTTCCATAGTCCTATTCAATATTTCTCTCTCTTTCTTTTGTCTTTCATTCTTTACTTCTTCCTTTCTCACTTTCATTCATTAAATATTTTGCTGATATTTATTCTTTTCCACCCTTCATACATTCTTCCCTTCCCCATTAATTCTTAATTTCTTTAATTAGTTTTCTCTTTCTTAATCAATTTCATTCTCTCTTCATTTCTTCATCCGTTCGGCCATTTCATCCCTTCCATTTAATATTTTATTTCTCTCCTTCATTCTCAGTTCATTTCTTCATTCCTTCCTCCATCATTCCTGTCATTACGTCTCACTCTATCTTTCATGCTTTCCTTCATTTTTCTTTCATTCACTCTGTCTTTATTTTGTTCTTTCTTTCATTCTTTCTTTCATTTTTTCCTTCTTTTTTCTTTCTATTTTCTTTCTTTATCTCTTTCTTTCTTTTTCTCGTTCCTTCTGTCACCCATTCTCTATTCCTTCCACATTCGTTCAGTTATTCTACCAAGCCCTCCTTCACTGTGTCATTCTCTCTTCCAATCAGCCTTCCTTCCTTCATTCTTTTCATCTCCCCCCTCCCCATTCTTCCTTTATTTCTTTTTTAATTCCTTCCTTCCTTCATTTTCCATTTTCTTCACAATTGCACTCTACCTTCCTTTATCAATGAATACCTTTCTCCCATACTTTCTCTCTTTCTTACTCTGCATTTCTTCCTTCCAGACTCCTTTCTGGCCTTCCTCGCTTTACTTCAATCAATCTTTCTCTCTGACTTTCTCTCCTTCTTACTTTTTACTCACAATCTTTTGCACTTACGTTTTCTCGTCCTTTCATCCTTCTTCCATCCATTTGTTTCGATTCTCCCTGTCATTCTTTCTCTGTCTTTTTTCCTTCTTTTTTTTTTCCTTTTGTTCTTTTTTTTGGCTATTCTTCCTTTCTTTCCCCCGTTCATTCCTTCTTCCTTTCTTCCTCCCTTCATCTGTTCCTTTTTTCTCTGTTTCTTTTGCTCTTCCTTTCTTTCTTCCTATATTATTTCTATTGTCCCAATCATTATTTCTCTCGGTTTCTTTCATTCTTTCTTTATTTGTTTCTATATTCTCTTTTTTATTCATTCTTTGTTCAGTCTTCATTTCCTCCTTTCGCTCTTTTATTCATTAAATATTTTCTAATATTTATTATTTTCAACCTTCATCCATTCTTCTCTATCCCGTTCATTCTTTCTTTATTTCATTACTTTTCTCTTTTTTTCCCTCTTAGGTTCGTTTTCTCCTCATTTCTTCCTCCCTTCATCTGCTCTTTCCTTCCATTTTGTGTCTTTATTTCACTCTTTCCTTCTCACTTTATTTCTTCCTTCCTTCCTCCATCCTCCCGGACATTGTGTCCCACTCTAACTATCTTTATTTCCATCTTTCTTTCTGCCCATCCTTCTTTCTTTCTTACTTACTTTCTTTCATTATTTCTTTATTTCTTTCAATACTCCTTCCTTCATAACTAACGTTCATTCCTGTCCTCATCTTTTCTGCCCTACTTCCGCCATTATTCCCTTGCTCTCTTCCTTTCATTATACATTCCTTTCATTCATCCATCCTCAATTCTTTCCATCCTCTCTGTCATTATGTCTCACGTTATCTTTCATGGTTTCCTTCATTTTTCTTTCATCCTTTCTGTCTTTACTTCATTCTTTCTTTCTTTTATTCTTTCTTTCATTTTTTTCCATTTCTTTTCTTTCTATTTTCTTTCTTTCTCTCTTTCTTTCTTTTTCTCTTTCCTTCTGTTGCCCATTCTCTATCCCTTCCACATTCCTTCAGTTATTCTACCGTGCCCTCCTTCATTGTCTCATTCTCACTTCCATTTATCATTCCTTCCATCATTCTTCGATTCTTCCTTCCCATTCTTCCTTCATTTCTTTTTTCATTTGTTCTTTCATTCATTTTCTATTTCCTTCACTATTGCAGTCAACCTTCCTTTATCACTTAATACCTTTCCTCATTCTTTCTCTCTTTCTCACCCTGTGCCTTTCTTCCTTCCAGACTCCTTTCTTGCCTTCCTCTCTATCTTTCAATCATTCTTTCTATCTGACTTTCTCTCCTTCTTCTTTTTACTCACAATCTTTTGCACTTACATTTTCTCTTCCTTTCATCCTTCTTCCACCCATTCTTTCCATTCTCCGTCATTCTTTCTCTCTCTTTTTTCCTTTTTTTTTTCCTTTTTTTGCACATTCTCTCTTTCTTTCCCCCGTTCATTTCTTCTTCCTTTGTTCCTCCCTTCATCCATTCTTCTGTTCAGTTTTTTCGGTTTCTTTTTTCTCTTCCTTTCTTTCTTTCTCCATTATTTCCAACGTCCTATTCATTATTTAACTCGCTTTCTTTCATTCATTCTTTATTTCTTTCTGTCTTCTTTCTTTCTTTCATTCTTCGTTCAGTCTTCCTTTCTTCCTGTCTCTCTTTTATTCATTAAATATTTTTTCTAATATTTATTGTTTTTCATCCTTCATCCATTCTTCCCTTTCCCGTTCATTCTTTCTTTCTTTAATTACTTTTCTCTTTTTTTTTCCCTCAGGTTCGTTCTCTCCTCATTTCTCCCTCCCTTCATCCGTTCTTCCCTTCCGTTTTGTATCTTTATTTCACTCTTTCTTTCTCACTTGACTTCTTCCTTCCTTCCTCCATCCTCCCGACAATTGTGTCACACTCTAAATATTTTTATTTCCTTCTTTCTTTCTATCCTTCCTTCTTTCTTTCTTACTTACTTTCTTTCATTTTTTCTTCCTTTTTTTCTTTCTTCTCTCTTTCTTTCTTTCTTTCTTTCTTTCTTTCTTTCTTTCTTTCTTTCTTTCTCTCTTTCTATCTTCCGTCCTTTATAACTATCATTCATTCTTTTCCACATCCTTTCTGACTTACTTCCTCCATTATCCCCTTGCTCTCTTCCTTTTATTTATACATTCCTTTCATTCATCCTTCTTCAATTCTTTCCAACAACCCTTTCTATCTTTTCCCCACTCTCCATCTTTCTTTCTTTCTTTAATGCCTTCTTTCTTTTTTCCTTCTTTCTTTCTATTCCTTCTTTCTTTCAATGTCTCATTATTTCTACTTGTCTCCTTTTCTTCCTTCCTTACTCCATTTTTGCCTTGCTCCCATTGTTTCTTCATTGCTTCCTTTCTTCTCTACTTTCTCAGTTCATTCCATCCTCCCTTTCTATCTTTCAGACTCTCCTTATATCTTCCCTTGTTTATTTTTTCTTTCTTTCTATCATTCTTCCTTTCTTTCTTGATTTGTTCTTTCTTTCTATGTATCTCTCATTCTTCATAATTCTCTCCTTGGATTTCTTCCTTCATCCACTATTCCTATATTTATTTCTGTCTCATGCCTTTCTTTATTTCTTCCATTCCTCAATTATAGACATTCGCATATTCTAACATTCTCCCTTTCTCCGTTATTTCAATTTTCCTTTCTATTTTTCTATATCACCTTCTTTCTATTTTGCTCATTTTCTTCATTCCTTCCTCCATTCTTCCCTTTCCCCCTTTCTTAGTTTAAGCCATCCTTTCTTCCTGCCATCCTCAATTATTTCTCTCCTCCCTTCTACCTGTTCCCAATCTCCTTCTTTCCTTCCTTTTTTCCTTTCTTTCTTTCTTTCTTTCTGTCCTTATATTTCTCTTGCCTTCTGTCCTTTCTTCTTACATCCAGTCTTCCAACGTTCATCCATTCTTCTATTCCCATTCGAAATTTCTCTCTTTCTTTCTCTTTCTCTTCCTTCACTTCTTCTCAACTCTTCCTTTACTTAATTTCCTTCTATCTCTCTATCTTTCTTTCTTGCTTACTCTCTTTCATTATTAATTTCTGTCTTTCCACCATTTCTACATTCCATGTTTCTTTCTTTCTATTTTACTTTCTTTCTTAGTTTCATTCTTTCTTTCTTTTATTATTTCCTTCTTTATTTCTTTTTTTCAATCCGCCTTTCCTCTGTTCCAATTTATTTTGTTCAGTCTTTCTTTCTTTTGATTTTTCTTCTCTTCCTTCCTTCTTTCTTTCTTTCATTCTTTTTTCCTTCCCCCCTTTCTTTATGTCTCTCATTATTTTTTTCTTTAGTCTTTTCTGACTTACTGACTCAATTATTCCTTATTTCTCTTTCTTTCTTTATCCCTTTCTTTCATCCCTCCTTCCTCAATTCTTTCCATCTCCCTTTTCTCTCTTACTTTTCTTTGTTTCTTTGTACCTTAATTCCATTCTGTCTTTCCTTCTTTCGTTCTTACTTTCTTTCGTTCTATCTTCCTTTCTTGCATTATTTCTTTCTTTCTATATATCTTTCCTTCTTTCTATCAATAAGTCTTTCGTTCTATCTTTCTTTATTTCCTTCTTTCTCTGTTACTTTCCTTCTTCCTTCATTTATTTCTTTCTACATGTAATTCTTTTGTTTTCAATTCATAACTTTCTTCCATCCTCAGCTGTTTCCATCCTCCCTTTGAATCCTTATCCGACTTTCCTTCTTTCTTTTCTTTCGTTCTTTATTCCTTTCATATTTTCTTTCTTGATATTTCTCTTTCCTTCTCTATTCCTGTCTTCCATCCTTCATCTCTTCTTCCATTCCCGTTTGTTTTTGCTCCCATCCGTCCTTCACTCCTTCCTTCATTCTTCCCTTCCTCCATTTATTTATTTCTATCTATTTATGCCTCCTTTTATATTTATTTATTTATTTATTTCCATGTTTCCTTTATTCGGTCTTTCTTACACTCTATTTTATTTTCTTACTTCAGTTAATTATTTCTTTCTTTCCATATTTCTTCATGTCCTTCTATCTTCATTTCTGTCTTTCTTTTATTCAGTCCTCTCTAAATTTCATTACCTCTTTATTTCTTTCTTTTTTTCTTTCTTTCCTTCTTTCGAACTCCCTTCCTTTATATATTCTTTTTTGAATTTTTCTGCCTTAGTGCCCCCATTCTTCCCTTGTTCACTTTCTTTCTTTATCACTTCCTTTTGTCCATCCTACCTCGATTCTTTCAATCCACTCCTTCTATCTGTCTCCCACACTCCTTCTTTCTTTCCTTCAGTTTTTTCGTCATTACTTTCTTCCTTTCTTCCTTTACTTACTTCTATCTTTGTTTCTTTCTTGGTTTTTATCTTTCCATCTGTCTTTCATTATATTCTTCTTTCTTTCCATCTTTCTCTCTTTTCTTCTTGATATTTTTCTTTCTCTCTATCTTTCCTTATTAATTCCCGTCTTCCAAAGTTTATCCATTCTTCCATTTAAATTCATACCCTCTCTATTTCTTTCTCTCTCTCTTCCTTCACTCGTTCTTCCACTCTTCCCTTAAACAATTCATTTGTACCTATCTTTCTTTCATTTTTACTCTCTTTTGTGATAGAAGTATTTCTTCCTTTCATTAGTTCATTACGTCTTTCATTGTCTCAACGTTACTTTATTTTGTACTTTCATTCCTTTTACTTTCCTTCTTTCTTTTCTTTGTTCTTCAGTTCCTTCATTCTTCCGTCCTGCTATTCTTTTATTCATTCTTTCTTCCTCTTTATCGTTCCTTCTTTCTTTCTTTCTTTCTTTCTTAATTTCTGTATTTTTTGTTCCTTCCAATCTTTCTTAATACCTTTCTTTCTTCTTTTTCTCGTTGTTCTGCCTTACTGCCTTCTTTCTTCCCTTGTTGCCTTTACTTCTTTATCCCATTCTTTCATCCCTATTTCCTCAATTCTTTCCACCCCCCCCCCCCCTTCTCGAACTCTCCATATTGCTTTCTTTATTTATATCTTAATTTAATTATTTATTTCTTTATTTCCTTCTTTCTTTCTTACTTCCTTTGTTATTTCCATTCTTTCTATATCTCATTCTTTCAATTTCTCCTCTGTTCTTTCTTGCTTCCTCCGTTCTTCCCTTGTTCCCATTCTTCCTTTACTCCTTCCTCTTTTTTCTTACTTTCTTTCCATCCGACTTTCTTTCTTTCCTTCTTTCTTTCCATCTTTCTTTCTTTCTCTCTATTCTTTATTTCTTTCTTTACTTAAATTTCTCTATCATTCTCTCTTTCCTTCTCTGTTCCTTTCTTACATCCTTGTTCCATTCTTCCATTCTCTGCTCTTTCTTACACACTTTCTTTTCTGTACTTTTAATCACTCCTTCCTCCATTGCTGCCTTCCTCATTTTTTTTATCTATCTTTCCTTCTTCTTCTCCTACTTCCTTTTCTTCATTTCGTCTTTCTTTCAATGCGTATGTCCTTCTTTCTTTCTTTCTTCCTATCTTTCTTTCTTTCTTCCTTCCTTCCTTTCTTTCTTTCTATCCCTCAGTCTTCTCATTTCCCTTCTTTTCTACTTTCCTTCCTCCATTTGTTCCTTCGTCACATTCTGTCTTTATTCTTACTTTTTTTCTTCCTTCTCAATGCTAGCCATTGACCCTTTCTTTCGTTCTCCCTCTATCCATATCCGTTTTGTTCTTTCTTTCTTTCTTTCTTTCTATCTTTCTTTCTTTCCTTCATTCTAACTTTTGTTTCTCATTCCTTTTCTTTTATATCTCATTTTTTCTACATATGTTCTTTTCTTCGTCCCTTCTTCCATGGTTCCATTTCTTTCTTAATCCCCTGATTCCTCCTGAACTTCATTCCACCCTCCCTTATTTACCTTCTCCCACTCTTCTTCCTTATTTCTTTCTTCTTTCTTTCTTTCTTTCTTTCTTTCTTTCTTCCTTCCTTTCACTCTTTCTTTCTGTCTTCATTTCTTTGTACCATTCATTCCATCCTACTTTCTTTCTTACTTTCTTTCTTGCTTACTTCCTCTCTTTATTTCATTCTTTCTTTCTATCTCTCAGTCTTTCTTTCATTCGTTCTTTCTTTCTTCACTGTTTTGTTTTTTTGATTGTTTTGTTCTTTATATTTCTCTTTCCTTCTCTGTTTCCTTCTCACTTCCTGTCTTCCATCCATCATTCGTTCTCCCCTTCCCCGTTCTTTCTTTCTCTCTTTCTTTCTCTCTTCCTTCCTTACCGCCTTCCTTCAATCTACCCTTACTCATTTTCGTTCTATGTACCTTTCCTTCATTTTTACCATTACTCTATCTTTCTTTATTTCTTTATTTTGTTTGTTCCATCCTTCTTCCTCCCTATTTTATTCTCTTTCTTCTCTTTCATTCTTTCTACCTTTCCGCCTTTCTTTTATTCAGTCCATCCTCCACACTATCTTCCTTTCCTTTCCTTTTCGCATCTTTCATTCTTTTTATCCTTCTTTCTTTTTTTCACTCTTTCTTGCTTTTTTACTTGATTTATGCTACTGTCTGCCTTTCGTTCTGTCTTTCATTCTTCCATTTTCATCCATTCATCCTTTCCCCTTTTCTTTCTTTCCCTTTTAATTTCTCTCAAACTTTCTTCCCTCCTTCCTCAAAACTTCCCTTTTTCCCTTTCTTTGTATCTATCCAAATGTTTTTCTTTCATTCTTTCTTTCTCACTTTCTTTTTTTCCTTCCTTCTGATATTTCTCATTTACTTGCTTGCTTTATTTCTTTGACTTTTCATTATTTCTTTCTATCTCTCATTCTTTTTGTTTCTCTTCTTTTCTTTATTCCTCCCTCCATTATTCAGTTCCTCCCCTTATGTCTTTTTTCCCTTCCTTTATTTATTCCTTCCTAAATTCGTGCCACCCTCCCTTTCTATCCTTCCTCCTCACTCTTATTCTCCATTCTTTCTTATTTTTTCTTCTTTCTTTCTTACTTTCTTTTCTATTTCTTTCTTCCTTACTTTCATTCGTTCTTTCTTTATTTTTTCTTTCCTTCTACATATCTCCCTTTCTTTCTTTATATCGCTTCTTTCTTTCTTTCTATCCCTTAGTTTTTCTTTTTCCCTTCTTTTTTTACTTTCCTTCCTCCATTAGTTCCGTCATCACATTCTATCTTAATTCTTTCTTTTTTTCTTCCTTCACAATGCTGGCCACTGTCCGTTTCTATCCTTCTCCCTCTCTCCATATCTGATTTGTCCTTTCTTTCCTTCTTTCTTTCTTTCTTTCTTTCTTTCTATCTTTCTTTCTTTATTTCTTTCTTTCTTTCTTTCTTTCTTTCTTTCTTTCTATCTTTCTTTCTTTCTATCTTTCTTTCTTTCTTTCTATCTTTCTTTCTTTCTTTCTTTCTTCCTTTCTTTCTTTCTATCCCTCAGTATCCTTCATTTCCCTTCTTTTCTACTTTCCTTCCTGCATTTGTTCCTTCGTCACATTCTGTCTTTATTCTTACCTTTTTTCTTCCTTCTCAATGCTAGCCATTGACCCTTTCTTTCGTTCTCCCTCTATCCATATCTGTTTTGTTCGTTCTTTCTTTCTTTCTTTCTTTCTTTCTTTCTTTCTATCTTTCTTTCTTTCCTTCATTCTTACTTTTGTTTCTCATTCCTTTTCTTTTATATCTCATTTTTTCTACATATGTTCTTTTCTTCGTCCCTTCTTCCATGGTTCCATTTCTTTCTTCATCCCCTGATTCCTCCTGAACTTCATTCCATCCTCCCTTATTTACCTTCTCCCATTCTTCTTCCTTATTTCTTTCTTCTTTCTTTCTTTCTTTCTTCCTTCCTTCCTTTCACTCTTTCTTTGTGTCTTCATTTCTTTGTACCATTCTTTCCATCCTACTTTCTTTCTTACTTTCTTTCTTGCTTACTTCCTCTCTTTATTTCATTCTTTCTATCTCTCAGTCTTTCTTTCATTCGTTCTTTCTTTCTTCACTGTTTTGTTTTTTTGATTGTTTTGTTCTTTATATTTCTCTTTCCTTCTCTGTTTCCTTCTCACTTCCTGTCTTCCATCCGTCATTCGTTCTCCCCTTCCCCGTTCTTTCTTTCTCTCTTTCTTTCTCTCTTCCTTCCTTACCGCCTTCCTTCAATCTACCCTTACCCATTTTCGTTCTATGTACCTTTCCTTCATTTTTACCGTTACTCTATCTTTCTTTATTTCTTTATTTTGTTTGGTCCATCCTTCTTCTTCCCTATTTTATTCTCTTTCTTCTCTCTCATTCTTTCTACCTTTCCGCCTTTCTTTTGTTCAGTCCATCCTCCACACTATCTTCCTTTCCTTTCCTTTTCGCATCTTTCATTCTTTTTATCCTTCTTTCTTTTTTCACTCTTTCTTGCTTTTTTACTTGATTTATGCTACTGTCTGCCTTTCGTTCTGTCTTTCATTCTTCCATTTTCATCCATTCATCCTTTCCCCTTTTCTTTCTTTCCCTTTTACTTTCTCTCAAACTTCCTTCCCTCCTTCCTCAAAACTTCCCTTTTTCCCTTTCTTTGTATCTATCCAAATGTTTTTCTTTCATTTTTCTTTCTCACTTTCTTTTTTTCCTTCCTTCTGATATTTCTCATTTACTTGCTTGCTTTATTTCTTTGACTTTTCATTATTTCTTTCTATCACTCATTCTTTTTGCTTCTCTTCTTTATTCCTCCCTCCATTATTCAGTTCCTCCCCTTATCTCTTTATCCCTTCCTTTATTTATTCCTTCCTAAATTTGTGCCACCCTCCCTTTCTATCCTTTCCTCACTCTTATTTTCCATTCTTTCTTATTTTTCTTCTTTCTTTCTTACTTTCTTTTCTATTTCTTTCTTCCTTACCTTCATTCGTTCTTTCTTTATTTCTTTCTTTCCTTCTACATATCTCCCTTTCTTTCTTTATATCGTTTTTTTTCTTTCTATCTATCCCTTAGTTTTTCTTTTTTCCCGTCTTTTTTTACTTTCCTTCCTCCGTTAGTTCCGTCATCACATTCTATCTTAATTCTTTCTTTTTTTCTTCCTTCACAATGCTGGCCACTGTCCGTTTCTATCCTTCTCCCTCTCTCCATATCTGATTTGTCCTTTCTTTCCTTCTTTCTTTCTTTCTTTCTTTCTATCTTTCTTTTTTCTTTCTTTCTTTCTATCTTTCTTTCTTTCTATCTTTCTTTCTTTCTATCTTTTCTTTCTTTATTTCTTTCTGTCTTTCTTTCCGTCATTCAAAGTTTCCTTTTTCATTCATTTCCTATGTCTGTTCTTTTCTTCTTCCCGTCTTCCATTCTTCCCTGTCTTTCTTCATCTTTTGATTTCTTCTTCTTTTTTTTTTTCCATTTTCCCTTTCTCTACTTCTCCCACCTTCTTTCTTTCTTTCTCTTTCTCTCTCTCTCACTCTTTCCTTGTATATATTTCACTTTCCTTCCCTGTTTCCTTTGCTCTTCCTATTTTGCATCATTCATTCTTTTTTCCCCTTCCTTATTTGTAAGTGGTCTCTTTCTTTCATTTCCATCCTTCACTCCTTCCTCCATTATTCACTTCCACCTTGTCATTCTTTCTTTATTCAGTCTTTTTTCCTTTCTAACTTTCTTTCATCTTGTTTTTTTTTTACATCAATTCTTTGTTTATGTATTTATTTAATTCTCTCTTTCTTTCTTCCCGACCATCTTCCTTTCCTCCTTTCTATCATTCTTCAGTCCTGCATCCACACTGTCTTTTATTTGTTCTCTCTTTATTTATTTCATTCTTTCTTTCCTTCTTTCTTTTTTCATTTCTTTTTTTTTTCTTTCTTTATTATTTTCTTATATCTCTCATTTTGTTCCTTTTTTCTCGTCTTTTCTTGCGACATTCTGTATCCTTGCCTTGCTCTCTTTCTTTCTTTTTTTGTGTTCCTTTCATCATGTATGCTCAATTATATCCATCCTCTCTCTATCTTTCTCCAACTTTACTTGTGTCTTTCTTTTTTACTTCAGATCTTTCTTTCTCTCATAATTCATTTATTGATATTTTTCTTTCTATTTCTCACTCTTTCTCTACTTTTATTGCTTCATGCTGCCATTCTTCCCATTCTCCCTTCCTTTCTGTATCCCTTCATTTCTTTCTGGAATTCTTTCTATTCTTCCTTTCTCTTTTTCTGTCATTCTTCTTCCGTATATCTTCCTTTCTCTCATTGTTTGTTTGTTTGTTTCTTTCTTTCTTTCTTTCACTCCTTCTTTCTATATTTTTCTCTTTCCTTCTTTGTTTCCTCTTCTCTTCCTGTTTTGCATCATTAATTCATTTTTCACTTCCATATCTCTATGTTCTCCGTTTCTTTCTCTTCCATCCTTCTCTCCTTCCCCCATTCTTCCCTTCCCCCTTTCTTTCTTTATTCAGTCGTTTTGCTCACAAACTGTCTTCCATCTTTCTTTTTTTTAACTTTATTTCTTTGTTTCTTTCTTTCTTTATCTCTTTCATTCTTCCCTATCTTATTTTTTTCCTCCTTTCTATCTTTCTTCAATCCTGTTTCGAGTCGATCATTCGTTCCTTCACTCTTTATTTATTTCATCCTTTCTTTCATTCTTTCTTTCTTTCTTTCTATCTTTCTTTCTTTCTTTATCTCTTTCTTATATCTATCATTTTTTTCCCTTTTTTCTCGTCTTTTCTTCCAACATCTGGTATTATTCCAATCCCCTCTTTCTTTCTTTATCCATTCTTTTCATCATTTATCCTCAATTATATCCATCCTCACTCTTTATCTTTCTACTACTCTCCTTGTAACTTTCTTTCTTTCTTCCTTTCTTTCCTTCATTCTTAATTTCTTTATTGATTTGTTGCTATCTATGCCTCACTCTTTTGCTTTCTATTCTTTTCTTGCTTTATGCTTCCATTCATCCCTTTCTCCCATTCTTTGTTTAGCCCTTCATTCCTCCTGCAATTATTTCCCTCCTTCCTTTCTCTCTTTCGGCCACTCTCCATCCTTCTATCTTTCTATCTCTCTTTCTTTCTTTCATTATTTCTGCCTTTCTTTCATTCATTCTTTGCTTCAATGTATATATCTTTCCTTCTCTGTTTCCTTTTCCTCCTCTGCTTTTCCATACTTCATTCATTCTTTCCTTCCCCATGCGTACGTTCTCTCTTTCTTTCACTCTTCCGTTCTTCAACATTTCCTCCATTCTTCCTTTCCACCTTCTCTTTCTTTCTATCTATCTTTCTTTCTTTCACACATTCTTCTAATATTACTTCATTTCGTTCATTCCCTCTTTCTTCTTCTCTTAGTTACTTTCTTTCTCCAGTATTTTCTTTCTTCATTTTTGTCCTTCATTCATTCATTCATTCATTCTTTCTTTCTCTACTTATTTTTCCTGTTATGTCCCGCTTTCGTTCTGTGTTCCTTGCTTCCAAGTTTATTGATTATTCCATAGCCTTTTTTTTTTCTTTCTCCATTACTTTCCCTCATACATTCTAACCTCCTTCCTCAATGCTTAACTTCATTATTTTCTTTCAGTCTATCTATCTCTCTTTCTTTGTTTTTGTCTCTATTTCCTTCTTCCCTACCTTCTTTCTTCTTTTCTATCATTCGCTCGTTTTTTTTTCCTTTTTTTCTTACTTTCTTTCTTTTTTTCTTCTATAATTCTTTCTTCTTTTCTGTCATTCTTTCTTTATGGTCACTTCCTGTTTCCCTTCCGTCATCCATTCTTCCCTTCCCCGTTTTAGCTCCTTTTTCTTACTTTATTTCCTTCTTTCTATATTCTATCTTCCTTTCCTTCATTATTTCTTGATTTCTCTTTTTCTTTCTTTCTTTCCTTCTTTCCTTCTCTCTTCCTATCTTCCTTACTTCATCTATTATTCTATCCCTGTTCGTAATTTCTGTTTTTCTTTCACTCGTCCTTTCCTCATTCCTTCCTCCACTCTTTCCTTCCTTTTTTTCTGTCTATCTATCTAGTTACCTTCCTTTCTTTCACTCCTCATCCCTTTATTCATTTCTTTACATCTTTCAACCATTCTGCCATTCATACTCTCTACTTTACTGTATGTCTTCTCTTTCTTTCTACCTTCTATTCCATCTTTCTTTCATTCAACCTTTATTCCACCCTGGCTTTCTTTCCTCCATAATTATTTTTTTTTTATTTCAATCTTTATTTCGAATAGCTCTCATTCTTTCCTTTTATGCATCTTTTCTACCTTACTTCCTGTACTCTTCCTTGCTCCATTTATTTCTTTGTATGTTCTTTTCATCCCTTCATCTTCAATAATTTCCATCCACCCGCTCTGTCTTTCTCCCACTATCCTTCATTCTTTTTCTCTTTCTCTATTTCTGTTGTCTCCCTTTCGTTCTGTGTTCCCTTCTTCCATATGAATCAAGTCATCCCTTCTCCATTTCCATTTTGTATTTCACTTTCCATAATCCTTTCTTCATTCCTTCCTTTATCTTAAATCGTCCCTTTCTTTCTATATATCTAACTCTATGTGTTCATTATTTATTTCTTACTTGCTCCTCTACCACCATTGTTTCATCTTTCTTTCTTTCTTTTTTATATTTAATTTTTTTCCTTTTAAACATCTTTTCTACTTTACTTCCTGTATTCTTCCATTGCACTCTTTCTATCTTTGCCTGTTCTTCTCATTCCTTTATTGTCAATTAATTCAATCCTCCCTCACTATCTTTCTCCTACAATCCTTCTTTCTTTCATTCTTTCTTTCCTACATTCTTAGTTTCTTTCTTTCTTTATTTATTTCTATATCACATTCTTTCCATTTCTCTTCCGTTATTCCTACCTACTTCAAATCTTTGCTTTCCCCCTTTCTTTCTCTATCCTTTCATTTCTTCCACATTGCTTTCCATCCTCCCTTTCTCTATGTCTCTCAATCTCCTTTTTTTTCTTTCTTTCTTTCTCTCGTTTTCTTCCTTCTTTCTTTCTCTCTTTCTGTCTTTCTTTCTTCTTTCTTTCTTTCCTTCATTCTTTCTTTCTTCATTTATTTCCAACATTCTGAATCTCATCCTTTTTCTTTCTCTTCTTTTCTTGCCTCATTCGTCCATTCTGCCCTTTCTCCCTTTATTTCTTTATCCGTTCATTTACTCTGCAGTTCTTTCCATCCTTCCTTTCTCACTTACTGCCACACTCCTTTGTTGTATCGTCCTTTCTCTCTTTCTTTCTTTGTTTGATATTTCTTTCACTCTTTCCTTCTCTATATTTACTATCCATCTCCGTTTCCTTCTCCTTCATGTTTTCCACCCTTGCTTCTTTCTTCCATTCCCAATGCATACATTCTCTCTATCTTTCTCACTACCGTCTTTCAAACCTTCCGCCATTCTTCTCTTCTGCCTTTTCTGTATTCTTCCCTTGTTCTCTTTCTTTTTTAACCGTTCTTTTCATTCCTTTATCAGCATTTCTTTCCTTCCTCCCTTTCTCTATTTCTCCCACTCACCTTCGCTCGTTCTTTTCTTCTCTCCCTCATTCTCTCAATATTTTTTTCATTTTTTTTTCTTTCTTTCTTTCACTATTTCCTTTATGTATTCTTCTGTCCATCTCTGTTTCCTTCCCGCTTCCTCATTTCCAGCCATCATTCATTCTTCCCTTTCCCGTGCGTACTTTCTCTATTCTATTCCTCTTCCATTCTTCACCTTTCCCCCATTCTTCCCTTTTGTTTTTTTTTTCTTTACTTCTATCTATCGATCTTTCTTTCCTTTCCATGTTCCTTTTTTTTGTCCCTTCCGTCTTTATTCCTCTCTATGTTACTTTAGTTCTCCACGTTTTTTTTCTTACTTCCATTTCATCTTTGTTTCATTCAATCTTCTTTTCTCTGAGTGTTTTTCTCTTTCTGCCTCTCTTTTGTTCTATATTCCTTGCTTCCATGTGTTTTCCTTCATCCCTTTCTCCATTCTTTCTTTTTCGATTGCTTTTCCTCATCCTTAATTACTTCCTTCCTCAATTCTTACCTTCCTGCTGATGTTTCTACCTAACGTTCTCTCTATCTTACTTTGTTTTGGCGTCTCTTTCTTTCTTCACTACATTTTTTTCCCTCCTTTCTACCTTTATTTACTGCTTTCTTTCCTTCATTCTTTATTTCATTATTTCTTTTTTTCTTTCATTCTTTCTTTCATTCTTTCCTTCAATATATTTCTCTTTACTTCTCTGTTTCCTTTCTCTTTCCTATTTTCAATCTTTCATTCATTCTTCCGTTTCCTGCTCGTACTTTGTATCTTTTGTTCTCTCTTCCGTCTTTCGCTCCGTCCCCCATTCTTCCCTTCTACGTTTTTGTTATTTCTTTCTATCTATCTTTCCTTCTCTCCTTTCTATTTGTCTTTATTTCATACATTGCATCTTGCTTCCTGTCTATGTGACTATATTTCTCCACTTTTTTTCTTTTTTTCCATTTCGTCTTCATTTCATCCAATCTTCCTTTCTTTCTCTAAGTGTTTTTCTTTTTTCTGCCTCCCTTTTGTTCTATGTTCCTAGCTTCCATGTTTTTCCATTCATCACGTTCTCCACTCTGTGTTTTTCTATTGCTTTCCCTCATCCATAATTACCCTCTTCCCGAATTCTTACCTTCCTGCCTATCTTTCTACCTCTCTTTCTCTCTATCTTTCTTTGTTTCTGTCTCTCTTTCTTTCTTCCCTACCTTCTTTCTATCCTCCTTTCTATCTTTATTGCTTTCTTTCCTTCATTCCTCAGTTCTTTCTCTCTTTCTTTCTTTCTTTCTTTGTTTCTTTCTTTCTTTCTCTGTTTCTTTCTTTCTTTCTTTCTTTCTTTCTCTCTTTTTTTCCTTCTATCTCTAATTCTTTCTATTTCTCTTATGTTCATCCTTCCCTCCTCCATGATACTGTTCCTCCCTTTCCTTCTATATTTCTTTCTGTCTTCCTTTCTTTATTTCTATCTTCCTTTCTTTCATGTTTTCATTCCTTTTCTCTTCCATTTTTCTATCCCTCATCCGTTCTTCCCTTCCCAATTCATTATTTTTTCTATCATTTTTGTTCTTTCTTTCTATCATTTTTCTTTTTCCTTTCTTTCTGTCTTTCTTTGCTTCTCGCTTTCTTTCCGTCATTTTTTCTTCCTTCTATCCTTCCTTCATTTTTTTTTCTTTCTTTCTTTCTATCTTTATTTATTTATTTCATTCTTTCTCATATCTTTCATTCTTTCATTTTTCTCACCTTCTCTACCTCAGTTTCTGTATTCTCCCATTGTTCTCTTTCGTTCTTTATCCATTTTTTCATAACTTTATCCACAATTCTTTCCTTCCTCCCTTTCTCAAATTCTCCCACTATCCTTTTTTCGTTCTTTCTTTCTATCTCTCTCTTTCATTCTCACATTATTTCTTTCAAATTTTCTTTCTTTCTTTCATTCTTTTTTCTTTCTTTCCTTCCTTCAAAATATTTGTCATCACTCCTCTGTTTCCTCATCTCTTCCTGCTTTCCATCCTTCATTCATTCTTGCCTCTCCTGTTTGTACTTTCTCTCTTTCTTTTGCCCTTCACTCCTTCCCCCTTTCTTACCTTCCACTTTTTCTTTATTTCTTTCAATCTATCTATCTTTCTTTCCTTTCTATTTGTTTTGTTGCATTCATTGCATCTTTCTTCCTCTCTATGTTACTTTATTTCTCCACTTTCTTTTATTTCTTCCACTTCGTCTTAATTTCATCCATTCATTCATTTATTTCTCTAAGTGTTTTGCTTTTTCTGCCTGTGTTTTGATCTATGTTCTTTGCTTCCATGTTTTTCCATTCCTCACTTTCTCCAGTCTGTCTTTTTCTATTGCTTTCTCTCATCCATATTTACCCTCTTCCCGAATTCTTACCTTCCTGCTTATCTTTCTACCTATATTTCGCTCTATCTTTCTTTGTTTCTGTCTCTCTTTCTTTCTTCCCTACATTCTTCTTTCCTCCTTTCTATCTTTATTGCTTTCTTTACTTCATTCCTCAGTTCATTCTCTCTTTCTTACTTCTTTCTTTCTTTTTTCCTCTCTTTCTTTCTTCTTTCATTCATTCTTAGTTTATTTATTTGTTTATTTCTATATCTCATTCTTTACATTTCACTTATTTTATTCGTACCTTCTTCGAAGCTTCCCTTTCTCCGTTTCTTTCTTTATCACTACATTTTTCTGCAGTTCTTTTCATCCTCCCTTTCTGTATTTCTGCCACTCTCCTTCTTTCTTTCTCTCTTTCTTTCACTCATTATTTTTTTCATTCTTTCTTCCTTTATTTCCTTCTTTCTTTCTTTCTTTATTCCTTATATCTCTTATTCTTTGCTTTTTCTTGTTTTTTTTTTCTACCTTACTTCCTGTATTCTTCTCCTGCTCTCTTTCTTTCTTCATCTGGCCCTTTCATCCCTTCATCCTCAATTCTTTCCATCCACCCTCTCTATCTTTCTCTTACTATCCTTATTTCTTTCGTTCTTTCTTTATTGCTTTCTTTTTTTCTCTTTCTTTCTTTCTTCCACCATTATTTCCATTGTCCTTTCATTACATCCCTTCGATTTCTTCATTCCTTTATTTTTTTTTTATTTCTTTGTTTTCTTTCTCTCTGCCTTTCCTTCTTTATATCTTTATTTCTGACTTCCTTTTCTTCATACATCCATTCTCTTTTCCCATCTTCCGCATATCATCCATTCTTCATTTCCTCGTTCATTCTGTCTCTCATTCTTTCTCTATTGCTTTCTTCACTCCTTCTTCCTCTCTTCCCTCCCTTCATTTTCATCCTACCTATTTATGTTGCTCTCTTACTTTCTTTATTTCTTTCTTTCCATCTTTCGTTCATTCAATCAATCTTTCTTTCTATTTTAATTACAGTCTTCTCTTTCTTTCTACCTTCCATTCCATCTTTCCTTTATGCAGTCTTTCTTCATCACTTTCTTTCCTTGTTCCATCTTTCAGTCCTTCTTTCTTTCAGTCCTTATTTCTTTCTTTCTTTCTTCCTTTTTCCCCTTCCTTCTTTCTTTCTTTCCTTCTCTCTTTCTTCCTTTCCTTCATTACTTCTTTAACTTTGTCTTCCTTTCTTTCATTCTTCCTTTTGCGTCTCTCTTCCTGGCTTCCTTACTTCATTTATTGAATAATAATTCCTTCCCCTTTGCTTTTTTCTCTCTTTCTTTCTTTCTTCCTTTCTTCTGTCCTTCTTCCACTCTTCCCTTCCTCCTTTACTTTCTAACTGTTTATCTTTCATCTTTCTCTATTCCTTTCTTTCTTTACCTTTTTCATTATTTCCATCTTTATTTCTGTCTATTTTACTTTTTTCTTCTCATTATTACCACCATCCTTTCCGCCTTTCTTTCATTCATTCTTTACTCCACTCTGTATTTCATTCTCAATATCTATTTTCCTCTTTCTTTCTTTCTTTCTTTCTTTCTTTCTTTCTTTCTTTCTTTCTTTCTTTCTTTCTTTCTCTTTTTCTTTCTTTCTTTCTTTATTCTTTCATTCATTCTTTCTTTCTTCCTCAGTTCAAACATTCTTCCCTTCCTTCTTCGTCTCTTTCTTTTTCTCTTCCATTCTTCCTTCCTCCGTTATTTCCATTCTCCCATTCATTATATCTCTGGCTTTCTTTCTTTTTTTTTGCTTCCTTTCTTTCTTTCTTTCTGTCATTCTTTTCTTCTTTATTTCTTTATTTCATTATTTCTTTCAGCCTGTATTTCCTTCTTTTTTTCTTCATTTCTGTCTTCCTTTCTTGCAATCTTTCTTTCTCTTTACGCTTCTCTGTACTTCATCCGTTCTTCATTTCCTCGTTCGTTCTGTCTCTCTTTCCTTCTCTCTTACTTTCTTCAATCCTTCCTCCACTCATACCTCCCTTCATTTTTATCCTATCTAATTATTTTGCTCTCTTACTTTCTTTATTTCTTTCTTTCCATCTTTCGTTCATTCAATCAATCTTTCTTTCTCTCTATTTTGCTTATGTTCTTCTCTTGCTTTTTACCTTCCATTCCATCTTTCCTTCGTTCAGTCCTTCCTCATCTCTTTCTTTCTTTCTTCAATCTTTCATTCCTTCTTTCTTTCTTTTTTTTTTTCCCCTTCTTTCTTTCTTTCATTCTTTCTTTCTTTCTATCTCTCATTTTTTTTTCCTTTACTCTTTTCATTTTTACTTCTTCGATGATACACGTGCTCCCTTTCTTTCTTTCATTCTTTCTATCGTTCTTTCCGTCACTCTTTCTTTCTCTCTTTCTCCCTCACTCTCATTCTTTCTTTCCTTGTCTCTTCCTGTCTTCCATGCTTCATCCATTATACCATTCCGGGTACTTCTTTTTTCTCACTTTCTTTCTTTCTTTCATTCTTTCTTTCTTTCTATCTCTCATTTTTTTTCCTTTACTCTTCTTTTCATTTTTACTTCTTCGATGATACACGTACTCCCTTTCTTTCTTTCATTCTTTCTATCGTTCTTTCCGTCACTCTTTCTTTCTTTCTCTCTTTCTCCCTCACTCTCATTCTTTCTTTCCTTGTCTCTCCCTGTCTTCCATGCTTCATCCATTATACCATTCCGCGTACTTCTTTTTTCTCACTTTCTTTCTTTCTTTCTTTCTTTCTTTCTTTATTTCTTTCTTTCTATCTCTCATTTTTATTTCCTTTACTCTTCTCTTCATTCGTCCTTCCTCGATGATACACTTGCTCCCTTTCTTTCTTTCTTTTTTTCATTCTATTTTTCTTTCTATCACTCTTTCTTTCTCTCTATATTCCTCTCTTTCTTTCTTTCTCTCCTTGACTCTTTGTGGCTTCCATGCTTCTTCCATTCTACCATTCCCCGTACGTTTCTTTTTCTCACTTACTTTCTTTCTATTTTCTTTCTTTCTTTCTTGCTTTCTTTCTTTCTATCTCATTTTTTTTTCCTTTACTCTTCTCTTCATTCTTCCTTCCTCGATGATAGACTTGCTCCCTTTCTTTCTTTCTTTCATTCTATCTTTCTTTCTATCACTCTTTCTTTCTTTCTCTCTACATTCCTCTCTTTCATTCTTTCTTTTCTTGACCCTTCCTGGCTTCCATGCTTCATCCATTCTACCATTCCCCATACTTTTTTTTTCACACTTACTTTCTTTTTTCATTCTTTCTTTCTAGCTTTCTTTATTTTTTTCTTTCTTTCTTTCATTCTTCCTTTCCTTCTGTCTTCCTTACTTCATCTACTGAATAATAATTCCTTCCCCTTTGCTTATTTCTCTCTTTGTTCTCTCTTTCTTTCTTCTGTCCTTCTTCCACGCTTCCCTTCTTCCTTTTTTTCTTCCTATTTATCTATTTTTCCTTTCATTGTTTATTTCTTTATCTCTTTCATTCATTCCATCTTTATTTCTGTCTATTTTACTAATTTTCTTCTAATTTTTTCTACAATCCATTCCACCTTCCTTTCATTCAGCCTTAATTCCACTCGGTATTTCATTCTCCAATCGTTCATTTCTTCATTCTTCTCTTCTTTCTTTCCTTCTTTCTTTCTTCTTTAACTCATTGTTACTTTCTCCACTAATTAAGCAACTCTTCCCTCCCTTTTCCCTCTCTTCCTTTTTCTCTTCCTTTTTCTCTTCCTTTCTTTCTTCCTCCAGTATTTCCATTCACCCACTCATTATTACTCTGGCTTTCTTTCTAACTTCTGTTCATTCAATCTTTCTTTCTCTCTGTCTTAATTACATTCTGCTCTTTCTTTCTACCTTCCATTCATCTATCAGTCTTTCTTCATCTCTATCGTTCTTTCTTCCCTTATTCTATCCTTCTCTTTTTTCTTAATTTCTTTCTTTCTTTATTTAATTACTTATTTATATCTTACATCTCTCATTCTTTCATTTTTATCGTATTTTCTTCCTTACTTCCTCTGTTCATCCTTTGCTCTTTCCTTCTTTGTCAGTTATGTACATCCCTTTATCCTTATTTTGTTCGACCCTCAAGCTGGTTCTCCCACTCTCCTTCTTATGATATTTCTTTCTTTCTAACTTACTTTCTTTCTTTCCATCCTTCATTATTTCTTTAATTATTTTAGTTGTTCTCAAACCCTTTCCATCTCTCTTTCTTTTTCCATGTAATTTCATTCCTCTCTTGCCCCTTTCTTTCTTTCTAATTTCCCCCCTCATCCTTTCTTCCTTGTTTCCTCGATTCTTTCCTCCTCCCTTTCTTTCCATGTATATATCTCCCCTTCCTTATTTTCTCTCTATTTCAATATTTCAAACTTTCTGTCTTTTTTATTCAATCTTTCTTCCTATCTATATTTATATCCTTCCATCTTTCTTTCTGTATTTTTTACTTTGTTTTTCTTTTATTTATTTTTTATTCTTTTTAATTTATTTTTATTTTTTATTTATTTTTATTTTTTATTTATTTTTTATTCTTTTATTTATTTATTTTTTCTTTATACCTCCCATTTGTTCTTATGCTCATCCTTTCTTCCTTACATCCTCCATTTATCCCATGCTCTCTTTCCTTCTTTATTCATTCTTTTCATCCCTCCTTCCTCAAAAGTTTCGATCCTCTGTATATATGTCTCTCCCACTCTGCGTTTTTTTTTCTTTTGTTCTTGTTTTATTTCTTTACTTGGGTCTTTGGTTTTTGTTCTTTCTCTCTTTGTTTCTTTTTTTCCTTTCATTCTTTCTTCCTTTCTTTCTCGCTGTCATTCCTATATTATTTCTTTATTTCTGTCTTCCTTTCATTCATTCTTTGTATCCTTCTCTCTTCCTGTGTTCCTTACTACCTCTATGCCTCCCTTCCCCATTCGTTCTGCCTCTCTTTCTATCTCTCTTCCTTTCTTCACTACTTGCTCCACTCTTCACTTCCTTTTTTTTATCTATTTGTCTTTCTTTCTTTCTCTCTTCCTTCCTTTATTTCTTCCTTTCCATCTTCAGTTCATTCGGTTTATGTTTCTCTCTATTATACATTCTTTCTTCTCTTCCTTGCTAACTTTCATTCCATCTTTCTTACATTTAGTCTTTCTTCCTGTCTATCTTTCTTTCTTCCATCTTTCTTTTGTTCTTTCTTTATTTTGTTTTTTCTTTTTTTCTTTCTTCCACAATTATTTCCATCATCCCATTCCTTATTTCTCTTTTTTCCTTTCCTTCTTGCTTTCTTTATTTCTTTCTTCTTTTCTGTCTGCCTTCCCTTCTTTATTTCTTTATTTCTGTCTTCCTTTCTTTCATTCATTCGTTGTCTTTTCCCGTCTTCTGTACATCATCTGTTCTTCATTTCCTCATTTGTGCTGTCTCTCTTTCTTTCTCATTCCTTTCTTCCCTCCTTCCTCCACTCCCCCTTCTATCCTTTTATCTTTGTATTTATTTATCTTTATTTCTTTCTCCCTTCCTTTCTTTATTTCTTTCTTTCCATATTTCGTTCATTAAATCTTTCTTTGCAACTATTTTACTCAGCTTCTTCTCTTTTTTTTTTTCTTTCTACCTTCTATTCCATCTTTCCATCAATCAGTCTTTCTTCATCTCTATCTTTCTTTCTTCCATCATTCTTTCTTTTCTCCTTTCTATCTTTACGTATTTATATCTTATATCTGCTATTCTTTCCTTTTTCTCGTATTTTCTTCCTCACTTCCTCTATTCTTCCCCTGCACTTTCTTTCTTTATCTGTTTTTACATGCCTTTATCCTCAGTAATTCCCATCCTCCCTCTGTATCTTTCTCCCACTCTCTTAATCTTAGATCTTTCTTTCTTACTTTCTTTCTTTCTTTCCTTCATCCATTGTTTAATTTTTTTAGTTGTTCTCACACCCTTTCGATCTCTCTTACCTTTTCCATGTTCTTCTATTCCTCGCTTGCCTCTTCCCTTCTTTCTCTTTTTCATTCCCTCATCCTTTCTTCCCTGCTTCCACAAATCTTCCCTCCCTCTTTACTTACCATGTATCAAATTCCCCTTCTTTATTTTCTCTTTATTTGATTATTTCACTCTTCCCATCTTTTTTATTCAATCTTTCTTCCTATTTATATATATATATATATATATATATATATATACATGGTTCCTTCCTTCTTTCTTTATTTCCTTCTTTATACCTCCCATTCATTTTCCTCATCTTTTCTTCCTTACTTCCTCCATTCATCCGATGCTCTCTTTTCATCTTTATACCTTCTTTTCCATCCCTCCTTCCTGAAAAATTTCTATCCTTTGTTTATATCTCTCTCCCATTCTGCTTTTGTCTTTCTTTTTTTTTATTATTTCCTTGGGTCTTTCGTTCTTGCTTTCTTTCTTTATTTGTTTCTTTCTTTCTTCCTTTCATTCTTTTCCTTTCATTTTTTCTTTCTTTCTTTCTCTTTGTCTTTCCTTCTTTATGTCTTTAATTCTGCCTTTCTTTCTATCATTCTTCTTTCCTTCTTTCCTGTCTTCCTTACTTCATCCATGCTGCACTTCCTCTATTGTTCTGTCTCTTTTTCTTTCTATTTCCTTTCTTCACTCATTCCTCCACTCTTCCCTTCCTGCTTTTGTTTCTATCAATCTATTTACCATTTTTTCTTTCTCTCTTCCATTCTTTATTTTTATTTTCCATCTTCCGTTCAGCTTTCTTCCATTTAGTTTTTCTTTCTCTCTATCTTTATTTCGTCCATCTTTCTTTCTTTCTTTCTTTCTTGCTTTCTTTCTTTATTTCTGTCTATCTGTCTTTCCATCTTTCTTTTTGGTTTTGTTCTCTATCTTGCATTTTTCTTCTTTTCTTCTTTCTCCAGCCTTCTCTCTTTCCTTTGTCTTCCAATCTTCATATATTCGTCCAATCCCCATTTGTTCTTTCTCTCCTTCTTTTCTTCTCTTTTCCTTCATTCCTTTCTCGACTTATTACCCTCCTAATTGTCTTTTCATCTGTCTATATTTCTTTCTTTCTGGCTCTCTTTCTTTCTCTAAATCATTATTTCCAGCGGTCTTTCTTTCTATCTTTCTTTCCTTCTTTCATTCTGTCTTTCTTGGATTATTCCATTCTTTCCTTCTTTTTATTTCTCTTCTTTTCTTCCTTCCTTCCTCCATGATACTCGTCCTCCCTATCTTTATTTCTTTCTCTCTGTCTTTCTTTCATTCCTTGCTCCCTTGTTCTTTATTTCTTTCCATTTCTTTCCTTTTATTGTGTCCTTCCTCCATTCTTCCTTTGTTAACATAATTTCTATATCCTTTCCATTCTTCCTTACTTCCTCAATTCTTTCCATCCTCCCTTTGATCTTTCTCAAAATTTCCTTATTTCTTTCTTTATTTCCTTCTTTTTGTCTGTCTTTCTGCCTTTCCATCTTTATTTCTTGCGTTCTTTTTTTCTTCTTTCTCTATCCTTCTATCTTTCTTTCTGTCTTCCATCCTTCATCCATTCTTCCCTTCCCCGATTGATCTTGCTCTCTTCCTTTATCTCTTCCTTCCTTCATTCCTTTCTCCACTATTCTCTTCCTACTTTTCCTTTTATCTATCTGTAACTCTATCTTTCTGCCCCTATTTTCCCTTTATTTTATTCGTTCCTGCATTTGTTCATTCCGCCTTTCATTTTCTCTATCTGTCTTTCTTTCATTCTATTTTCCTTTATGTCTTTCTTTCTTTCTTCCTGTCTTTTTGCTTTCTTTCTTTCTTTCTTTCCGCCTTTTCAGCAATCATTCTGCCTCTCCCTCTTCCTTTCTTCATGCATCCATTCTGCCCGTTCACACTTTTACCTTTCTCTATTTATTTCTCTCTTCCCTTCCTTTTTTCGTTTTCCATTGTTTATCCTTTCTTTATTTAATTCTTTCTTTCATATTCCATATCTTTCTTAATTTCTTTCTATCTGCCATCTTTATTTCATTATTTCTGTCTTCCTTTCTTTCATTATACCTTTCCTTCTCTCTTTTGTCCTCTCGTATATTATTCCAACCATCAAAAAAATCTTCCATTCCCCGTTTGTTTTTTGTCTCTTTTTTCTCTCTTCCTTCCTTCCTCCACTCTTCCTTTCCCCCTTTTCTTTCTATTTAACTATGATTCCTCCTTTCTTTCTTTTTTCTTTCTTTCTTTATTTCTTTCCTTATTTCTTTATTTCCATCTCTCATTCTTTCTATTTAACTCTCCTTCTTCCTTTCTTTCCCCATTATTCCTTTCCTCCCTTTCAATTTTCATCCCTTACATTATTTCTTCCTTCCTAAATTTTTGCCATGCTCTCTTTCTACACTTCTCCCTGTCTCCTTATACCAATCATCATTTTTTTCTTTTTCTTTCTTTCTTTCTTTCTTTCTTTCTTTCTTTCTTTCCTTCTTTAATTCATTTTTTTTCCTTCTTTCTTTTTTCTGCCTTTCCATCGGTATTTCTGTCTTTCCATCAGTCTTTCCGTCTTTCCTTTTTCCTTTCTTCATTCATCCATTCAGCCCTGCCCCCTTTTTTATCTTCCTATATTAATTTCTGTCTTCTCTCCTTTTATCTCTTTCCAATTCATTCTTCATTATTTCGTTTTATTTTACTTTCTTTCATGCTTTCTTTCTCTTTCTTTCACTCATTTTTTCCTTCTTTCTTTCTTCTTTTTTATGTATTTATTTCTTTGTTTCTTTTCATTTCTTTCTCTTATCCTTTCCTTCTTTCTTTATTTCTTTCTTTCCATCTTATCATCTTTCTTTCTAGTTCTCTTCTTTTTCTCCTCCCTTCTTTCATTCTTCCATTGCTAACATTCTTTCTATATCGCTTCCCTTCTTCCTTCCTTCCTCACTTCTTTCCATCTTCCCTTCTACCTTTCTCCAAATTTCCTTATTCTTTCTTTCTTTCTTTCATTCTTTCTTTTGTTATTTCTTTCTTTCTGAATATCTCTCTTTTCATCTTTCTTCTTTGCTTTCTTTCTTGCATTTATCTTTTGTTTGTCTTTCTCAATCCTGTCTTCCATCCTTCATCCATTGTTCCATTCTGTGACTGTTCTTACACTCTTCATTTTTCTCTTCCTTCCTTCATTCTTTCCTCCACTATTCCATTCCTACTTTTCTTTTCTATCTTTCTATATCTCTTTCTGCCTCACTTACTTTCTTTTTTCTCATTCTTTCCGACTTTCTTTCATTCTGTCTTCCTTTCTTTCTTTTTGAATGTTTTTCTTTCTTTGTTTGTTTCATTCTTTGTTTCTGTTCTTTTCTTTCAACATTTCTTTCTTTCTGTCTTTCATCCTCTCTCCCTTTCCTTCTTTCATTCATTTATTCTTTCTATCTTTCTTTCAGTCTTCCCTCTTCCTTTCTTCATTCGGCCATTCTGCCCTTCCTCCCTTTATATTTCTCTATTTCTTTCTCTCTTCCCTCCTTTTTTTTTTCCTTTTTCATTCTTTCTTCTTTGTTTATTTATTCCTTTCTTTATTTAATTCGTTTCTTCATTCTTTCATTCCGTCTTTTTTTTTTATCTTTGTGTCTTTCTTTTGTTACTTTCTTTTTTTCTGACTTTCTTTCTTTTCTTTCTTTCTTTCTTTCTTTTTTTCTTAGTGTCTTTAGTTCTTTCTTTCTTTTTTCTTTCTCTCTGTCTTACCTTCTTTGATTCATATGTTCCTTCTTTCTTTTTTGCTGCCTTTCCATCAGTATTTCTTTTTTTTTCAACAGGCTTTCTGTCTACCCTTCTTCCTTTCAGCATTCATCCATTCTTCCTTTCCTCCCTTTTATCCTACTCTATTACTTTCTCCAATCCCTCTTTTGTTTCCAATTTCAAAACATTCTTCATTCTTTCTTTATCTCTTTCTTTCATAATATATACATTGCTTTCTTCGTCTCTCTTTCTTTGTTTCTTTGTTTCCTTATTTCTTTCTGTCTTTCTCTCTTGCTTTCTTCACGTTATGCTTTCATTGTGCCTTTCTTTCATTCTATTCTTCTTTCTTTCTTCCTTTCATTCCATGTTTCCTTCTTTCTTGTTGTGTTCCATTATTACTTTCTTTCTGCACTTTATGCAGTTAGGTCAAATGAAAATATAATAGTGTTTATCGAGAGATCATGAAATTATCTTCAGGAATATTTTTAAGTGATTGCTTAAGGATTAAAAACACTGTTGAGGTAAAAGAGTTCACAGAGGTTGCTAGAACGTGGGACATGTACTTGCTTTCCACTTTAATTATAGATGTTTTTTTTTGTAGTTGTGCCTCTTGCATCATTAGTGAAGAAAAAAAAAACTGTTGGTTTTGCTTTTTTCCAGTTCATCAGAATGTCCCGTTGCTTTGTTTTAACCAATAAATTGCTGCAATGACTTCAAATATTGCTCCCAGTAGAAACACAGCCATGACTAACATGAGGAGAGTTCTCTGTGCTTCTTGCATTTTGGATGTATAGTCAAACCCTGTAAATTATATAATGCATTCTCAGTAGTCAAAAATCAACGACGTCTTAAATATTATCTCAGTTCAATTAAAACTAATTATAATAAATATCTATGCAGGGCGTAAATCAATCAATGACCTCCCGTGAATTTATCAGTATACCTTTTGCGGTCCTGAGAATTTCTGATATTGTTTCTTATCTGCATCAGATGGTCATTGCCTATACACCTTGCTTATTCATAAATATCGTGGAGAAATTAATTTCATATATTGTGGAAGACTCGTATATCAGAGTAGAATGCAACCTCTTCTTCAGCTCATTCAACGTGTATATATTATATAGCCATTCAACAAGTTCTCATGCCTCAAAAAACGGTATAAACCTGCAAATTCATAGAATGATAATAATTTAAACAACGGCATTTTGTTACATTTCTGGACTTTGCCTGGCTGAACTTTCTGTTTATCTGGCGAATCAGCAATAATTGATGTCTACAATTCACTGATTTTCTTATGTCAACAATTCCACTTCGTAGAGGAAGTTGTATTTTTCTCGACTAATCGTCATTTGAAGTCAAGCCACGGCTCTAAATGTTCTAAAGCTTCGAGGACCGTGAGCTGTGAGAAGCACGGTTTTAAATTAGATGTATTCTTAAGAAGGAATGTTTCAAATATATGAACCAACCAGATAAAATGAATGACTTAAACACTCGGAAGCATCTCTGCAATCATTTTATTTTTTTAATTAACCTTAGTGCCACTTGGCACTAATTTGTCCTTTTCAAACTCTAGTTAGTAATGGCTTCTGTTATTATATATGGTAAGTGATTGCAGATTTTGTATGTGCGTGACTACAAGGTCTTGATTGTAGATTCATCCATTGGATATAAACACAATTTCACGAGCTGACCAGATTGCCAATTTTTGTTCCTTCATTCAATAAACCCGGAGTCAATATTTCAGAAATAATTATGATTAGAAATATTATGATAAGCACGCCGATATCAATGCTGGTGGAGTTAAGTTTACCAAAATAATTCTTATTATTGAAGGAAGGTATTAAAATGGTTAATGCGTTTCTCGTTATTGGAGATACAAAACTGAGACTGGGTGACCATTTGTGGAGGACTTTGGGTTTGTTTTACAAATGTGAACGAAAGCTTCCTGTCACTTGAGACACCCGATCTTGCTCTCAGGCCAACAAGCTCCTCTTTGTCCTGCTCCAATGTTACAGTGAAGTGCAACGCAAAATGGAGGAACAACACCCCACCTTCCAACTAGGCACGTGATAGCCTTCCAGACTTAACATTGAATAGAACAATTAAGGAAAATAAATTCTCTTCTGCCCTCAGCACCTCTTTAACCCAATTTTTCACAATTCACTTTCGTTCTTTTTAAATTTTTATTTCTTAATCCACTTATTTTTTCTTTCATTTATTTTAATTTCTGTCCATTGTTTTATCCCCACCTTTTATAGGATGTTCATTTTTTTCGAACCACCGTCCCCTCTCCCACCTCATGCCAACAAGGGTGATCTAACACATGTTCACCTTTTTCTTCCCAGGGCCCTTTCACTTGTCCTCCCTTTATCAAATTCTGCTTTCTGACCATAATGACAACATCACCATCTGCTTAAGCTGATATAATAAGCATTAATAGCCCTTTACCCTTCTGTATATGCTATCTCTGGCAATGCATCATTTGGCTCCACATATCACCAGCCTTCAATCCAGATTCACCTTTTCCAGACCCACAAACTATAAATTTCATCATATTTTCTAACTGTGTTTATCTCTAAAGAAGAGATATACGGACTAGAAATAATAACTCTGTTTTTTTTTTTCTTTGTCTCGGCCGAAGCTAGGGTTGTTCAAGACTTTTTCTGATTTTTTTTTGAGATTTTCAGCATCCGCAGCATTATGATTTTAACTTCAATTCTCTGATACCAAAGAAAATCAAGACAAAAACCCCATCCTTCAAAAGTTCGCTCTGCTTAAAAATCACAGTTCCCGTACTCCAACGCACTGAGCATTTAATTCAGTTTTATGTGTGTATGTTTTTGTTTATGTTTGTTTCCTTTACGACACAAACTTGAACTGAGTGGAACACTCATTGCTATTACAGCAGATATCCGGCTTTCACCAATTTCAATGTTTTTAAATTCTCCATCACTCTTCTGCAATTTTTTTCACGGTTTCATTATTCTGCTGCAAGTTACACTCCTTGTCATTGCGATGTTTTTGCACACAAGTGGAAGCAGGTCTGCCCCATCTTAAATTTAATAGAATGAGCTAGATTCCTGCTTCCACCGCCTTTCTGCCAATAATTATAAACAAATTTCCCACTGAATGCTTCAGTCCTTCGTGCCAATCATACATATTTCATATTTTCATCCTTTATTTTCGTGCACACTCCTGTTTACTTTTAAAGTTTCTGGTAAGATCGGGATACTGTTTTGCTTTATATGAATCCCATTTGTCAGCTTTCGAAGCATCATGCTATTCTTATTGAACTGCCAGCGAGGTGTACAGGGAGTTTGCAACACCAACTCATGACAAGTGACAATCTTTTCAATTGCCCCTCGTTTCGTAGGCCATAACGTGAAAGGCAATTAGTGAATTGAATTGACGAACGGATTATCAAGCTGGCTTGCCAACATAGGCCAAGAGTGCCCAAAACAGAACTGGAGAGCCATTTCGAATTAGTCCTCAATTGCGGCCTAGTCTGTTCCTTTAAATTTGATGGGGCGTGCAAATATGACCCGTCACATTTTTCAAATAGTAGTTGAAGGGCGGAAGCACATCATTTGGAACATTAAACCGTTTTGTAGCGTGGTCTTAAAAGTGAATGTCTCTCGGGCATCAACTTCTCAATTTTGAGCAAATCTCCCATATTATGTAATGTCTCCAGTTAGCCAATTTGGCTCTATATTCGTCAGAAACCTTGGTAGCAAAAATAAACAATCAATGTCTAAATTAAAAATGGCTATTTGAGAATGCACTATTTTTTTGTTATTGTCAAGACATCTATTTGTATTGCACAATGTGTGAATAATGATTTTGAGTCTTGAATAGCCTATACCTGATCGGAAAATCAATTCCACTTGCCTAATTTGTGTTTGCGAATGGAATATCATGCTGCCCACTAATTCCAATGTCAATTACATTAAATCAACTAACAACCTAAGAGAAAGTCAGCCAGAATAACTGTTTTTTCTTCCAAGATAATGCAGCATTATTTGCAAATATCTACTACAAAAAAAAAACCTTTAAGAGCCAGGGGAATCCGGAATGCATTTCATCGGGAAAAACCTTTTATTTTTAATAAACCATTCGCAGCACTCTGCACGGTAATGATCTGATCAGAGCAAAATTGTTGTCTCATGCTAATTGTGGTAGTCGTTTTCTCGATGGTAAAGAGCGAACTGCTGATAGTGAGCTGAAATGCATAGGTGCTTTAGTAAGTTTCCTGAGAAAATCTTCACTATTAGTGCACCATGAAGCTCAATTGCAAATATATTATGAGTCGTTTTCACATTCCCTGGGGCCCTTCTCAAAACGATGCCACTAATAATTTGTTTGTATTACGCCCACCAGATGAGGCATCACATTCTAAAATGTCCTAATTGCAGAATTGTACGCTCCTCTGTAGGGTTCTGAGAGTCTAGCACTTCACAATGACGTGCAAGATACCTGCTGGGGCATATTGAAGGGCACTACAAATCCAGGTAAGAGCTAATAGCGTGTTCAGAAGTCCTGCAGACTGCTTGATGGCCACACACCTTGCCAGTGACAGACGTGGAAACTTTCTTCCAGCTTAGCATTGAGTTCCTCATTAATTGGCACGTTTTATGTGGGTATCCACTGTAGCCCAATTTCAACGTTTGAAGAAGTTGATGCACCGTAGGTGTTGCTTTGCGCATCGAGGCTGATAAGCTACAGCATCAGAGATTGGTTGAGTGTGAACTCATCACGGTGGCTTCCCGAATAAGCGCCCAAACTTAGAGGAACCATTTTGGAGGTCGCTGATAAGGAACAATTGCAATGATTGGAATCCCTTCTTTTTACGTAGCAGGCATCCTTTTTCATGAGAGACATGAAGTTCACATGTGTGGAGTCGCTGCACCAGCGCGGAACTAATGTGCACTCCAAATGTTATGGCCCACATAATCCATATATCATCAGCATACTGAAATCACATGAATTGCCTGGCACATCATATGAAAACATAACATCGGCCATTCAGGCCCTAAACCGTGTGCCAATATTTAGTAGGATCATGGCTGATCTTACTGTAACCTTATATCTGCATCCCAATTAGCGCTGGCAACCAATCACCCCCTTGCATCTACGGGTTCCCCTTTACCCACAGCACACGTAACTTCTTTAAAGAACTCATATACGTTGGTTAGACAGGAACACTCCAGTACAACAATACAGGAATCCAACTAGTGTGCTTGAGAGGCTCCAAGTCCCCTGCTATAAATTGAAAAGCAACAAAGAACAAAGAAAAGTAATCACAGGAAATGGCACTTCCTCCCTCCATATTGCCCGTCAAACTAAAACATTTAGCACTTCTGGGATCCGTATCCCTCTATTCCCATCCTATTCCTGTATTTGTAAAGTTGCCTCTTAATCATCACTATCGTACCAACTACCACCACCGCCTCTGGCAGCGAATTCCAGTTGCTCGCAGCACTCTGTGTAAAAAACATTGTCCCGCACATCATCTCTAAAGATTTCTCCTCTTACCTTAAATCTATGCCTCCTAGAATTTGATGCTTCCACCCTGGGAGAAAGCTTCTGACTATCTATTCTGTCCATGCAACTCATAATTTAGTGCACATTTAATAATTCGCCCCGCAATATCCGTCGTTGTAGTGAGAACAAGCCGAGTTTCTCCAACATCTCCTCATAGCTAATAATCTCCAGAACAGGCAGCATCATAGTAAAACTCCTCTGCACCCTCTACAACGCCTCCAAATCCTATTAGTAATGTGGTGACGAGAATTGCACACATATTTCCAAGTGTGGCCTCAACAAAGTTCTATACTACAGCAGCTTTTTCACTCAATATCCCTGCCGATTAATGCAAGGATGCCATATGGATTCCTGACTAAGTTATCCAACTGCGTTCCCACTTTCAGTGACCTGTGGACCTGCACAACCCGGTCCCTCTGCTCGTCAATGCACTTAAGCATTCTCCCACTTAATGTATAATTCCTACTGACATTAGCCTTTCCAAAATGGATTACCTCTCATTTGTCCGGTTTAACCTCCATCTGCCATGTCCCCAACCAAGTCTCCAAACGGTCAACATCCCGTTGTAAGCTTTGACAATCCTCTACACTATCAGAAACTCCTCCAACCTTATTTTCTTCAGCACGCTTACTAATTAGCTCACCCCCCCCCCCCTACATTTTCCACCAGTTAATGTATGCATAACAAAAACAGCAAACGTCCCAGCACTGATCCCTGTGGAAAAACCATTGGTCACAGCTCTCGATTCTGAAAAATCACCATTCCACAGCTACACTATGACCACGGCAAATCTGTATCCATCTTACCAGCTCACATTTGATACCATGCGATTTTACCTTCTGTTCCAGACTGCCATGAGGGAACTTGCCAGAGGCCTTACTGAAATGCATGTAGATAACATGCACTGCCATTTCATCATCAATCATCTTTGCCACTTCCTCGAAAAACTCGATCAAGTTAGTGAGACACGACCTCCCCTTCACAAAACCATGCTGCCTCTCACTAATTCGCCCAATTGATTCCAAATGGTACTAAATCCTGTCACGAAGAATCTTCTCCATCAATATTCCCACCACTGATGTAAGGCTCACTGGTCTCTAATTCCTTGGGATATACCTGCTACCCTTCTTAAACAATTAAACAACATTGCCCATTCTCCAGTGCTGTCGGACCTCCCTTCTTTAATACTAGCTTCTAACATTTTTACGATGGCCCATCTGATGGTTAGGGTCCTGCTGTTTGCCACTTTCTGTCTCTCTCCCTTCTGGACTAATGGAGTTACATTTTGTATCATCGAATATAATTGGGCCTTCCCCGATTCCAAGCTGTTATGGGAAATTAAATCCAATGCATCAAATATATCGCTGGAAACCCCATTTAAAATCCTAGGATAGCGTCCAGTATGACCCGAGCTCTTGTCAGTCGGCAGATCCAATAATTTTATCAGTAACAATGAATTGGTATCTAATTTTCCTGGCTGCATTTCCCACTTCCAAAACCTGGATTATAACTGCTTTGGGAGTTGGTTGTACTTTCTATGGCGAAGAGTGATTCAAAAAATCTGCTTGTGGCCTAAAAAAGGTTCTATACAACAGCAGCATGATTTCCCAGCTTTTATACTCAATATCACTGCCAATGAAGGCAAACTTGCCATATGCCTTTCTGACTAACATATCCACCTGCGTTGCCAATTTCAGTGCCCTGTGGACCTGTTCACCAGGTCCCTCTGCCCGTCACTGCACTTAAGCATTCTCCCATTTAATGTATATTTCCTACCGGTATTAGACATTCCAAAATGGATTACCTCTCATTCGTCCGGGTTAACCTCTATCTGCCATGTCCCCTACTAAGTCTCCAACCAACAATATCCCATTGTATCCTTTGACGTTCTTCTACACTATCTGAAACTCCTCCAACGTTATTGTCTTCTGCAAACTTAGTAATTACCACCCCCCCCCCACCCCCCTACATTTTCCACCAATTAATTTATGTTTTTAAAGCAGCAAAGGTCACAGCACTAATCCCTACGGAATAAAAAAAAAACAAGTCACAGCTCTCATTCTGGAAAGCACCGTTCCACAGCTACACTATGTCTTCTATGACCAAGGCAAATCTGTATCCATCTTCCAAGCTCACATCTAATACCATGCGATTTTACCTTCTGTTCCAATCTTCCATGAGGGAACTTACCATAGGCCTTATTGAAATCTATGTGGATAACATCCACTCACATTGCATCGTCAATCATCTTTGTCACTTCCTCGAACACTTCGATCAAGTTAGTGAGACACAAGCTCCCCTTCACAAAACCATGCTGCATGTCACTATTTCGCCCAATTGCTTCCAAACAGTACTAAATTCTGTCACGAAGAATCTTCTCCATTAATATTTGTACCAAAGACGTAAGGGTCACTAGTCTGTAATTTCCTGGATCATACCTGCTGCCCTTCTTAAACAATTGAACAACATTGCCCATTCTCCAGTCCTGTCGGACCTCACTTCTGGACTACTGGAGTTGCATTTGTTATCTTCGAATATAATGGGGCCTTCCCCGATTCCAAATGTGAAGGAAATTAAATCCAATGCATGAAATATATCGCTGGAAACCCCATTTAAAACCCTATGGTAGCGTCCAGGAGGAACAGGGCTCTTGTCAGTCGGCAGCTCCAAGAATTTTCTCAGCAGCTATATTTTGGTACCTAATTGTCCTGCCTGCATTTCCCACTTCCAATTCCTGCATTATAACTGCTTTGGGAGTTACTTGTATCGTCTAAAGCGAAAATGTATGCAAAAAATCTGTTCAATTCATCTGACACCTCCTTGATTTGCATTATCAATGATCCAAAATCACTTTCTAGAGGGTGAACGTGCACTTAGTTAATGCTTTCCTTTTTAAAGTTTTAAAAATGATTTCCATGTCAGTTTTTATATTTGGAGCTATTTTTTTTTCTCATACTACATTATTATTTGCCATATTAGCCTAACTTATTCGTTGATTTTCCTTAGGTTCTGTCCAATCTTCTGGCACGCCACCTGTCTCTGCACAATTGTATGTTAAGGTTTAAGTTTGCTACTACTTTTAAACTTTCTAGTTAACCACGAATGGCGTGCCCTGCCATGGGTCTTCTTACTAGATACACTGCAGCTATTCTATGCATTCTGATGCATCCACTTACGCTTTAATTGCTGTATCTGTATTGACATATCTGCTAAGCTAATGTGCCAATTTCCATTAGCAGCTCAGTTTTCATGCCCTCGGAATGGCCCTTTATTAACTTTTAAAAATTAGACTTATGCCAACCCTTCTCTCCCGCAAAATGCAAATAAAATGCAATCCTACTGCAGCCAATGCTACCTAGGGGCGCGTTCGCTATGAAACAATTAAATATTCCGATCACATTTCACAATACCAGGCCTAGTAGAGCCTTGTCTTTTGTCAGCTCCAGAACATGCTGTTCTAAAAAAACTGTCCAGAAAAACAAAAAAACTCAATGTACTTCTCATACAGGCATTTTTTTTTCTGAACTGAATTTTCCAGTCTACATGTGGATTAAAATCTCCTATGATTATCACCTTTCCTTTCTGACAAATTCCAATTATTTCTTCCATTAGGGGCCAGTACACGGCTTCTACAGATGACCTCCTTCCTTTACCATTTCTCAGTTTTACCAAAACTGTTTCCACATCCTGGTTTCCTGAACGTAAACCAGCCCTCCCTATTACACAAATATCCCTCCATCATTTTTTCGTTACATTTGCTTCCAAAATATCCTATAATCTTCAATAGTGATTTCCCAGTCCATGTCCTGCTGAAGGCATATCCCTGTAATGGCTATTGGATCACAATTCTTTATGTCTACGTACAATCTCAATTCATCTGTATTGGTTCCAATACTACAGACATTTAGCTGTGGGGATTGCAATTTCATCATTTCAATATTCTAAAAACCTTTCACCTCACCTGCTGATTTACTGTTAGGATTTGAATTTCTGTCCATAATACAATAAAGTGTGAGAGCAAATGTAGGCCATAGTGTTTTGTCGCTTGGCTGTTAATCCAGAAGCCCATGGGTAATCATCTGGGGACCCGCTCCAGAATAAATACAAAATTCAATAAAAGCCAGGAATTAAAAGTTTAATGGGAACCTTTGTCACTTCTTCGTTCTGGATTGGCTAACCTTAAACCGTTGAGGAAATAAAATCTACCAGGCGTACATATGATTACGGACCCACAGCAATATGGTTGACTCTTCAATGCCTTCTGTAATGGCCAAGCTAGCCACCAATTGACAAAAAAAGAAAGGGAACTGGACGGCCCACCCGGCATCGGACTAGGCAAAGGAAATCAAAAGGCAATCAAAGCCCTGTTGACACTGAAAAGTTCTCCTTACAAACAATTGGGGATTAGTGCCAAAATAGGGAGAACGACCAATCAAGCAATATTCTGATATAGTCATCCTCACAGAATCATATAATAGAGTTAATGTCCCAGACACTAGCATCACCATTCCTGCTTATGTCCTGTTGCACAGTGAGCACATGTGAAGCAGAGGTGGTTGCATGTGGCATTCAGTCAGGAGGGAGTTTCGCTGGGAGCCAAAAATATCCACCCCTGATTTCATGAACACTCATAGTCTCAGGCCAATCATGGGCAAGGATACCTCCTGTTGGTTATCATGAACCGCCCTCTTCCTGATGTTGCATCCTTGTTCTAGCATGTTTAACAAAACTGGGAGGAAGGGCTGAGTATGGCAAGGGCGGAAAATGTACGCTGGTTGGGGGACTTTAATGTCCACCAACAAGAGTCACTCGGTATAGCCACTTTTGACAAAGTTGTTCGAGTCCTAAATGATTTAGATGCTAAACTGCGTGTGAAGCAGGTGCTGAAGGTACCAACAAGGGGGGCGAAATATTGTTGACCTCAGCCTGATCAGCATGCCTGCAACAGATGTATCTACCCAGGACATGATTGGTATGAGTGAGAGCCATACAGTCATTGTGGTAACAACGTCTGCTCTTCAACTTAAGGGCATACTCCATTGTGTTGTGAGGCACTTCTCCCTTGTTAAATGGGATAGATTTCGAAAAGATCTAGCAACTCAAGATGGGGCATCCATGAGGCGCTGTGGGCCACCAACAGCAATGGAATTGTTTTGCATGCAATCTGCAACCCCATGGATTTTTTTCCTCCCAGTTGCTATCAATCCAGTGAATCAACTCTTGTTCAATGAAGAGTGCTGGGGTTCATGCCTGGAGTAGCATGCAGCATACCTAAAAAATATGCATCATCCTTGTGAAGCTACAACACAGGTCTACTTACTTGCCAAGGAGCAGAACCATCAAGTGATAGACAGGGCAACGTGATCCCACAAACAATGGATCATATACAAATTCTGCTGTCCTAACACATTCAGCCCTGAATGATCCTGAACAACTCAGAGGCGAAGGAAATTCCGCAAAGATTCCCATCCTCAATTCTGGAGGGCCCCAGCACCGAAGTCGAAAAGGAAAGGCTGAAACATTCTCAAAAACCTTCATTCAGAAGTACCAAATGGCTGATCCACCTTGGCCTCCACTGGAGGTCTGCAGCATCAGAGATGCCAGTCTCAAGTCACTTCCATTCGCTACATGTGATATCAGGAAAAGGCTGAAGGCACTGGATACCACAAACACCATGGGCCCTGTCAATATTCCGAGAATACCATTGTAGATTTCTTCTTCTTTACCTGCAGCACCATGAGCCAAACTGCTCCAGTACTTTGGAAAGCTGCAAAATTTTACTGGTATGTCCTAAATACAAAAGAGCAGAACAATCCAACCCGGTCAATTACCACCCCATCACCTCCATCATCAGTAAAGTTATGGAATATATAATTAACCATGCTATGGCATGGCACTAGCTTTGCATTGACGAGTTCACTGATGCGCAACTTGTGTACTGATTTATTTTTTCTCACCGGCCAAGGCCCGTCAGCTCCTGAATGCATAATATCCTTTTTTGAAAAATGGGCAATGAAGGTAATCTCCCGAGTTGAGGTGAACTTTACTCACTTGACATCAAGCACAATTTGTCAAAGTGTGGCATCTAAGAGATGTAACACACCAAGAGTCAATGAGAATCAAGGGGAAACACTCTGCTGCTTGGAGTCATATTTAGCATAAAGGAAGACGATTGTGGTTGTTCTAGGCCAGTCATTTCAGCTCCAGGATTTCACTTCAGGAGTACCTCAGGGTACTGGTGTAGGGCCAGACATCTTCAGCTGCTCCATAAATTAACTTCCTTCCATCATATGAGCAGAAGTTATGATGTTTGCTGATGGTTGCCCAATGTCCAGCTCAATTTTTGATTCCTCAGGTACTGAAGCAGTCCATATCCAAATGCATAAAGACCCGAACAATATCCACGCTTTGGATGAGATGTGGCAAGTATCATTCAGACTACACAACTGTCAGGCAATGGCCATCTCCAGAAATAAATAATCCAATCTGCAAACTTTGATGTTCAATGTCATTTCCACCACTCAATTCCCCACGATCAACATCCTGGAGGTTGCCATTTACCATAAACTGAGATGGACTAGCCAAATCAAAAGTATGGTTACAGGAACAGGTGAGGGGTTAAGAATCATGCGAGAATTAAATCACCTCTTGACTCCCAGAAGCCTGCAAAGAACCGACAAGGCTCAAGTCAGTAGCTTCATGAAATATGCTCCACTTCCCTTGGTGAAAGCAGCTCCCACAACACTGAAGAAGTTGGTTACCATCCTGAACAAATCAATCCTCCTGATTGGCACCACACACACGAACATTCATTCTCTCCACTAATGCTGCACAGTAGCGGCACCGTGTACCACCTATATGATGCACTAAAGGAATTCACCAAGGCTCCAAAGACAGCACATTCCAAGCCCATGAATAGTACCATCTTGAAGGGCAGGGGCAGAAGATAGATTGTAACACCAAAAACTGGAAATTCCCTTCCAATTCAATCGCCACACTGACATGGAATTACATCTCAGCTCCTTCAATGCAGCTCAGTTAAAATCTTAGAACTCTGTTCCTAACAACACTGTGGCTGTGCCTGCGCCGCATGCATTGCAGTGGTTCAAATTGGCAACTGACTGCCCCATTCTCAAATGCAACTAGAGATCGGCAAAAAAAAACCTTGCACCAGCCAGTGAAATCCAAACACCCTGAATTAATTAAAAAAAAACCTTCGAGTCTACACTACTATTTAGGTTGACCGTACCTAATGTGCTAATCATCAGTTCCAGTTCCCTGCCTTTCCCCAATAACCCGTGACTTCCTTACAGATTAATTAGTTGTCTATCTCAGCCTTGAATATGCTTAACAATTCAGCCTCTACAGACATCAATGGTAAAGGGTTCCACAGATTCACTGCATGCAGAGAGAAGAAATTCCTCCTCATCCCAGTTTTAAAGGAGCAACCCCTTATTTTGAGATTATGGCATCTGGTCCTAGACACTTACATAAGTGGATATCACCTTTCAGCATCTGCCCTGTCGACTCCCTGAGAATATTATATGTTCCAGTAAGATTTCATCTTACTTTTCTAAACTCCAATGACCAAAGGCCCAAACTGTTAAACTTCTGTTCAAATCAAAATCTCTCTGTACTCGTCCTAAAACTAATAAACATACTCTGGACTGCTTCCACCTCCAGCTTGTCTTTAAATAGATTAGGGGAGAAGTGATGTTCACAGTGTTGCTGCTTTGGTCTAACAAATGCATTGCATAGTTCAGCAAGGCTTCTCAATTTCTGGACTCCAATAGCTTGAAATAAAGATTGGCACTTGAATCGCCTTCCCAATGACCTGCTGAAATTTCATCGTAGCTTTTAGTGATTCATGCATGAGGGCCACAAATCCTGCTGTGTTGCAACGTTCTGCAGCACTTCACCATTTAAATAGTATACAGCCCCTCTGTTATTCCTGCCAACGTGCAAGCCTCACACTTTCACACCTTATTTTCCATCTACTTGATTTTTGACCACTCACTTGACATGGCTGTTTTCCTCTGTAGACTATTTGTGTCAACCTCACGACTGGAGTTTCCACCAATTTTCGAGTAATGCAGAAACTTAGCAGTAGTACATTCACTCCCCTCCTCCCACACATTGACATATATTGTAAATAATTGTGGCCCAAGCACTGATCCCTGTAGCAATTCATATTTACAGAATGCAATCTTGAAATTACCTCACGTCGCTCAAGTCTCTGCTTTCTATGTGTTTGCTATTTCTCTACCCGTGCTAATTTAGTACCCCCAACAACATGTGCTCTTATCCTATAAAGTAGCCTTGTGACAGGTAGCTTATCGAACGCCTTTAGAAATCGAAATTTACTACATCAACTGGTTCCTCTTTATCTCTTCTTCTTGTTACGCCCTCAAAGCTTTCTAATCATATTGCCAGGTGTGATTTCCCCCTTAGAAAGCCATGCTGCCTCTGCTTGATTGTATTGTGTATTTCTAAATGCTGTGCTATTGTATCCTTTAAAATAAGTAGCAACAGTATTGAAATCGCAGATGATAAACACATTGCTTAATCGTTACCTTACTTTTCCTCCCTCCTTTCTGAATAAGGGTGTAACATTGGCATTTTTCCGATCCTCAGGGATGTTTTCCTGAATGTAAGGATTTTTGGAAGATCCCTTGCAGTCCCGTACTGTCAGGGTCTAATTTTCATTTGCCTTAATAATGCCTTTCCCTTTTACCATATCCTTATTTTTTGGATTACTACATCTTCCCAAATTTGGTGCCTTGGTAAGTGCTGTCCATGTTTATGAAGCAAACAGCTGTAAAACACAAGATACTACACATACCTTCATTAGATAATGCAAAGAAAGGCATGCTACTATATGCTTCATATTCTCAAGCAATGGCTGAACCCAGCATTTAAATGGTCGCCATTGGTCCCACACTATGACACCCATCTCGTTGGCGGTTAACGAGTCATGTAGACTTGTAGATGACTCTGCGGCTCTGACATTTGAAGATAGCTGACACTCGAACGGGGGAATCTGTTGGTATAAAGGTTGCGGGAAATCTTTCTTACCATAACACGCTGGCCTCTTATGCCTCTGATCAATCCTCCTGTTTTAGCTTCCATTAACGAATTTTAAGTTGTTTCTTTGACACGGACTTGCCGTTGTAGCTGCTTATGGCAGACGCTCTGTTTCTATTTGATTGTTTTTTTCATCACCGCAGGTCAACTTTTATGAGTGTGTCTCTTGTACACATTCTAAAGTGCAGTTTGCCTCCCTCCGCTCCACCTCTGCCTCACAACACCACCCACAACAGCGCTGAAGATATGTTAGGACATTTACGTTACAGCTTCGAGATTGCACTTACAGAGACGTTAAGATAATTCTTATTTCTCTGAACTGACAGTGTAATTGCATTACAGTTTCAACCTCACTGGCGAGGCATGCTGAGATTCAACATGGCTACATCTTTTGATTGAACTGACTGCCATTCAGTTCCAAGCTTGCTTATTTCTGGTAGATACCATGACTTACATCCACCAGCTTGAGAAAAAAAAAACTTAAACAAGTCCCTTGAAATAACAGTAAATTTTATTTTTAAAAGGATCAATCACCATCAGGCTGCGTCAAAGCTATGGTCCTGTTGCTCCGCCAGCTGTCCATCATTGTAACAGTTTGCAACGTGAAAGGGACGGGCTTCCAGCGCCTACCCTTCCCCTCACTGCCTGAATCCGAATGGCCAAATGAATTTATACTCCACTAACTTTATTTAAAAAAAAAATCTAAAATAACTGTCCTCCTTATGTCCAGCAGGGTGGCTTTCAGCTTGGGTTTCGTTTTCTGCAGTTCAAACAACATGTTCCACATGAGTCTTTGTTCCGTAGCGTTCTTTTCCAGCATAATGTCTAAACTGATTTTGGAAGCTTCGCTTTTTGAATGGCTTTCAACCAGGCTTGTGATTCCCTGCAATTAAATTATTTTGCATCCACAGTGAGTCAAGTATTGCGAACGATAATGCAAAAATGTGCTTAGTCATTCTTATTATTTTCATCAGAATGATCAATAGGAATGCTCAGGGTTTGAGCTAATATATTTTTAAAAGATAACAGTGTCAATGCCTAGACCAAATATTGCATAAAGGAGATGATATTATTATTAACAACAAACAAACACAAGATGCATCGTTTAATTTGCATCATGGTCCTAATATTTCAGAAAATCTGTCATAGAGCCACATGAGAATATTTTAGGAAAGCTAAATAAATGTTTGTTCCAATTATTAGCTTTGTTCAACCAGGGAGGAAAGACATGGCTCTAGGTCGAGTGGAGTCTGATGGGAAATTTGATTGTTTAATGTAAAATAGTGAGCTGGCAATATATAATGGATGGGAATGGCCTATTTACTGTAGCAGGTGGTTCACCGAAGAGGTGTCATAGGCAAAATGTGATTGGTAGAAATACTGGAGGGAAAATTAGGATTTTTATTTTCACCCAGTGGAGGTCTAGAACACACTGCCTGAAAGGGCAATAGAGTTAGAAGTCGTCAATTAGTTTAATGGGCGACTGGATTTGTATACTGTATACTGCAGGGCCAGGTTCAAATCCCCGAAAGTGGGATAAGGCTGAATGCTTTATTATTCAACCGGTGCAGCTACGCTCAGATAAATGAACTTTATTTTTTGTGCAGTGCCTTTGCTATTTTTGTTCCATGAATAGAAATTAGTATTTTATATGTTTAGTAGAATTCAATGCAGTGCCATTTTTCGTGCAGAAATGCCCAAACCCAGGAATAGATGTTATTCTATTGCACGGGATTTAAGTATGCCTCTGCTTGCCTTGCCAACCTTCAGTTTTATCGCTTTTCTCTATGATCAACCATACATCAAAGCACAGCTTCAGTGCCTCGAATTTTTCCTGAACATCCAACCTTGGCTGAATACTATTCACTTGGATGCAAGCTAAATAAAATGCATATATTTAAAATTAGCCTTCATGCTTTGCATGTATGCACAAGTAATGATTGCGACAATAATTTCAGCCACCTTCCAACTAACTTGGCAATTTTGGGGGAAATGTTGGATAACACTGGACAGGAACAAACAGGTGCACAGAACATTGTGACAGGTAATATGACAATATAATAGGAAAATTTAATGCAGCAGGCGCAGTCATACTGAACGGACTTATAGTAAAGTTTGAATTAGGGTTACTGCGCATGAAGGTGAATGTACTGAGTGCAGTAACTGAACTGGTGGCTTGAGGTAGCAGAAAGTCACGTGGAAATACAAGGTTATCACGATATTACGAAGAAGATCATTAAATGCACATGGCAGATGTCGAGTGGATAAAGCAATAGTAACCCTGTTCAATTTAGAAAAACGAAATACAAACAGTTAAAAATACACATAAAACAAACAAATGGAGAGCATGAGATGAGAGTGTCAGGTTACCTAAACGGAATTCCAAATGAGATCTGTGGACAAATAAATACGAAAAATTGCCGTTTGATAAGAAACAGTTTTGAGTATGGCTGTAAAGAATAGATAATATTAAAGCTTTTTCCCTTACTCTCATCGCAACTGATACACGAGACGCATTAACACTAAAGGCAAACAAAAAAAGCCATCTGCATGAAAAGAGAGTGTTCTTTATTTGGCAAGTGTAATTTGTTTCCTAAAGGCATTGGATTGAAGAATAGTGGAGGAAACTGTTAATTGTTTAATGCCAAGCATCTGTTTCATATAAAGTTCAGGAGTTTCGAATTTGGTCAGTATATTGCCGTGGGAAATCAATTCGGAATGCTGTTATTTATTTGCAAAATGCGTCCTGAATTGATATGACCGTTCTGCATCCAAATGTACGTTCCCTGTGCTTGAATACGTGTGCCATGTAGCATGCATAAGTGAGCCACACTGCGAGTCCAAATGATAACGTTAGATTGGTTTCCATTGCAATTCTTTGCACGATCGGCATTGTTTAGCATTGTTGTCTAATCACAAAATTACTTTTCATGTTGGGAACTATAATTTGTGTTTTGCAAGCACAGCTTTCCTCAGTCTGCTCAGTATGTTACCTAATATTAATGACCGTAGCAACGTGCTTTTTGAAATGATTCGCCGTTTTTTTTTTTGGATTTTTGGCCTCAATACTGCGCACCGCACCAGTAATTTTGTATTAATATAGCTAATGCTAAACTTATGTGAGAGGCAAAACGTCATTTTTTGCTGCTTTACAAACAGCATTTTGTTACTTAAGAAGAGCACGTTTTATTGATAGTGCATATCAACAGCTTGCAGCCCCTAACTTGACCTATTACTCAATTTTTTGAGGCATCTTACATGCCAATGGTAGCTTGGCTCACTGTGAAAGCTGATGCAGAAATATGGCTTAACAAGGGCACCCAGACGGAAAGTGGCTAGCCTGATTGATCAGTTAATGCCCAACATCGCGCAATCCCATCACAGGGCCTCGAGCCGGCACTTTTGTCACTGAAAAGTGTGAAGCCTACCTAAGTTTACTTATTTACTTACCCAGTTACTTCTCCCACCCTACCATTTAACGAATTCATCCTCTCGCTTTTCCTCCCCTTCAAAAACATTCAGCAGTTCATCCAGTGTCTAACTTTCAAAAGCGCTATGGTGAATTTCTCTGCTGCACCCTGCTCTCCGCGTTACTGGTAAAGGTCAAATCCGATGATCCGGACAGATATGCAGAACACCATTCAGGAAAACCAAAGCTTGTGTGGATCGACAATGCAATGATAATTGCCGCTCAGTGAAACATGTGGGTCTTGTTCAATATCCCATATAAGCCTCCCGGCCATTGTTCTTTTCTCTGTTTCCATGACTGACAACAGGGTATATTTCAGTATGCGTAAAAAATCCAATAACTCTTGCATATAGTTAGACTACACTTACCTGTACTACATCTCTTATAAGGCTCTATTCCATTTTACCATTTCTCCAATTCCGGCCCCTGCTGGCTAGGCAACAACTCATCAAGTGTGTCTCATAGATATTATTTGCCCACAACAAACAACTTACGCAAGAGTTTTGACTGTGTAGTCCACTGCATCCTTTCCATTTCCCACAGCAGTTCCTCAAACCTGCAAAACCACCAACAACTACAGTTATTCTATCCTTAAAGGCATGCAGGCTTTACATTCCACGCATCATGTCAATGTAATTTGGTTAGCAAACACACGATTATGATGACAAGGATATCACCCTTTGGCTATTCATTTCATCATTCAAAAGTGACCACTGCCTTTGGCAAAACTATTCCTGCCCTCTACCACCCCAACACAACGTGCAGAACCCACAGAATTTCCTGTGCAATGTCAAAGCATGTTGCATCTGTCTTCCTGATTTTTCCACTGTCAAAGTCCGCAAGCAAGTTCGCCACCTGTGACTTTTGATTAAGTAACTGCATTCTCTATCCACAGCATATTTTCCATTGCATCAGGGAGAATAAGTATCATTTTGTGATGCACTTCCATTTAGCTTGCAAACGTGACCGCTGATCTCCCAGTCTTATTTAATTATAATTTTCTGTTGCACTCTGTCTGATATGTGTGCCCGCATTCATTTGCAGTGTTCCAAATCAGCTTAGGAAAGTTTGATTTTGGGATTTACAACCTTCTGTATCCAACATATAGTTAAAAATCGGATTCATTTTGTTCTGGTATTCTACAATATGTTTCTTGAATAGCATTTGCTACAACTGATTTGAACCTTTCTCTCGTCAAGACCGTTTGCTGGCTCATTATTCTGTCTTCCCTTAAGAACAGAAATTTTAAATGCTGAAAAATTTGGAGTGCTGCATTTTTGAACAAAATCAAAGCATTTCTTCTACATCAACTCCTCATTCCTGTACAACCTCAATTTGCTTTATTTCTCTTAATGTGCATGAAGTGTTCAGCACTGCACAATATTTTCAACGGCTGAGCATTCGCTAAGGGAGCGCTCCAGCGTTTTAACCGACCACAGCCCTCTGAATAAAGGTGATATCGAAGCTTCACAACTCCTTGCGTTAGAGGAAATCTCATGTCACCTCATTCCTCAGAGGCTCATATCTCATACTGTGACAGTGCCTCCGTGTCGTACGTTTCTCAATCAGGGGCAATGGTTCATGAGTATGCATACCATAAAATCTCTAGAGAACTGTAAAACGTTCTATTGGAACATCGTTAATTTTTCGAAACCCTGGGCATCGTAGTACTAGACAATCAACTGTTCAGCCTAGATCAAACCCCTTAGCCAACGAACTACTCTAGTAAGCATTCGTTGCACGTTCCTGCATCAGAAGTGTTCTTTCTTTGATTAAGAAGCCATAATGTCCTGTATAATTGTCAGAAGGTTTGTTTAGTTTTGTAAAGCAATGCAATTATGTGAAATGCACTATACAGTTCGATACTTAATGGCATACCATGGCTTAATGTCATATTTCTGCGATTCATTTATCAAAACCCGTAGCACCTCTTAATTCGAATACGTGTATCCAACCCAACATATTTTGTCTTTGTTCATTTGTACTTAAGTGAAAAACATCACACTTTTCCTCACTGGATTCTGTCTTTCACATACATGCACATGCATCATTTTTTAACTTTCTGTTTTTTTTCTTATTAATTCATGACGTGTGGGCTTCGCTGGCTCAGCAAGCACACATTGTCCCTCACTAGTTCCCCTTGAGAAGGTGGTGGTGAGCCTATTCTTTGAAACACTGCAGTCCATGATATATGGGTACAGCCACAGTGCTGTTAGAAAGGGAGTTTCAGGATTTTGACGCAACGGCAGTGAAGGCACCGCTATCTATTTCCTAGGCAAGATGGCGAAGGCCTTGGAAGGCAACTTCTAGGTGTTGTGTGTTCTAACAATATACAACGCATTTCCTTCCCGATGTAAGTACCTGTGTGCTTGGAAATTGTAGCCGAAAGAACCTTGGCGATTTCTTGGAGTGCAGTGGTTAGATCCTGTGCACTGAGCAAAGGTAGTGGAGGTAATGAATGATTGTTGGTTTTGTGCTAACCAAGCGGGATGCTATGTCTTGGATATTGTCAACCTTTTGGAGTGTTGTTCTGGGAACTGAGCACATTCAGGGAAGTGGACATTATTCAATCACAAGTCTGACTGGTGCCTCCTGGATGGTGGAACAGCTTTGTGGAAATTGGAGCTGGATTACGGGTCGCACTATTTCATGCCTCTGAACTTCTCTTGTAGCGTCAATACTTATGTTGTAAATAAAGTTCAATTTCAGGAAAATATTAACCGCCAATACATTGAAAGTGCGAGATTCAATGATGTTAATGTGAATTATTGTCAAGTAGCGGTGGTTGGATTCTGTCTTGTTCGAGATGTTCATTGCTAGACAACGGCATAGCTTGAATGTTACTTTGCACTGGTCAGCCCAAGCCTAGATATTGTCCAGATTTTGCTGCAATTGCAAATGCAATGCTTCAGTATCAAGAAGTCACGAGTGGTGGTGAATATTTTACAATCATCAGCGAATGTCTCCAGTTTTGAGATTATAATGGAAGGGAGGTCATTGATTAAGCAACTGAAGGTGGTTGATAATTGGACATAACCACGAGGAACACCTGTCATGATATCTTAGAGCTGCGTTGGCTTGCCTATAACAAAGGAACAATCTTCAATTAATCTGAGTGGGAATCCAACCAGAAGGGAGATTCCAAACTGACTAAAAATTACTCCAGTTTTGCAAGGGTTCCTTGAATCTGCAGTCTATCAAAGGCTGCCTTGATGCCAAGGACAGTGAAGCTCATCTTATTTCGGGAGTTCAGCTGTTTTGTCTACGTTTGAACTAAAGCTGTACTGAGGTCAGGAGCAGAGTTGCTCTTGGGGAACCCAAACTGGACATCACTGCGCAGCTCATTGCTAAGCAAGTGCCGCTTGATAGCACTGTTTTTGAGCACGTCCAATTCGTTACTACTGATGGGGTGGTAATTGGCTTGGTTGGATTTGTCATGCTTTTTGTGTATGGAACATACGTGGGCAACGTTCCACATAGTTGAGTTGATGCCACTGTTGTATCGGTCCTGGAACAGCATGTTTAGGGTGGCAGCAATTTCTCCAGCATTTGCCTTTGGTGCCTTTCCAGGAATAGTTTCAGGGCCACAAGTCTTTCCAGTATCTGTTGCGTTCAAATGTTTGTTGACATTACGTGGGGTCATTCTAATTGACTGAAGACTGGCATGTGTGATGATGGGGGACCTCGGGAGGTTACCGATATGAATCATTTATATGGCACTTCCGGCTGAAGAGTGTACAAAATGATACAGCGTTTTCTTCTGCACTGATGTCCTGGGCCCTCTGTGTTGTGGAAGGGGTTCTTTGTGGGATCTCCACCAAATAACTGTTTAATTTTCCACCACAGTTCGCGTTCAGATGTGGCAGAACTTCATAGCTTACCTTTCATTCATTTTTTTGTGATCGCTTAGCTCTGCCCATCACTTGCTGCTCATGCTGTTTTGCACGCAGGTCTTCCTGTGTTATTGCTTTAGCAGGTTGGCGCCACATTTTTATGTATGCCTGGTGCTGCTACAGGCTTGCCCTCCTGCACTGATCGTTGACCCAGGGTTTGTTACTTGGCTTCATCATAATTCTGGGGGAGATGCTGCTGCTGACGTCCCACAGTGACTCAACGATGTCCAGTCTTGAGTTGATAGATCTGTTTGAAATCTGTCATGTTTAAAACAGTGCTTGTGGATACACGGCCTTCTCAATATTAAGCAGGAACTTAGTCTCCAAAACGACTTTGCGCTGCTCAATCCTACAAATATTTGAAGGACAGATGCATCTCAGCACCTTGATTATGTGAACCCCTTTTTTAATCTTGTTAGTTCACTCACCTCCTGCTATTGGCCCAGCCTATCAATTGTGCCCTTTAGAGCTTGACCAGCTGAGGCAGTAGTGGTGCAAAGGAACTGCTCTTGGTGGGGGGCTTGATGCCCTCCTCCCAGAGAATATTTTGCCTCATTTCCACCCTGAGAGCCTCCTCCAAACTGTTTTCAACATGGGGAAGCACTGATTCATTAGCTGATTGTGGACGTCACGTGTTAATCAGTAGGATTTTTCCTTTTCCATGCTTGACCTGAAACTATGGGGTCAGAATCCTGGATTGCACAGTTCCCTGGCGACTTTTAACCACAGTGCCACAAGCTCTGCTGTGTCTGTCCGTTCTGTTCCATTGTTCCCTTCTCCACATTCAATGTCCCGCTTTGGTAAGTAAACCTGTGTATATCACAAGGGTCTCAACATTTACCTTTCCTTATGGTTTCTGCGTCGCTAACGCCCAAGAATTCATCATTTGTATACGGCTTTTAACCAATAGAATCCAGAGAATGCCTCACATAATCCTATTGTCTTTTTTCCATTAAATGATATTCCAACATGTTGAATTTCAATCATAAGTATTGAATCATCAGATGTGTTTTTTTTTTCGAATGGTCTGCTCTATTTAATCGAACATCAGCCGAAGTGTCTTTCAAAAATATTGATATACAGGACATTTACTTGTTCCAGTTCATCCATCCTAATGGCTACATTCTCAAAACTGCTTTTGAAAACGAATTTCCTTTGAAAACTCAATTTTGAATCTGAATATCACCTTTTGAACTTCTGTGTTTTTCATAAGCACTTCCCTATTGATTTATTCTTAAGGTTTGCCTATTAATGTTAAGACACTCATTGACTTATAAATAATGCATTCTCTCTTCCTCGTTTTCTTATTTGTCACTTTACAGTACTTATGAAGATGTCTGTCGTATATGAACATATGGCTGTCAACACAGTTTGCATCAACAATCTCAGCACCAATCTCTTTCAAAAATCAACAATGCGTGTTTTCATGTTCATGGAGGTTATCAAGCTATAATCAATTTAATAGGTCCAGCAATATTACGTTACCTCTAGCGATTTTTGTCATGCTTATCTTTACTCGATCCGTGGTTGGTTATAGTCTTATGCGTTTTTGCTGTCAACATTCCTGAAGTGAGGAATTATTATTCCTGAAGTATTTATTCCCTCTGCCCCTGCCTTATTCGCCATCATTATGTCACATCACTCCAGTAATAGATCTAATGGATTTTCTCTTCTACTATCTACTTTATGTCCCTATTAAGATGCTTGTACTTTTTATCTGTTGGCTATCTGTACGTTAAGTTAATGTACATTTTTTTGTTTGTTAATTAAAGACTAATTTCCTAAATTCTAGTAATTGCATGCCTGCCATGTTATGCTACAATATAATATACTTTTTTCTTTTTCAAAAAATTTGCACTTTACGTACATGCAATTGGTGTTCTTGGATTTAAGGCTCATATTTCCGACATTACTAAATAATTTTGTGAACGAGATTAAATTTATCCGATGCACGCTGCTATCATACAGTTCTAACATGTGTGGTATTTTGTAGTAAAAAGAAACCCTTCCATGAAACCCTAAAAATAATTTATGTGCACCATACAAAGGTGATAATGTGGGATATGAATAATAAAGCCATTGCAGATCTGATGCAACAACACGTCCCTTTGATGTTGGCATGAGGCAGGACTTTCATCCCGATCTACACACCTGTGATTGCAAAACTCCAGAACTTAATATCTAACGGTACTTGTAATTCAGCGATTGTACAGCAGGTGCAGGAAAAACCAGGGCCGGCCAAGAATTACAATGACAACCATCTTAGATTAGCAAACAGGCCTGCAATCTATTTCATTTTCAGTTGCTCCCTTGAATGTCATATCTTCGTTCACAGAAGCCTCTCATCTATAAGCAAAATGAATAAATCCATTGAACATTTTTTTTGAATCAAACATAAATGTGGGGGCTGCTGGTGTTGGGGCTGGGGGTGCTGTGGATAGATATCTTGCACTTTTTCAATGGCAATGTTTCAACGAAACAGTGCTCACTTTCCAACCAATCAGAAAACCCTTTTTGACAGGCACTCTAAATTATTTTGACTTTAAAATGTCGTCATTCTCACGTATAGCACGATGATTTCAACAGTATAATTTTCAACAACATTGTCTGTCTTTACAGCAGTTATCCGCTGAACATGTGAGAACATGTAACCACTCATGCAAAATGACAATTTATTGTCATTTTTTTTTAATGAACTCTTATTAAACACATTCGAAATTCCTAGGGCATTTTTCCCCTACTATACAAAACATGTTAGAAACCCTTTCAACAACCTATACAGAAGTTTTCAGCCCGTTGCTGGTTCTTAGCTCCAAAATGCTGATTATGCTATTCATTTCTTTCCATTAACATCGTGTTTTAATTTGAATCATTATGGACTTGACTATTTAACTTCACCTGTCTTCGACTGGAGCATAGACCACAGATCGAAACAAATGTTTTGCCCCTCCTATGTTTTTTCCCTCTAACCCCTCATTTGTTTAAGACGTTTATTTGCTAACACATTTGTTCTGATAGATGATCGGTTTCAAACCAGCATGAATTTCTCTCCCACCCAAAAAAAAAAAATCCAGAAGACCTTCTGAATATATGTAGGATGTTCTGTCTTCTTGCACGGATTTGGTGTTTAGTAGCTGAACACAAGGCTTGTAGCGAGAACATTGCAAAAGTCTAGAACATGAGAGACCTTTGATTGAACCAAGGCTGGATGAGTTCAACCTGGTAGTGAAGAGCGACGTTGCTCATAAGGGGCAATTGCAATTTACCAACAAAGAGATCCCACAGAATAAATTGCGGGAAAAAAAAAAACATGGGAGTGGGGGGTGGGGGTGGGGGTTGGCGGGGGGTGGTTTGTTGCTGTTGGTATCTAACCATGGGAAGACAAATGGGCCAAAATTATGCTTTAATTATGAGTGATGATTTGAAATTTATTTTTCAGAAAGTCAAATTACACAAGTTGAAAAATGATCATGTGGAAGCCAGATTCAGTACGATGAACGATAGAAAATTGGAGGAAGCCCTCAGAATTTTTTACGGCTATCAGTGCTTATATCAGTCTGTGGGTTATGTTAAAATCACACATTTATGACAGAGAAAGAAGCAGTTCAAGGCCTTGAACATGTGTTAATTTCAAAAGCCCACTTTGTTTTGTGCAGTTTGTTTTTCCACGTGCTGAAGTTTGTTACTGATACTTGTTTGAAATACCTCATGTGTTCTACCTTGTGATATACTGTTGGCACATGATTGATGCACTGTTGATGTTATGCTATATCGTTCTTCATTCAATATATCTTCGGCCTTTCATCACAATCCTGAAATTATGCTTAGCTCTTGGAATCTGAAGTCAACTAGACCATTTCCGAAATAGGAGAAGTAGAATAGACTTAATTGCAAGAGGTTTGGCAGTGATAAATTACATGTGGTTTTAATGCTGCCCTCAAGATGTTAATGCTGCTCTACTCTTGCAATTGTAAAGCCGATGAATGTCTCTGCCATGGAGGTTTTACTTGCTTGGCACTTTTGAGGCACAATTATCCTTGTAAGTTTGTCTTGCTTAAATTATAACATAGCAATGATTTTTTTTTTTTAAATTCGAGCTTTATTCCCTCCATTTATCTTTACGCGAAGGGATCCCATCACTGTGTAACGTTCACATCACAGTTCTTTATCAAATCTAATAACTGTTAGGCTTTAAACAATAGTACTACAGCGTAACTATCATATTTGTGCCTGAACATGCAGTAGTGTTCTGTTGTTTTCTTTTGAATTAATTTATTGGCAATTCCATGCGAAATTAATTCATAAAGAGGGTTCCGAAAAGCCACTCAAAGTATGCCTTTTTATGCACAGAACAAAAGTTTCATATCAGTAAATCTGTACAGGTTTGGACACTATTTATTTGTGTTACACAGAAGAAATTCAAGACCTTAATCGATCTCTTAAAAATCGACAGGTTTCTCGGATACCTGTTAAGAATTCGGGAAGTATGTGATTGCATAAAGATGAATGGATCAAAATAATTCATTGCCGCTGAATAATAAGATTGACAATTTGGAAAGATCGGACGACACTTCAGGACAGTCCATTTGCGCAAACGGAAAATGAGGAATCAAATTTCCGTGAATTTGGCAGCAGCCAGTGGTGCGAAGGAGTCTGACATAGAATCGACTGAGTACTGAAAGTTAAGAGCTGTATATTAGCGGAAATCTTTTATAAATCAATGGCTCTGGCAGAGTATATAACAAGTTATGCCGTAACATAAGTCTTAAATTGTTTTTAAGTGAAAGAATGCATATTCAATGATTTGATCATGCATTGATTTAGGCAGTTGAATTTTTATCTTTTGTCAATTTCTTGACGTGCTATTAGAAGTCTGTAGTTTTTATTCTTTTTAAAACTATCCCCGGGTGTCTCTCTCGTGCTATGCTATTGCTGAATGCTGCAGAATTTGCAAGTTTTGTCTTTCATAACTTTTTACTCCAAGATTTCTTGCGGCGTACTCAGAAATCTGAAATGTGGGTTAAAGCTTGGCTCGTGCTGCTATCTAGTAGAACTTTGGAACCTAGCATGTAGCGTTTGTGTTATGACATGAAACGTCCAGTTATTATACATTTAATTAATTTATTGAAAATTCCAGGAAAGAAAGAAAACAGCTTTGCAATGGATCTCATAAATGCAATATATATAATGGCTCTATTGGCTGGCACAGAGCAGTAATCTCACTAAATCCAAACAAAATTGCGTAGGGTTTGCACCCACCCGTAGAAATCGCTTAACACTTGATGACTGTCCAGCAAATGTTAGCCTACCTTATGATCTTCTTCAGTCAACACCTTTGCATGTGCAAGCGATTGACTAAATGCCTCGACAAATTTTTCAATTGACTGTTCTAATTCATGATGGTACAAATAAATAGATGCATGGAGCCGCGCATCCATGCACACCGCCAGCATTTGTATGATCATGGCATTTTGATGTTCTGCAAAAGTAAAAAAAAATGACTAAATAAGATTCATTTCACCTTAGCGGACAAACTGAACACTGATTCTTGAAAGTTTTTAACGTGGTGACATGCATAGTGGCGCCTCTCAATGTGTAGAAGAAAAAGCAACACTCATTTTTATAGAGTTGTTAGGAAAGGAACAAGCATTGGAAAATATTTAGTCCAATAAAAATAAAAAAAATGCGGAAACATGTGCAACAATATAAACAGTACACAACCTGCGGTTGTGAGCCCTTTGTTTGGAGCCTGGAGTACAGGATCCACTGTTTTGATCAGAACAGCAAGTGGCTGAAAGAACGGTGTACAGCTTTACAGATGGGAAGCAGTATGTAGAAATGAATTGTGATGCTCTTATATCTTTGTGGATGATTAGGGCGAATTCACTAATGATTGCTTTAGTCAGAAACGAATGTATTGCCAATCCAAGTAAAGCTGATGACAACCTAAAGTTTATAATTGTCAGTTTAAAATCGAGTGGATTGCTCACGGAAGAGTCAATAAACTAATCCTAAATATGTGTATGTCTAATTTCTGCGTAACATTAATATATGGTTTCTGCAATAGGCAGTTGACAGCAATTACAAAGTGATATTGAAGAATTAGCCATATTGCTGTTCTCTGTTTTCCCGAGAAGAAATTAAATAATGCAGAATAAATATAATGCTTATTGAAAATGAAGCACTTACGACATTATTCCATTTTACAACTCAAGTGCAAAATGCTAAGAGTTAACACCACTTATAAAAATACACCTGGCATCAACAATAGCATTTCTATGAAGCATTTAACAAGGAGGTGGAAATATTCCAAGTCAGCAAAAGAAAAAAAAATCACGAGCCATGGACGCACACGTCAGTAAAGAGGCAACAAGGGCGAATCGAAGATTTCACTACGATTATTGAAAATGTCGGGAGGTTAATATAGTTACTGCTAAACTTGAGGAGAGAATCGTAGAGTTACTTTCTCCACGTAAAATCCAATTGATTTTGTAGGTTTTATTCATGTTAAGAAAATGAATGTAAATGCACATTTGCAGCTTCCAGTCCCTGTTATTGGGTGGCGCTATTTCGTTCCTTAAACATTTTTTTTTTTCAAATTAGTGCCATCTTTGAAGATGGCACATGTCATCCGTTTCCAGATTTAAAGCACTATCATCTATCTATAATAACGGATAAATTGAATTAAAGTCAAGTAAATACCTCAAATAACCAGAAAGGATTTTGAAATCTGCAATTTACATGAAGGAACTTCAGAAAACTGTAGTCAGAAAAGCGTAGTTTGTGTATAGTTAGAGTCCATGTATTAGCTCTGGCCATGTCAATTTAATTGCACAGTTTTGTACGCTGTCCAGATAGGCGAATAGATTTGCATCCGTAACTTTAAATCACTTTACTACCAGTTGATCATCTTCCTATTTTATCTTTGGGCATTCAAATGTGGCCAATTCGTAACATAACACCAACATACCTTCTTCGATCGTCAGGTCAAATGTGAGGATATTCGCCAGTAATTGCAGAATGTAGTCCATTTGCAACTCGTTAGATATTGAAGCAGGCCCTTTTCAAATGCAGCAAAACTTGGACGATATCCACCTTTGTGCTGACAGACGGCAAGTGACAGGCCACACAAGTGCCGGACCATGACCAAATCCAACAAGAGAAAATCTAACCATGACATCTTGACAATCAGTGGCAATACTCTCACCTAATAGCACAATTTAAACACCCTTGGGGGCAAACATTGACCAGATACTGAGATGGAATACCATATAATTACTGTGACTACAATAATTTATCAGAGGCTGGGAATCTTGCGGCGAGAAGCTCACCACGTGACTCCCCAATGCCTATCCCTCATCTACAACGTTCAAGCTAGGAGTCTGATGCAACAATCCCAATTGCTTGAATGAGTGCAGATCCCACAATTCACAAAACTGAACACAAAGAAAACAGGCCCAGTTGTGTGCCCCATATTCACTCCCTCCATCATCAATACATAGTGGAACTGCATGTACCATCCACAAGTTGCAGTGCAGAAGAACAGCAAGCCTTATGTAGGACCTTCCAAACCCACGGCCAGTACTTCCTAGAAGGTCATGGGAAAATCACCAATTGGAATTCCCCCTCCAATCAATTCGCTCTCACGACTTATAAACATGTTGCTCTCATTCACTGTTGCTAGGTGAAAATCCTGGAACACAACCTAACCACCAGCATCTCCCCTCCACCCACGCCTACTCTAATGCACTGTTGGTATTCCTGCCCCTCATGGGCGGCAGCAGTTTGTAAGACAGATCACCAGCACCCTCAAAATGGCAAATGGGATGGGAAATGAAAGCTTTTCTAGGCAACGAGGAACCCATCCCATGAATGATGGTATGAAGAGAGCCCATGGGTTTTGAGGCAAGGTACAAGCATGGAGGTAAGACTGGCTGTCTGCCAGGAGGCAGAGAGTGGGGATAAGGGGTCTGTCTCAGGATGGTGGTCGGTGACCAGTGGAGTTCCACAGTGGTCAGTGTTGGGACCAAAACATTTCACTTTATATATTAATGATCTAGATGAAGGAACTAAGGACATCTTGGCTAAGTTTGCAGTTGTTGCAAAGACAAGTGGAGGGACAGGTAATATTGAGGAGCAGGCTGCATAAGGGTTTGGACAGGTGAGGATAATGTGCAAAGAAGTTTTGTTGGGATACAACGTGGGGAATTGTGAGGTCATGCACGTAATTAGGAAGAATAGAGGCATAGACTATTTTATAGATGGGGAGGAAATTCAGAAATCTGGAGTGCAAAGGGACTTGGGAGTCCTAGTCCAAGACTCTCGTAATGTTAACTTGCAGGTTGACAAGTTAGTTAGGAAGGCAAATGCAATGTTGGCATTTATTTCGAGAGGACTAGAATATAAAAGCAAGGGTGTGCTGTTGAGTCTTTATAAGCCTGTGGTGAGAACACATTTAGAATAATGTGAGCAATGTTGGGTCCGGTATCTCAGGAAGGATGTGCTGGCCCTGGAGAGGGTCCAGAGGAGTTTCATGAGAATGATCCAAGGCATGAATCTCTTATCATATGAGGAACGTTTGAGGACTCTGGATCTATACTCCATGGAGTTTAGAAGGATGAGGGAGGATCGGATTAAAACTTACAGAACGCTGAAAGGCCTGGAAAGAGTGGACGCGGGAAAGATATTCCCATTAGTAGGAGAGAATAGGCCCGTGGGCACAGCCTCAACGTAAAGGGAAGACCTTTTATAACAGAGTTGAGGAGGAACTTCTTTTGTCACAGATGGTGAATCTACGGAATTCATTGCCACAGAAGGCTGTGGAGGCCAGGTCACTGAGTGTACTTAAGACTGAGATAGATTTGTGATTGGTAAGATGATCAAAGGTTATGGGGAGATGGCGGGAGAATGGGGTTGAGAAACTTATCAGCCATGATTGAATGTCGGAGCAGACTCGATGGGCCGAATGGCCTAATTTCTACTTCTATGCCTTGTGGTCTTATGGTATTAAGGAATTAATTCAGAAAAAGAACAGACCTGTAGTGGAAGAAGAGTTAATGAAACTCCTTTCCTAACATACACTCCTATTGTTTACGAAAGAAAACTGCAAAGCCAAATTTCATTATGTAAGCTGAGATTTAACCACAAGAATAAAACAAACAACAGAATACGAATCCATTCAAAACTGAAGACACATTCAAGCTAGTCTAAAAGAAGAGTTTGTAATAATTGAGTGAAACTGCTATTTTTTTTAAAGGGTCCAATTTTCTCTGCATCATTAAAATAATAATAATTTTAAAATCCTGTGACCATGTTGAGACTTGAATCGTTTCGAAAATCATTTACTGTGTCTGATAAATTTTCTGATATCACTCTTTTTGTTAATCGCCTAAAAATAATGCTGAAATGAGCATCTTTTGTAATCATCCATAATGACATTACACCTTTTGTGTTTTATTTAATTGAGCCTTTGAATACTCCAAGCTCTTACTGTGGAGAATTGTCAGGAAAGCGATAGTAGACCACTACAAACAGATAAGCAATTCAAAAACAGTATTACCTGGAAAAACTCTGCAGCTCTGGCAGCATCGGGGGAAAACAAAAGAGATGACGTGTCGAGTCCTCGTGACGCTTCAACAGAACTGATTTTTCTTTAAAGGAAAAAAAAAGCTGTCCCAGTAGACCAATCGTGTCAGCTTGCTCCTGCCCCACAGAACTCATCTATTGCTATCTTGACTCCCTTCTCTCTCCCCTTGTCCAGTCCCTTCCCTCCTACATCTGTGAATTCTCTGACACGTTATGTCAGATCAACGATTTCCATTTCCCTGGCCCCAACCACTTCCTCTTCACCATCGAAGTCCAATCCCTCTACACCTCCATCCCCATCAGGATGGTCTGAGGGCCCTTAGCTTCTTCATCGAACAGAGGCCTGAACAATCCCCATCCACCACTAATTTCCCCCGTCTGGCTGAACTTGTTCTCACACTGAACAATTTCTCCTTCAACTCCTCTCACTTCCTCCAAATAAAAGGTGTGGCTATGGGTACCCGCATGGGCCCCAGCTATGCCTGTCTCTTTATGGGGTATGTGGAACATTCCTTTTTCCAGTCCTACTCCGGATCCCTTCCACAACTGTTTCTCCGGTACATTGATGGTTACTACAATGCTGCTTCGTGCTCTTTTTGGGACTTGGAAAAATTTATTAGTTTTGCTTCCAATCTCCACCCCTCCATCATTTTCACGTGGTCCATCTCTGACATTTCCCTTCCCTTCCTTGACCTCGCTGCCTCAATTTCTGGTGAAACACTGTCCACCAATATCCATTACAACCCTACCGACTCCCACAGCTACCTTGACTACAGCTCCTCACACCCAGCTTCCTGCAAGGACTCCATCCCATTCTCTCAGTTCCTTCGCCTCTGTCGCATCTGTTACGATGATACTAACTTCAAAAACAGTTCCTCTGACATGTCCTCCTTCTCTCTTAACCGAGGTTTTTCACCCATGGTCGTTGACAGGGCCCTCAACCGTGTCCGGCTCATCTCCCGCGCATCCACCCTCATGCCTTCTCCTCACTCCCAGAAACATGATAGGGACCCCCTTGTCCTCACTTATCAACCCACCAGCCTCCGCATTCAAAGGATCATCCTCCACCATTTCTGCCAACTTCAGCACGATGCCACTACCAAACACATCTTCCTTTCACCCCCACTTTCGGCATTCCGTAGGGGTCGTTCCCTCTGGGACACCCTGGTCCACTCCTCCATCACCCTCTACTCCCCAAATCCAACCTATGGCACCACCCCATGCCCACGCAAATGATGTAACACCTGACCGTTCACTTCCTGTCTCTCCTCACCGTCCAAGGGCCCAAACACTCCTCTCAAGTGAAGCAGCATTTCACTTGCATTTTCCCCAACTTAGTTTACTGCATTCGTTGCTCCCAATGCCCTCTCCTCTACATTGGAGAGACCAAACGTAAACTGGGCGACCATCTTGCAGAACACCTGCGGTCTGTCCGCAAGAATGGCACAAACCTCCCTGTCGCTTGCCATTTCAACACTCCAACCTGCTCTCTTGCCCACATGTGTTGTCCTTGGCTTGCTGCATTGTTCCAGTGAAACCCAACGCAAACTGGAGGAACAACACATCATCTTCCGACTAGGCACTTTACAGCCTTCTGGACTGAATATTGAATTCAACAACTTTAGGTAGGTCATGACCTCCCTCCTCCATCTCCACCCCCTTTCTGTTTCTTCTCCCTTCCTTTTTTTTTCCAATAAATTAAATAGATTTTTCTTTTTTCCCAGCAATTTCCATTATTTTTAAATATTTTATGTTCCCCCATCCCCACTAGAGCTATACCTTGAAAGCCCTACCATCCATTCTTAATTCGTACATTTGTTTAGATAATATCACCAACTTCGACACCCATGTGTTCTTCTGTTCTGCTGTCTCTGACATCTTTTGATGATCTGCTTCCATCACTGCTTTGGACTACAACCATACCACCCCTCTCCAATAATCTCAAACCACCCATTCCCCCACACACCACCTTAAACCAGCTTATATTTCACCCCTTCCTGGGATTCACCTAGTTCTATCGAAGGGTCATGAGGACTCGAAACGTCAACTCTTTTCTTCTCCACCGATGCTGCCAGACCTGCTGAGTTTTTCGAGGTAATTCTGTTTTTGTTTTCGATTTCCACCACCCGCAGTTTTTTTTGTTTTTATTTTTTTGTTTTTATTTATGCCTTTGAAATATTGGTTCTCTCAACATCACTTATCCCTTTGATTAATGCAGTTATTCAGGATTAATGCCTGCACTTTAAAGTGGAGTGGATACCGTAGTTTTTGTGTTTAATGTTCAGTGAATCTGGGTCGACTCGGTATGTATGACGTTTGCCAAATATTTTAATTGATGTATTCATGGCGATTTCTACTATATCAGGGCTCTGAGGTGTGATTTAATCCATTTATTTGATAATGAATGTTTATGACTGTGCTGGCGGGGGTGGGAGGAGTGAATTGGGGGTTAAGTGGTGGAAAGGAAAATAAGAAAGTTTCAGGGTTCGATAATACAGCACCGATGCTCCCCCTACGCTGCCCCATCAATCATACGAAGGACAGGTAGTATTGGGGTATATATAGAGTACAGCTCCCTCTATACTGTGCCCACAAAACACTCTCAGGACAGCTGCAGCACAGAGTTAGATACAGAATAATGTACCCTCTATACTGTCTCCATCAAACATCTTCAGGGCAAATACAGCAAAGGGTTATATACAGAGTAAATATCCCGCTATACAGTCCCCTTCAAGTACCCCACTGTCATGTATAGCACGACGGTAGATTTAGGGTAAAACTTCCTCTACACTGTCCCCATCAAATACTCCCATGACAGACAATGCTGAGCACTCCCGGCCTCTTTGCCTCCAACCCCAGCTAAGCTCAGTTCAGAAATAATTGTATCCCCGGACTGATGCTCACTGTTAACATTGTATTTTAGCTTTGAAATGTTTCATGAGCATTCAAGGATTCATAATGTTCTCGCATTCCATTCAGATCTCTATGCAAATATACGTTATACTAGAATATTTCCACATTTATATTGACTTTCACCGTGTTACAGAATAATGAGAGATGCTCATGTTCATTCTTACTGAAGGATGTTATGACAAATCTAACAGTGACTTCATAGCGCTCCTGAATCGAAATTGTATGGTGTTTAAAAGGTTAGCAAATGGGTGTCAAACATTTTTGGAGTCTCACAGAGTATTTGCAATATTGCAAGTGTAATAAGCATTCATATCTGACAAATAGTTATGGCGGTCCACACTGTATTGAGTCGTGGTCAGGATTATATATACGTTGTTGCCTTTTATATGCCTCCCTCTAGCTGTGCATTTGCTTTACATGCATTAGTATCCTATAGAATATATTCATAATTCCACATCATCGCTCAATCGTGCCATTCGGGTATGAAATTGGGTAACTTATCCGAATTTTCTAATGCATGCATCCAATTGTTTGGTGTTTCAGAATTCCTTCATGCCTGTTTACTGGGTTTCACGCAGCATTAAGTTTCTTGCACGGTGGAAAAGTGACGTCATCGTTCATTAGCAATTAGCCAAATCTTCTTGGGAAAAAAATCATATTGGTGACCTGACTATATATTTATATCTATATATATATATATATATATACATATTTATGAACGTGAACGCAAGCGTTCAACAAACAGGACAGTTACAGCACGGCGTTACATACAGGGTAGAACTTCCTCTACACTGTCCCCATCAAACACTCCCATGAAAGACACTGCTAAGCCTTCCCATTCTCTTGACGTCAACCCCCAGCTAAGCCTCGTTAAGAAATCATTCTGTCTCTGGAAGGCTGTTTATGTCCATTTTGGATTCATAAGGTTTCATGAGTATGCGTGAAGGCAAACATCTACGTGTATGCCTAGAAGTCTCTTTCTCTGTCTCTCTATCTCTCATTCTCTCTCTTTTTTTTCTCTCTCTCTTTCTCTATCACTCTCTCTCTCCATCTCTCTCCCTCTGGTTGAGTAATCTATTTGTGTGTTCTTGTACATGCTAAAGTTATAATGTCAAATTAAGAGGTTATCTTATTTGCGTGTGTAGTGCAGCTTTCTTTCATGCACAATGTCAGTTATAATGATGGCTTAACACTTCTCCGAATGCACAAAAGCAACATAGGGATAATGGTCAATGGTCAATGACTGGAAGTGCAAGATGCAATAAAGTCAAACCAATTTAATACATAAGGAAGATCGCATTCAACCGAATGTAAAATAAGTGACAAATATGTTGCCACCAGTTCTATATGCAAATTGATTTCGAATGTCACGCATTTTATGTTAAACTATCGAATCCGTTTAAAATTCCGTTAACTTGCATATACGCACAGTCCTCCTTTCTTCATGGCAAAAAAATCTAGCTGCCAAATCAGGTACGACATGGGAGGAAGATTATTCATTTTAAACAGCCTGTTATGAAAGATTTTAACCAATCATTGCTGCATTTGTATTATTAGCATTTATTGGGATGTAATTAATGTTTCAGCAATATTTTAGCCTTTTGCACTAACTTTGAAAATAAGCACCAACATTATTGCAGCAACATTAATATTGATTGCCTGGTGTGCAATGCTTGCTTAGTATTATTACTGTTATCGCACTGAAATTCCTGCTGCAGATGAATTGCATTCCGCTGAATTAGAAATTAACCCAAAAAGTCCTCTTTAAGTGCACAATGCATATAACCTACAACATCATCAACAACAATGAATGATATGTCTAAAGTGCGCTTAAATTAATGAAACATCCCAAAGCACTTGCCAGCAGCATTAGGAAAAATGTATGAGGTCAAGATACATTTCGAGATGTTAGATCAGTTGATCAAAATCTTGGTCTAATAAGTAGGATTTGCAAGGCATCATAAAATGGGGGAAAGTGAGATAGAGAGGTGGTGAAGACTTTGGAGTGAAACCGAGAGGCTAGGGCGGAGGTAACTGCAGGAAAAGTATCGAGAGCAGTGGTGCACGAGAGTAGTTCGCCAACAACTCCTTCAAAGGTATATTTGGAAATAAGCAAAAAAAGTGCCAGACAAACCCTATCCCATACGCCAATAAGAATAACGATGATGTTGAGGTTGATGATGATTGGTAATAATGCCTTATGTTATAGCCTTCCGTGTAAAGAGTATTCTTGAACGAATGTGGAAGAAATACCTTTCTCAAATTTGTTTTGGACACCACATTTCAGATCACCTTCTCTGCTTGCACTTGAACTACCCATCGCTGGCAACATCCTTTTATGCTTCTTTTCCTGCAGGCGATGAAGCAGCGTCCACAACTTTCTTTCACCATGACCTCCCATTTCCAGCATGGTATCTATAATCAGTTGGGAAACTTGGTTTCTGGTCAGCGATTCAGCTCCACTTTTAATCTCCTTAAAACATATTGTAACAGTATTAAATCAAACAATAAACAAACCGAATGAGAACCATTGATTTATTTATTTATTTGGTAGCGTTTCGATTTTAAAGCTACAAGGCTGATTGTACTAAAGAAAATATTTTCCATTAATGACCTCAAAGACGAGAAATTCAAAATATATTGAATGGGAAAAAATATGTGTTTACATCGTTCTTTCAAAGAATTAAAACAAGGAGAGTTGTTTCATAAGTTAAATTACCTAGCACCATTTGGCAGCTAAGCCGCATAAAGGTATGAGGGCAGGTGAACAAAAGTTTGGTCGAAAAAGCAGGGAATGCATGGATACCTTTTGGGATTTGAATACATTTCACGATTGAATTTGAAGGTTCGACATAGGTATCACATGGAACAGCTTTCGATATGTAATAACCATTATGAAGATACTCAGCAGATTAGGTAGCATTTGAGGAGGTGGGAAGCGCATTATTGTTTCAGAAAAGCGAAAGTGACCGGAACAACGACATGTTTTGTAATTCGTGGGGCATAATATTTGGAAATGTGAAAAATGAAATAATTTTTGGGACTTGGAGATCTCTTGAGGTTTCAAGGTTTCAGGGTGTGAAAGAGATCAAGGATTACCGATGAGTCATGCAAGAACTTGAGATGAAACCTTTAAGGGGAAAATATGTGACACATGGAATAGGGTTCAGGGCCAATAAGCAGCATTAGTGGCTAGAATGTGGAAAGATCGTGAAGTGGTTTCATAAATATAAATTGAAACAATACTGAATGAATAAGTCTCCTCAATATTCACCAAAGAGAAGGACTTAGAGGTAGATTTGTTAAGGCAAGAATGTGTAGATAGCCTGGATCATGGTGAGATAAAAAAGAAGAGGTGTTAGGCGTCTTGAAGACCATTAAGGTGCATCAGTCCCAACGGCCAGATGGGATCTACGCCAGAGTACTGAGGGAGGCAAGGTATGAGATTGCTGGGGCCTGTACAGTAATCTTTGTATCCTCAGTGGCTACTGGTGAGTTCGCAGAGGATTGCAGAATGACCAATGTTGTTCCATTGTTTAAGAAGGGTAGCAAGGATAATCCAGGAAATTGAAGGCTGTGAGCCTGACGTCATTGGTAGGGAAATTATTGGAGAAGCTTCTTCGTGACAGTATTAACTACCATTTCGAAGAAAATAGGCGTATTAGTGAGAGGCATAACAAAAACAAAAATACCTGTAGAATCTCAGCAGGTCTGGCAGCAATGGCAGAGAAGAACAAAGTTGACGTTTCGAGTCCTCATGACCTTCAGCAGAACTAAGTAAAAATATGAGAGGGGTGAAATACAACCAGCTTATATTTCACCAATCTCCTATTTTTACTCAGTTCTGTTCAAGGGACATGAGGACTCGAGACGTCAACTTTGTTCTTCTCTGTCGATGCTGCCAGACCTGCTCAGTTTTTTTCCAGGTTTTTCTGTTTTTGTTTTGGATTTCCAGCATCCGCAGTTTTTTTTTTTATTTTTATCTTAGTGAGAGGCATCATAGTTTTGTGAAGAGCAGGTCCTGTCTCAATAACTTCATCGATTTTATCGAGGATTTTGCAGAGATGATCGACGATGGAGGGAATTGCATGTAATATGCTTGAATATACTAAGGCCTTTGACAAGATCCTTCATGGCAGATGGTACATAAGGTAAAGTCACACGGGATGAGAGGTGAGCTGTAAAGTTGGATGCAAAAATGCCTTGGTCATAGAAGACAGAGTGCAGTATTGGAAGTGTGTTTTTTCTAAATGGAGAGCTGTGACTACAGGATTATCAGAGGGATCGGTGCTACGACCTTTGCTGCTTTAAGTATACAAAAATGCTTTGGATGAATATTTAGCTGGGCTAAATAGTATGTTTTCGGACAACACTACGGTTGGAGTAGTTTCAGATAGTGAAGAGGATTGTCAAACCATACAACTGGATATTGATCAGAAGGGTAATTGGACAGAGATATGGCAGATGTTTTTAATCTGGACAAATGCGAGGTAATCCATTTTGTAAGATCTAATACAGACAGAAATTATGCAGCAAATGGGAGAATGCTTAAGTGCATTGACGGGCAGAGGGATCATACAGGTCCACAGATCACTGTAAGAGGCAACGCAGTTGGATAAGGTAGCCAGGAAGGCAGGCAGAAAGCTTGCCATCAGTCGCGGGGGCATTGAGTATTACAGCTGAAAAGTCATGCTGCAGTTGTATAGAACCTTGTTTAGGCCGCACATGGAATATTGTTTCGAATTCTGCTCGCCACATTACCAGAAATATATGGAGGCTTTGGAGAAGATGAATAGGAGGTTTACCAGGATGCTGTCTGGTCTGGAGTTTATTAGCCATGAGGATAGGTTGGAGACACTCTGATTGTTCTCACTAGAGCAACGGAGATTGCGGGGCGACTTGATAGTCAGAAGTTCTTTTTTATTCTCAGCGTGGAAGCTTCAATTACTAGGGATACAGATTCAAATTGAGTGGAAAAAAAACTATAGAAGAGATGTGCGAAGCATTTTTTTTTTACACAGAGGGTAGTGAGTGTGTGGAATTCACTGCTATAGGAGGATGTGGAAGCAAGTGCGATAGTGGTGTTTAAGAGGCAGCTTGCCACTACATGAATAGGACGGGAATAGAAGAATATGGAAAGCGCAAGTGCGAACTGTTTTTGTTGACGGGCAAAATGATCAGTGCAGACTTGGACGGCTGAAGGGCCTGTTGCTGTGCTGTACTTTTCTTTCTTCTTTGCTCTTTCAATAAAGAGCTGTTATGTTTGTAATTCAATGTAGCAAAAATTCCTATTCGTCAAGTAGCATGGGTAGTATTGATATTGAACCAGCAGCCCAATTAACAGCCCATTAACACAATGAATATTTATAGCTATTTCTACCATCGACATAATTCAACATGTAGGAAAAATATAAAATCAATTAATTATCTTCATAGGCATGTTTCTTTTCACCACTCTCATTTGAGAAAAAAACTTTATTTATCAGTTTATTTCTTCAAATTTATCTCATGGTGGTTGTGGGACACAAGTTCATTACTTCCTGCAGTAATCATTGTTGTAACCACACTAACTAGCACCTTCCATTGCTACTCCTGCTTCAAATAGACATTCAATACAACCCATTTAAAGGAAGTCCTGGATAGGATATAATTACCACAAACAATGCTCTATTTTTTTGTTAGCCTAATAGGTATATCACTTCAATACCGACCTTACTAAATTTCTTCCAAACCAACTACACTTCTCTTTTTTGTTGCTGTCCCATCATATTCTAAATCATACTCAATTAGTATCAAAGATGTCTGCATTACTGATGAAATTCATTCCTCACATCAATCTTCAGTTTTGCTATTGCAATTTATACTGATAATATTATTATACCTGTGTTTTGATTATTTAATTTTCCTTCCCAATTATCGTTTTAGAACAAGGCATATTAGTTTTGCCCTTTTACCACCTAATTTGCCGCTCATGTCTTTGTACACAACGTAGAAGATGGCCAGAAGGAGAAGAGGTGCCTAGGTAGTAAGAGATAGCTGACAACTCACGCGTTTAATCAAAACACACAAGTAGTCATTTGCATTTGTATGGTACTTCTCACGTCAAGCGAATTTTTCAAAGCGCTTTTTAACATATAGGGTTTTTTTTTCTGTTAATATAATAAGTTTTGGAACGTGAGATGTGCGGTACCTAAGTTGAGCTCAATAAATTCTCCCAAACAACAATGTGAACACGACCTCCTATTGATGGTACAAATTCAAGTGTAAATAGTTGAAAGGACGCCCCTGCTTCTCCTCGAAATATGTTTGTGATACTTTAGATCTAGAGCCATATGACACGTCGATTTAAAGTCTGAAGCAATATACGGAACGGCAGACAATGGAGTTATGCTTTGAATTATCAGGAATGATATTTGAGTTGGAGCACTGTACTGAGGTTAAATGTGTAAACTTGAGATATTGGGGGAAGCGGGCTATCAAGTGAGTGAGGACAAATCAATTGCCCATAAAGGGAAACATACTGCAGTTAATTAGGTAATTGTGTGTTATTCTTTCTATGCACTTAAAACTTAGAGGGTGATGGAGGTTGATGGCATTAAAGCAACATATGTGACGAGAGACATTCAAATTTGATTCCTTCCAAAGTTCTAACTTCAATGAAGCTTCTGTGGGAAGAAGCCAAATTTGATTCAGGCATCTGTATAGGAAGAGTAAATGATTATTGCTGTTTTGCCTTGGCAATCGTGCCAATCAGCGTAAGCAAATTTATTTGGGGTTAAAGTTGAAGGGTACACATCTCATGAATGGGTTGATCTTGCGATTGCCCTCTTGCATGTATGAAACTTGTGACTTTGTAATGAAGACTGCTTTTAATTCGGTGTGAAAATTGTGCCAGTCATATGGTCGACAAGTGGAGAGTGGACAATGATCTGAAGTGACATTGAGAAGCGGGACATAAGGTATTTTTTTAGGAGGAAACCGGACAAGCATTAGATCACATCATTCAGAAGTGGAAACAACCGGGTGCTTTGTTAGAGCATGAACAGCACAGGTAAGTATAGACGTCATCAACACTTGAATATTATTGATATCCTCAGTTAGTTTCCTGATGTGAGAATAGATGTACGTTGTTATAAGAGGTTTGATAAATGTTTACGATTTTAGTAGAAACTGTGCTGAGGGCGCTCAATATATGCAAACACAGGGGTATCTCACACAATCATAACTGTCAAAGCAATATGCAAGCTCCTCTGCATTCTTGCTATTAATAGCACTTGTTCTTCTGATAGGACGTCATACCTAAAGGCAGCCAAAATCTGCAGCACACCAAGCCACTTCAGATAGATCCCCCCATAATTAATTTAAGGACAAAGTATATGGCAGGCAATTATCAGAGATGTATTAAGTGCTGTCACTAGGAATTTGACACTGTTGGGGTTGTCAATGGAAATGTCAGGGGAAGCTAAAGGTATACTTTGGGAGCACTCTTTTGGAGGTGGCAATTGATTGCTCTGAAGTTTGCCAATCGTTGCACCAATCGAGAATATCACGCAGGTTTTCCTGCACCTGGCCACGGTCTGTTCCGTTATATGGGGGATTATGAATAGAGATTAAATTGATTGAGCTAGTGAAGAGCCCAAAAGTTGTTCGGATGTGGGAATTGCATTGATCATGCAGCTGCAAATCATTGGACTCGGAACACTCTGAGAAACAAAATGGTTATTCCAAGGTAGACTATTGTGCTACTATTTACTGAATGTATTAACATTTCCAGATTTAACAAAACATAACAATAAATGCGGCAAGGTAAACTGAAAGGACAGTTTCCACCCTGTTTACACTGAAACTTGTGATCAATTTCGGGAAATCGACTGGGGATAGAGCAAAAGAGTGTTTACCACTTCTTTCCTTGCATACACATTTGCTACACAATCTAATCTAGAAATTACCATGAAGCCATTTCATTAGGTATGTAACCCACCTGATACTCAGATTCACTAAAAATGCTTTCATTCAAGAACTACTCCAAGAATTTTTCAATCTAAATTTCAAGAAATACTCGCTGGGAATCAGAGTGGTGGCGCAATTGGACATCCGTGCTATGCGCCAGCATTTCCATGATTTTTATAAACGATTTCCCTGGAAAAGGGTTCATGAAAACCGGTTGAAATTTAACCCCTGATATGTGCCAATGCTTATTATTAACTATGCAAGTCGATTGTATTAATATTTCTTTCGCAACTTAAAGCAGGGCAATGGAGTCTCACCGGGGACAGATCAGTAATTAACCCTGCCACCTTTTGATCGAGCAAAGTAAGCAACCCTCCCCTTAAAAATCTTTGAGTGTTTAAAGTTATCACAATGCAAAAGGATTGATTCGCGTAAGATTATATTTACAGAGAGTGGGTTTACATATACAAGACTCTTGAGCAGAGGGAAGAACATCTTAGAGAATTGAGTCAGGAAAGAGGATTAGAGATTCAGCAGGAAATGTGAAGAAGGTTGAAGCGATCTGGCTTACTTGCGTAAAAAGGAATTAGCGAAGGATTAGATTCGAATTAGAAATGAAAACATCGCTGAATATGAATGGAAATTATTTATAAGTGGTTCTGACGATGGATATTCTACCCATTGTTACTAAAATATGATAAGCGGGCATTGCTGAAGGCAACTTAGGCAATGTAGTTGAAAGCTGAGAAAATTGTGAACACCTACTATTCCTTTGGACAAGTCTGTTAGGAAATCTAATCTGACATTATTTCGGTGAACAAACTGAGACCATGCATGAGATTAATTCGTTTGAAGTTGTATTTTGTGAAAGAATAACCAGATATCAACACGAATCACGCATGTTTACTCAGATATCTAATACTTAACTTAGGCAGGCCATTTAATGGAATACCACATGCTATTTTCTAAATTATTTCTTCATTTCAAACTTCATTTTGGTTTGTTTCAAATCAATATCTAACGGACTAGGGAAATAATATTTCTGAAAAAAGCATATAGAACGTTGAAGTCATTGGAAAATACGTTTTATATCGTGGGATTATAGATTATTAGCAAAGCAAAACAAAGAGTGAAGAAACGCTAAGAGATGCAGTAATAATAAACATGCAGTCAAGAATATTGCAGCTAAACAAGTTTTGTTTTATGTACTGAAAACAGGTGAGCTTCGCTGGTTAGGCCAGAATTTATTGGCCATAACTAATTGACCTTGAGAACGTCGTGGTGAGCTGCTTTCCCGACGCAAAGCAACCCATGTGGTGTACGATTACCAATATAATAGACGATGCATTAAATATGTGTGTTCAGGGAAGTTTGCACAACGTCTCGTTTAACACTGGGTTCTCAGGAGAATTTTACGTATCTAAATAATTCACTATCGTGAAATTTATGAGCAAGACCGATTGTGCACAGGACATGTTTGCATTCTCGATCTGAATTACGACTAATGTTAGGCAAATTGTACCTTGTTCATCGTCAGTTCGCGCAAATCCGCCGGTTGTTGTATCTTCAACGTCCTTAAACGATATTTTGATACAAAGATTCACAAGAACTGCAAACGTAATTGTCTGACAGCTAAACATCGTGCCTTGGAAATGGCGCTAATTTTTCACAGTCCTGTCATCAATGCAAGAACAGAAATCAGCGTAAACTGTAGAAAAATATTAAGCAGTATTTTAAAAAAAATATTCTTTGAAACTAAAATCAATCCAACCTTAAACACTATCCACTCGTTACATTAAATTTATTGTACTTTCCTGTCCATCTTGTAACATTCAATGCAGATTCAAAGTTCGGTTATTGTAAGTTTACAGGGACATTGCACATTTAACAAATTTTCGAAATAATGAACTCACAGAAATGATGGACAACAGAATAATCAGAGTCAGATGGGAATTAAGGCTTAAATTACTGTGCATTGCACGTTATTGCAAGATGTGTGTCGATAATGTGGGCTATAACATAACTTTTCCAAGGGACCTTCGTCAGAAAAGGAAGAAAATCAACTGGACCTGAAATTTATCTTATCTTTATGACTTAATTACAGTGTCTAAAATGTATGAGGTTTTATCACGTTAAATCAGCATTCTTCGAACAGTGGAAACATGAAAAAAAGAAAGGAAATTGTGTATGTACTCAGCTGTTTAAGCATGAAATACGGTGCAAATAAATTCTGTTAAATATTTTGGTCCATTAAAGTTCTCTAAAGCTTCTATACCTGAAAACTCAAGTTCCACAGAATGGTTAAGTTCCATAGGACGGATTATTATATGATAGTATCCCTATCTGCGTAAGGCTGTTATAATTATTCAATTCACCTATTGACTTTTCGTGCTAAGCTAAAGGCAGATCGTACCCACAGCACGACGAAGTGCACGAAGGTTAGGCCAAGGGTGCAGGTTCCAAATTCAGCCCAAACCAACGGCGGCAGTCCACCCAAATAAAAACAGCCTCTGGTGTCACCCCCAACCCGGCCCCCCAATTATACACACACCAGAATTCTCTATTGACAATGGTGTGCATAATGAACTAGAATTTAAGATTGATTTGCAAATAAATATGCATGGAAATACATTTCAACAGGTTAAATGGAAAACTTCATTCAGAGTCTGTGCGTAGAAAGTTAGACATAAAATCGAGAACAATTTGTGATATAATATATAATGGCAATTATAAACATTTAAAACTTGTCTAAAAGCGTTAGAGAACAAAATCTTACATAAATACCGTAAAAATGAAACATTAATGTTGCATGATTGACATAATAATGAGAAATTACGAGTTAGAGTAGACAGTCTAGAGGCATGGAAAGAAAAGTGGACTACATGACAGGGAAAATGTAAAATGCTGAGATTAGAAGTCAAGCATACAAGCAATAAGCAAAAGAATGACTGTGAAAATAATTACAGAGGAACTCAAATACAATGTTTATGTCTGCTCCATGCGCAACAAAAAATAAAATCTTGAAGGAATTTGGGCATTCATTGGACAGGTAGGATATAATTACGGGTAGAAAATGGAAAATTATAAAAATCTATATTTTAGATTATTATTTAACTTGAATATTTTGCACGAGGGCCGATTCATAGGAAAGTTTATGCGAAGAATAAAATAAAAAGCTAGAGCCGCTTTTAATTAAAATGCTAAGAAGTAAATAAAATATTAACAGTCAGAGTTCTTAAACCTGGTGAATCTTGAGGGAGCATGTCCTCATATTTTAGGAAAATTAGAAAGATTGCAGACGATCGTAAGGTAAAACATGTAAAAGCAGGAGGTTGATGGGTCGCAAATATATTAGTAGTATGTCTGTTAAAACACATATGACATAGCTACTGCAATTCAGAGGTGATGGATTAATTATTATCACTAAAAGCCTAACACCACACACCCAGCACCAAAGAAAAACAAGAAGAAACGAGTCAGCACTCTCGGGGCCGTGTTTCAAACCCAGTGGTGGATTTTGAATACGTCAAAAATAATAGTTTTTGTAATTTAAAAATGTTGAATGTTGTAAAAGCCTGACTGGTTCACGAAGGCCCTTTGATTATGAAATCTGCTTTGCTTAGCTGGTCTGGACGATAATTGGCTACAGGCCCACAGAAATGTGATTGGTTTTTAATTGCCTGGCAAGCCTTTAAAGATTCATAGAAAAATCGAGAAAACGTCCCAAAAAATGATTGAAACCGGACGGACAATCCAGCATCGGCTGAGGCTCCGGAAACAACAATGGAAATTGTAGCCCTGTCGGCCTTGCAATGTGCTTTTTACTAACTTCTGAGAGAGAAACTGGGAGAGCGGCTTCACCGACTCATCAAACAGGGGCCTGACTGATGCATTTTCATGGAATCATACCTGAATGATAATATCCCAACCGCCACCATAACAATGAGAGTCTCCGTAGCTGCACTAATGACGGAGCTGGCTGATTACTAAATAAATTGACTGTTGGACTGGGTCTGTAGTAGGTTATGAGGGAGCAAACACAAGGGAAAAAAACGCACTTGACCTCATGCTCACCAACCTGCCTGCCATAGATGAATCTGTTGATTACAGTATTGGTAGGAGTGACCACAGCACAGCGGTTGTGGAGATGAAGTTCCGCCTTCACATCGAGGATATCCTCTATTGTGTTGTGTGGCAGTTCTACTATTCTGAAAGTGATAAATTTCGAATTCATGTAGCAACACAATACTGGACATTCATGAGGCGTTGGGGTACATCAGCAGCAGCAGAATTGTACTCGAACACAATAATAAACCTGATGGCACGGCATACCTCCAAATCACCAATTAGTAATCAAGCCAGGGGATCAACACTGGTTTAAAAAGGAGTGCAGGACGGCATGCCTGGACAATGCCAAGCATATCTGAAACGGAGGCGTCACCCTGGTGAAGCTAGAAAACAGGGGCACATGCGTGTCAAACAGCATAAGCAGCATATGATATGCAGAAATAAACGATCCATCAGCCAATTTATCCACGCCTAAAATCTGTAGACCTGCTACATCCTGTCGTTAATGTGGTGGAAAATTAAATAACATACTGAAGGTGGGTCCTCAAATCTCCCCATCCTCAATGATGAAGGGGCTCAGCACATCCACGCAAAATATGAGGCTGGAACGTTAGAAAAATTCTTCAGCCTGAAGTGCCAACAGAGTAAACCATCTCGGCCATCTCTGGAGGCCCTCAACATCACAGATGCCAGTCTTCAGCCAATTCGATTCGATCCACATGATAGTAAGGAACGGTTGAGGGCACTGGACACTGCAGAATTTATGGACACTGACAGTCTTATGGCAATAGTACATATAACCTCTACTCCAGAATTTCCCACACACAAAGCCAAGCTGTTCCAGTACAGATACAATACTGGCATCTAACCGGCTATGTGGAAAGTTGCCAGGGTAAGTTCTGTAGAAAAAAAAGGGGGCAAATCCAACCCATCCAATAACCGCCCCATCTGCCTACTCTTGGGCATGTGTAAAGTGTTGGAAGGGATAATCAACAGTGCTACCAAGCGACACCTGATTCACAATAACCTGCTCACTCACGTACCACTTTATTTCTGCCAGTGTCATTCTGCTACTGACCTCATTGCTGCCCAGGATCAAATGTGGACGAAAGATCTGAACTCCCAAGATGAGTGGACAGAGACTCCCCTTGATATCAAGGCAGCATTTGACCGAGGGCAGCATCAAATACCTATAGCCAAAGTGGAGACAATGGGACAATGGAGGAAAATTCTTCGCTTGCTGAAGTCATTCCTAGCACAAATGAAGATGGTTGTTGTTGCGGTTGGTCAGTCTTTTCAGCTGCTGTACATCACTGCAGATTTTCCTCAGCTAGTGCCCTCACTTCATCCATTTCAGCTGTTTCATAAAGCACATTCCTTCCATGTTAAGGTCTGAACTGAGGATGTTCGCTCATGGTTGCACGATGTTCAACACCATTCTCGGCTCCTCTGGGATTGAAGATGTCCATGTCCAAATGCAGCAAATATGGACAATATTCACACTGTGTATAACATTCGCACCTCAAATGTGTCAGGTAATGACCACCTGTAAAAGGAGGAAATCCAATTTTCGCCCCTTGATGTTCGATGGAATTACCATCACTAAATCCTCCACTACCAACGTCCTGGGTATTACAAATAACTAGGAACTGAATTGCACTAGCTAAAATAATACTGAGGCTGCAAGCGTAGGACAGAGTTTAGGAATTGTGCTATGGTTAACACACGTCCTGACTCCCCAGTGACTGTCCACTATCTAGGAGGCACACACCTAGAGTGTGGTGGAATTCGCTGCAATTTCCTAAATGATTGCAGCACTCATGACACTGAAGAGGCTTGGCATGACCCAGGAAAAGGGAGCCCGCTTGAATCCACAAACATTCACTCCATCCACCAACGGTGCACAGGAGCCGAGTGTGTACCATGCAGAAGATGTATTGCAGAAACCTACGACCGTGACTTCTACATAACCATCCAATTCCACGATCATGGCTATTACCTTAAAGAACGCTAAGAACAGCAGAATCTTGGGAACACCATTGCTTGAAATTTCCCCTCCAAATCAGTTATACCAGTGCTCCCAGTGCCTACAAGGAAAAGGCAACTTTATGATTTCAGGAGATTAATGGGTTTAATCGGAACTTCACGTCAAATTTCAGCAAATTAGCTACTCCACTGACTGGATTACAGAAAGACACACGAGATAGCAACGGACATGTTTGTGTCAACTGTATTTGACAGCTTGAAGGCGTTACAACCTAATACACTTGCTCTAGTGGCACGTGATTTTACAACGCAGCTTAATGGTTAGTGCAGTTGAATTTGGTGCTGAGTTGCCACAGGACGATGCACATGAATGTAAGAAAACAGTGGGGGATTTCTCACGGAAGGTGAATGTGCATTAGAAGAAAGAACTAATCATGTATAAAATAACTTTAATTTGGTTTTAGGTTTGAAGCATGTTGAATACAAGTTGCAATCTACTCTTCAGAGACAGTTGCACGTGCTCACCACCATCTTTTTGAAGTTTCTGGAAATGATTCGAGATGAATGCACGGGACTGTTCCGATGGAGTGTATTAATGCAACCGCTGAATTTACAAAGTGTACATCTGGCAGAAGCTTTGTGAAGAGCTTAAATTCATATGGGCTTGGGCATTGGAAAATTGTGAATGGAACGGAGTGAGGTTTAGTATTGCAAAAATAATTGCATTTTTTTTTCCAGGTTGATACCTGTACACCATGGAGTAATGTGCTTACTGTATACATAAGTATGTTTAGAATTACGAAGTTGCTTTTAAAATACAAAAAAGTATTTTGAAATACTACGTGTCATTATTTTCTGTTCAGTGACCTGTGAAGGTGGATATTTTTTAAAAAAAATATCTTTAGGATAATGTTGGTATTCTGTGATGAAGGTCGTGCCTGTCTCTCTGTCTGTGTGCTTCTGTGTGTCGATGAGGTATTAAAGTGGGGGGAAGGTTAGAAAAGACAGCTGGTCTGTGGGAACTGAGCAATGAAATGAAAATGTCTGAGCTGCTTGCATTATATCTTCGAGCTTCTGGTGGAGAGAATTTACAAATACATAGGTATGTTTTTAAAACTTGCATTACATGATATGATCGGCTTGACTTTTCAGCTGTTAGAATTCAAAGGAAACTTTTACAAATTTAAAAAGCTCATAAGTGAAAAAGGAAGTTCATTAAATTTTGTTTTTCCAGAAGTCAAGATGATAGGGAAAGATGAGAGTTTATTTTTATATTTTGGAAAAGTTGACTTGGCTTAATGAAATCTAAGATTTTGGGGGGGGGGGGGGGGGGAGGATTTTCAAGGAAATAGGTTGAGCTGAGTAGTGTGGCTGTGAGTGGTAGACGCCCTCATGTAAGCTCTATGCTGAGAAAAGCTTTGAATTTTAAGCAGCCATACATTTTCAAGCCAAAAGGGCAAATGTTTTCATACTGCAGTATGTTTCTGAACTCTTTTCCTTTTCCACAGCAGAATAAAAGCAATTGAGAAGTGGTGTGGTTTACCTTTCAGTGAAGTGTCAGTAATTTTGCCTTGGGTATTAATATCAGATGTTCACAGTTAACAATCTATACTCGAGCTGTTACCAGGCAGTTTACCAGGTTGTTTACTTGAGTATTCCTACATTTTTTTTTTCCGGTTGGAGGAGGGGGGAGAGGTGTTTGTTGGCGGAGGCACTGGGTGGTGGTGGTATTTTTTTATAAAGACAGCTTTAAGTGTGTTAATTAAACTTCCGTGCTTAACAATATATTCTTGCTGTTAGTAAATTAAAAAAATATAAAAGCTTTAATGGGAGTCTTTGTTTTTGGGATCAGGCATTCGACAACTTGTTTACCAGATACAAAAGGGAGGTTATGATCGTTAGGACAAATTTCCCTTTGGGATTTGTCTTGTTCAGCTAATAACATCGGCTGTGTTCGTAACACCAAGTATTTTTATTGCTTCTATATCTTTAACTCAATTCCTCTGCGCTAAAGATTTTTGTTGGCTTCCGTGCATATTGTTAACCTGGGCATCTTGCGTTGTCTTCATCATCACAACCACCAGAGCCGAATTCCGCCATCTTGCTGCCCCACCCACACTCCGATTGTCGCCCAAAGTAAATTCATATTGTTGAATCTTCAAAGTTGAACGTCTGTGACATAGGCAGATAGAAATGGTTGCCAGCTATATTATTTCGGGAATATTCAGTATAAAATGGGTTTAGGTAACTAATACACAAGCAGGAAACTCACAGCACTCAACAGGTACATGTCGCCACTGAATCATGAAATGGAAAAGAAAAATTTTCAGTTCGCCTGGAGCCTGAAGATCTTTGTGTCCACCATGTTTCAGATATGCGTGATTAAAATGAAAACATAAAGAGGACTCATGCCCCTCCCACATCAATGCGACTTATGATGACTGTTAAAAACAAGAAGACAATCACTCTGAGACTGATGTACGTCAACCTGCCCTCTCTGAAAGCCTTAGATTTCCCTGATAATTTTGGTTTGCGTTGCATTTTTAATCTCCTTAAATCCTAAGTGTGTGCGGTAGAGAATCCCTGAGGCGCTCGGAAAAACAGACAATATCGTCGGCTGTAGATTATACACATCAGTTCTTATTAAAATAAATCACTGTACTCTTTATTAAGCGCCTGGACAAAGGAAGAGAATGGGTTACCACCAGTCAGTCCAAAAAGAAGTAGGCAGGTCATGCTCGAACGCCCTGGGCTCCAATCGCAAATCGGTGTTCTGTCTTGGGAGCTGGTGAGGGCGCGGATTCCTCATGCAAGTCCTGTCAGACCCAAGTTTGTGGCAACACGAGAGTCTTAGTTGCAAAGGAGGGGACGAAAAAGAAATGAATAGCAATAGCGCTGGAGGAATGACTCGATAAGAGAGCAGACAGGCGGTTCTCTGGTTGTGGACGTGACTCTAGTGTGTAAGGTTGCCCCCCAGTGCAAAAGCAAGAGTGTTACAGAACAGCTGCAGTAAATTCTTCGGAGGAGGGGCGGGGTTTGTTGATCAGTCCCAAGTCATGGACAAAATTTGGACGAATCGCTGAGGTATGAAAAGGGATCATGATCATTCAATATTATTTTTTTTTGTTATCCATGAAGGAAAATATAAAGCAAAATATCAAATGTTATAATCTCCTGTTTAGTCCCACTGCCACGTGCCAGTGAGTACAAAAATAGCAGGATATGACAAAGTAAAGCTTGGCTGGAATGATGGTGCCAGACGGGGGCTTTAGCTTCCTGGTGTCCTGGGACTGGCTACAGCGCTGATGGCACCTGAACAAGCCGGATGCTTTGCACTGGAACAGTGTTGGAGCTGAATATCTTACAGTGCTTTTGGCTCGTGCTTTTCAGAAGGCCTTAGAACAACTTGGCAGGGGTGAGTGAATCAAGAGGAGATATTACAGAGGAATCCCAGGTTGCACAAAATACTGGTCGGGGCAGAAATCACTAGTATAGGGAATATTAAGTTAATAAATAATGCCGGGGTAAGGGAAAAATTAACAAAATTTTAATCAGAGTAATATGCATTTATGTGGTTGCATGGCCTATACTAATTATGTCTGGGGAGTTAGAGCCGCAGTTTGCCATGAGAAAATATGACGTCGTGCCGGCAACATGGATTTAGCTCTAAAAAGGACAGAAGTTGAGGTTCAATAATACTATTAACAAGTTGTTCAGAAAATATAGGAAATGAAACAAGTGAAGCGCGAGTGTGATGCTGGTTAAGGAGAGCATTGCATCGTTAGAGTAAGCAGATATTCCGCTGGTTTCAAGGGCAAAATCTCTGGTTAGAGAGAAGGAACAATAAAAACATGCAAAACATTGTCCAGTGTCGTCTATGGACGGCCTAATAATTAGAGGGACATTGAACACCAAACCTGCAGCGAAATTGCAGAGACATACAAGCACTTATAATGGCTGACTTGAATTATCCGAATGGAGACAGAGCAGTGAATGTAGAGGGGCAAAATGTATTAGATTGCTTTCAGAAGAATTTCCTGGAGAAATTTATGTTCAATACAACAAGAAAAAGAAATAAGACAGGTAAAGCACAACAAGTGTCAGTTTGGGGACGTTTAGGAGACAGTAATCATTATACTGTACTTATTAGGATGATGATAGAAATTAATTTAGGCAATCCAGAGAAGAAAATAATTAAATGTACGAGTGCCTACTTCGATGGCTCAAGAGTAGAGATGGTACAGAAAGACTGGGATAATATTTCTGCAGGGAAATCCACCGCTGAGCAATGGGATATGCTAACGAAAAAAAGTGGTTCAGGCACAGTCAAGGTATATTACACCAAAGGGGAATGGTAGGACAAACAAACCACGGACTTCCTGGATGAAAACGGAGTTTGAATTTAAAACAAAGAAGAACAATGTTGTTCAAGTCAGGTGTCAGGTAGGAAATATACTTGACAACCAGGACGATTAAAAAAAAGGTTTAAAGCCGACGTGAAAATGCATCTTAGAGAGGTGAAGAGTATTACTGAGGTAAGACTGGCTGCCAAAATGAAGGGAATCTGACAATCTTTTAGGCATAGAAATGGAGAAAAGTTTGATAAAAAGAGGGGTAGGACAGATTATGGATTTAAAACACATTTTGCACAAGAACGAAGGAGACATGTTTGTGGTATGGAATGAAAACACTGTATCCGTCTTTACGGTGTCTTTTGAAGAAGTAACTGAAAAAGCCTGTGGCGGTAATGCTGTTGATCTGGTGTACAAAGACTTTTAAAAAGATTTTAAGACAGTGCCATTCAATATATTGTGAGAAAAATAGGGGCTTACCTGAATATTAGAAATGCATAGTGGTACGGGGGAAAGGCTGGTCAATGGTGCAAGGTCAGAATACAAATTTAGGGAGTCGGTGCCGACAAGCTTGGACGAATGACCACCTTCAGTGCCATTAAATTACTGTTATTCTGTGAATTGGAATCATCCTCTCCGTATCTAAAAAGTCATGTAACCACGTTTTCTGATATGTTTTAAGAATGTAACGACATTTTCTTTTCGGACCTCGCATAAAGCCCAAGCCCGTGCGTGCATCACTTATTCACAATATAAGACCACCATCAATGTAATAAGTGAACTATGCCTTCTGTGACCTACTTCTAACACAGTTATGGTGTCTGTTATATGCTGCCCCGCTGACGGGCTTGTAGGCCTGGCTGATAGCAAATTTCAACAGATGGACTTACCGCTCGGTCCCCTCCCACACCAAGCCTTCTGAAGTTTCATGCTGCGGCTGGTGAGCTTTCAGTCCTGCCAAAATTGAGGTTTTAAATGGCCAGTTAGTGACCACTAAATGTTGGTCCCAACCACTCTCAAATTTTAGGCTGTCCAGAGTACTTCAATAGTTTTAGGTAAGTTCTAAAATATTCAGGCTCAACCCTCCGGCTGCAGTTGGGGAGGGTGGAAGTCTTCATGAGGAGAATACTTTTAATTTCTGGCACTCACTCCTGATGGTCAATTTTCCGCTCGTCCGCCGCCCACCGTTGTACACCAGCCAAGCAGCACTGCCAGATACCACAAGCCGCCCCATCCCTCCCCACCCTGATAATCCCAAAACATACCTCCAGTTAAATCCAGAACTTCGGCTCCGGCGACTGCATGCAATCACGATTCTGTCCACGGCAGCTCCTGGAGCTGCAGGGACAGGAGTCTTGCGGACTGTTCTTATCTCTCAGGCGTTTTGGCGCCAGAATTAGGGGCGAAGGCCACACGTGCAGCCAAGGTAGGCTCGTTGGAGCATTAATTCGCTGTGGAACGGTCAGTTTTGGTTGAATGTGAGCCCTGCCGAAATTGCACATTTTTTTTCTAAACAGCCATCATAATGAAGATTGCTAACCCATTTGTTTTTTTTTTTTGTACAAGCACAATACACAATTTTTGAGGTGTGATACCACCCAGACACTGTCCAGCTGCAGTAATACCCTTATTTCATTTTTTCATCCCATTTTCAGTAAATTCCCACATTCTATCTGCCCTTCAATCTTCCCGTGTATCCGCATACTAACATATTCATGATTCATTTATCAGTATGGGCATTCCCTTCGTGCTTTACTTTTTCTACCCAGATAAGTATTATTCTGTTGTTCAATTCTCTGTGAAAATGGGCAGGTTAACTTTTTTTTCACATTGTGCCCCGTCTGCCAAAGCTCTGCCCATTCCCTTCACCAAACCCTTTCCAAATCTAACTGTTGATTTGCAACGTATTTTGATACCTGTCTTTGTACAATCGTCTCATTTAGTAAGAATGCATTATCTCCCTACATTCAAGCCGTTGATGTAGACTGTGAATAATTGAGAGCACAGAACTTAACCACACAGCATTCCGCTAGTTCCATTAACCAAAGATACTCTGCCTAGAAAAATATATTTTCTCTGACCCATGAGCTCGCTGTTTTCTGTAGTGAACTTTGAGGTGTCACAATATCAGTCGCCTTCTAGAACTCATAGTTCACAGGATCTGCATGTTCTCCTTTAACAAAATTAGTTGTTAATTCCACAAAGGAGTCTAATATATTATAAGTAAATTATTTCAATTTCATATAATCCTACTGACCTGGTAAATCCATTAAGATGTTATAAGTTCCCGGCTATACCATCATTCATATAGATTTTTGTTGTCGCAGTGATAGGCTTTTTGCTAACTGCCCAATTTCTAACTGCTATCTGTCTCCATCAATTTTTCAACAGATGAGATATATTTTCTATATTGCAAATAACCTTTCTTACTCAATCGAATATGCCTTTATGAAAAACAAAATATTTCACTCAATTGTCTTTCACTGGATGTCTATTGACCTACAATTTAACCTATTTTCGCAGTTCACTTTAGTTAGGTCCGTCTTCACAGAGTTCAAATTGCCTCGATTAAGTTTAACACAGTAGCCATTGAAACAGCCCTCCCTTCTATAAAACTGAACATTACCTTTGATCGTGCTATGACGATTTTGAGATCATTGGGTAATCCTGCATAATTGCACATCACCAACGTATTTGCTGTTTTACCGCACATCGTGCTGCTCTAATAACGTTTCTAGAAACCATTCTATTAGGTTCTCTTCCGGTCTACTTATCCGATATAAATGTCCATTTTAGTGCAGGTTTTTTTTAATGCCATGTTAATTGCATTTCTCTCTTAGAAGCTCCGACAATCTGCTCCTGTGTACCCACTTTAGCAGTTGCACAACGGCCTAACCCTACTCCCGCAACTGACTTATCCAGTTTATTATGTCTTATTGCTGCCCTGTACTGTTCCTGCACATTCTTATTGAGAACTAATTCCAACTATTCTTGTAGCACTATAGCCATACTTAATTGAAAGATCAAATCCAAAACATTTTTTTCAGTTTTCCTGTCCTGCCTAAATGCCAATTCCTTTTGAATATTCACGTTCCAGCATTGCTTACACATGTGAGCAAACATGTTGATTTGTTTTTTGAAGGGTTAGTAGGATATTGACTCAGTTAACCTGTTTAAGTTTTATATTGCAGTGCATGTCCACCAAGAAGTTTGAATTGATAATATTGCTTGCCCATCGGCGCTGTCATGAAAGGGGTGCTTTAAGAAAGGAAAGTTTGTATTGCGACTGTGGCAGACGACGACAAACAGTTAACATCGAGGCCGTTGGTTATGTATTTATGCCTATTGCCCAGGAATTTGCTGTATACATGCAACTGCTGTGAAGGACTTTTTCAAAGAGATCAATACGCTTAGAAGTCTCGACTGACTGCTTAAAATAAATAATACCAACTTTCAGCTTAAGACAAACGATCAGCGCCACCTTTCCCCAAACCAAGACAATTGTGTTTTTAGCAGTGGCATGTGCAGGCAGTTGTAGATTGCTTCCTTCACTATTTTTTTTCGGGTTTCTGCACACACTTCCTTCTTCAATAATACATTTTTTATGCACAAAATCTTTCTCCCACATTTTCATTCCAAATATAACCAGGGCAATCTCGCTGTTTTACATTGTCCTGTTCTTTTTATTTACCACACGTTTCCTCACGTGGCGGCAGCACAGAACATCTTCTCCATCACTTAGACTGAAAAAAATCTTAGTTCCAACGTCCCAGTTGTAAGTCTCACCAGGAGACCATTTCCAGCAAGGTTTACCTGAAACAAAAGCATAATTACCTGGAGAAACTCAGAAGGTCTGGCAGAATCAGTGGAGAAGAAAAGAGTTGACGTTTCAAGTCCTCAGGACCCTTCGACAGAACTTGTGTTCGAGTCCAAGAAAGATTTGAAATATAAGTTGGTTTAAGGTGTGTGTGTGGGTGGCGGAGAGATAGAGAGACAGAGAGGTGGAGGGTTGGGGGGGGGTGGTTGTATTGACAAACAAGCAGTGATAGAAGCAGATCATCAAAAGATGTCAACGACAATAGTACAATAGAACACATAGGTGTTAAAGTTAAAGTCGGTGATATTATCTAAAAGAATGTACTAATTAAGAATGGATGGTAGGGCACTGAAGGTATAGCTCTAGTGTTTTTTTTTATAATGGAAATAGGTGGGAAAAGGAAAATCTTTATAATTTATTGGAAAAAAAAAGGAAGGGGGAAACAGAAAGGGGGTGGGGATGGGGGACGGAAGTTCACAACCTAAAGTTGTTGAATTCAATATTCAGTCAGGAAGGCTGTAAAGTCCCTACTCGGAAGATGAGGTGTTGTTCCTCCAGTTTGTGTTGGGCTTCACTGGAACAATGCAGCAAGCCAGGGAAGAAGTTCTGTTCCTCTCTGCGACAAGATTTCCGTATCTCTCTGTTGTCTTGCTCACCTTCCTTGCTTTCCATTTCCCTCCTAGTGTTTGACAAGGTGTTTACTAAAACCAACTTTCACAGCCATATCTCCTTTCTCAGTGACTGTCTCCGTCTCCGACTTAACCCACGTGGATTTCAACTGAAATTCCACCCCTCATGTTTCGAACCCACCCAGGATTACGGGTATCTCCGGGACAAAAAACGTTTCTAGGACTGCTGTTCCCGTCACATTCTGAAATCCACACTCAGTGCCATACGCTGCCATATGAACACACTCGACCTCTCCCTCCAGCAGCACCGCCATACCCTTTTTCAAAGCTGCGCGTGCCCCCAGTTTCACTTTATCCTTAGGCTCATCCGACGCCTCAACAAGAAACTTTTTCTCTTTCTCTCAAGTGCTAAGGAACGCATGCTCCAACAACTCAACGACACCAACACCCACCTACGACCCTCCACCCCTGACTGTCCCTCCGTCCCCACCCTTTCTTCCTATCCCAACCCCAGCCGTGTATTCACTATACCCCCTGACCTTCCCCTCTCCGATGCTGAACGTTCAGTGCTCAGCAAAGGACTTAGTTTCATAGCCTTACGCCCTCACCTCAATGAATTTTGGGCTCGGCATGATACTGAACTCTTCTTCAGCCGTCTTCATCTCCGGGCTCACTTCTTTGGGCAGGAGTCCTCTCCCAGTTCAACGGATCCTTTTACCCATCTCCAATATTCTCCCTCTACCTGGACCCCTCCCTCTGAATTCTTACCTTCTCTCGATCTTTTCATTGAGAACCGTCGGCGCGACATTAGTCGTCTCAATTTCTCTGCTCCTCTCACCCATTCTAACCTTTCTCTCTCTGAACTTACTGCACTCCATTCTCTTAGGTCCAACCCAGAAATTGTCATCAAACCCCCTGACAACGGTGGTGCTGTTGTTGTCTGGCGCACTGACCTCTACCTCATGGAGGCTGAGCGTCAACTCGCAGACACTTCCTACTACCTCTCCCTGGACCATGACCCCACCACTGAACATCAAGCCATTGTTTCCAGGACTGTCACTGACCTCATCTCCTCTGGGGATCTCCCTCCCACAGCTTCCAACATGATAGTCGCCCAACCGCGGATGGCCCTCTTCTATCTCCTACCCAAAATCCACAAACAGAACTGCCCCGGTAGACCGATCATCTCAGCTTGCTCCTGCCCCACAGATCTCATTTCTCGTTATGTTGACTCCCTTCTCTCTCCCCTTGTCCAGTCCCTTCCCACCTACATCCGTGAATCCTCTGACACCTTATATCACATCAACAATTTCCAGTTCCCTGGCCCCAACCGCTTCCTCTTTACATGGACGTCCAATGCCTCTACACCTCCACCCCCCACCAGGATGGTCTGAGGGCCCTTAGCTTCGTCCTCGAACAGAGGCCCGAACAATCCCCATCCACCACTACTCTTCGTCTGGCTGAACTTGTTCTCACGCTGAACAATTTCTCCTTCAACTCCTCTCACTTCCTCCAAATAAAAGGTGTGGCTATGGGTACCCGCATGGGCCCCAGCTATGCCCGTCTCTTTATGGGGTATGTGGAACATTCCTTGTTCAGTCCTACTCCGGCCCCCTTCCACAACTGTTTCTCCGGTACATCGATGATTACTTCGGTGCCACTTCATGCTCTCGTCGGGACTTGGAAAAATTTATTAATTTTGCTTCCAATCTCCACCCCTCCATCATTTTCACTTGGTCCATCTCTGACACATCCCTTCCCTTCCTTGACCTCTCTGTCTCAATCTCTGGTGATAGACTGTTCACTAATATCCATTACAAACCCACCGACTCCCACAGCTATCTCGACTACAGCTCCTCACACCCCATTTCCTGTAAGGACTCCATCCCATTCTCTCAGTTCCTTCGCCTCCGTCGCATCTGTTCCGGTGATGCTACATTCAAAAACAGTTCCTCTGACATGTCCTCCTTCTTCCTTAACCGAGGTTTTCCACCCACGGTCGTTGACAGGGCTGTCAACTGTGTCCGGCCCATCTCCCGCGCATCCGCCTCACATCTTATCCTCCCATACAGAAACATGATAGGGTCCCCCTTGTCCTCACTTATCACCCCACCAGCCTCCGCATTCAAAGGATCATCCTGTGCCATTTCCGCCAACTCAAGCATGAAGCCACCACCTAACACATCTTCCCTTCACCCCCCTTATCGGCATTCCGTAGGGATCGCTCCCTCCGGGACACCATGGTCCACTCCTCCATTACCCCCTACTCCTCAACCCCCTCCTGTGGCACCACCCCATGCCCACACAAAAGATGCAACACCTGCCCCGTCACTTCCTCTCTCATGACTGTCCAAGGACCCAAACACTCCTTGCAATTGAAGCAGCATTTCACTTGCATTTCCCCTAACTTAGTCTACTGCGTTCTTGCTCCCAATGTGGTCTCCTCTACATTGGAGAGACCAAACGTAAACTGGGCGACCGCTTTGCAGAACACCTGCGGTCTGTCCGCAAGAATGACCCAAACCTCCCTGTCGCTTGCCATTTTAACACTCCTCCCTGCTATCTTGCCCAAATGTCTGTCCTTGGTTTGCTGCATTTTTCCAGTGAAGCCCAACGCAAACTGGAGGAACAACACCTCATCTTCCGACTAGGGAATTTATAGCCTTCCGGACTGAATATTGAATTCAACAACTTTAGGTCGTGAGCTCCCTCCCCCATCCCCACCCCCTTTCTGTTTCCCCCTTCCTTTTTTTTCCAATAAATTATAAAGATTTTCCTTTTCCCACCTATTTCCATTATAAAAAAAAAACTCACTAGAGCTATACCTTGAGTGCCCTACCATCCATTCTTAATTAGCACATTCTTTTAGATAATATCACCAACTTTAACTTTAACACCTATGTGTTCTATTGTACTATTGTCGTTGACAGCTTTTGATGATCTGCTTCTATCACTGCTTGTTTTTCCCTACAACCACACCACACCGCCTCCTCCTCCCTGTCTCTCTATCTCTCCGCGCCCCACACACACACCTTAAACCAGCTTATATTTCAACTCTTTCTTGGACACGAACTCAAGTTCTGTCGAAGGGTCATGAGGACTCGAAACGTCAACTCTTTTCCTCTCCGCTGATGCTGCCAGACCTGCTGAGTTTTTCCAGGTAATTCTGTTTTTGTTTTGGATTTCCAGCATCCGCAGTTTTTTTTTTTGTTTTTATCTCAAGGTTTACCTGAAGCCTGTCCCAGAGGCACGGGTCGCAATATCTCTGTTACTGGTGCCAGAGTTACATGAATTAAAACATAATTCTCCCACAGTTATCACTGAACCACGCACGGAACTCCCTGGTCTTATTGTACCAATGTCAATTTGGTTGTGACTCAGATATTAATTAAGTGATTCTAACCTGTAGGGGTTTCCTTCAGAATTCTGCCCAATCTGATCGTATTCCCTATTAAGACCCTTCTTCCAAACACTAGCCCTGTCGTTCGTGCCTATGTAATCTACGTCAAAGCCCAATTCTAGCCACTTTCCAGCAACTAAAGTATCTGTAAAAGACTGTCAATGGATAGCATCAGAACTATCTGGGCTCTCTTTCTCAGCCAGAAGAAGTCTTTCTAGTCCATTGACTATCGGGTCTCCACAAGTACACCATAATTCATTCCCACAGCTTGAATAATTTTTCATGCCATAGTGCCATGACAAGCTCGGTCATCAATCTTGCATCAACCGCTTCCGCACCCATAGCACCCCCCACCTCCACCCCCACGTACCCAACCACACTCAGCTATCAAAAATACAAGTCGCAGGAAACTTGATTTGTTGGGAATTTACAATGGCTGAGCTCTTCAACTGTTATATTTTAATTTTCCATACCTATCTCTTTCATTGTTACACCCTCTTGTTCCTGAACAAACTGAAAATCTGGAATCCCAAGCCTGATTGTTGTGACTGTGTTCTGGCATAAACTGTCATAGTTGCTTCCCCCCTCCATGACCGATTACCGTTTCTCTACCTTAGCGTCCAGCTCAATAGTTCTATGCCAAGTTCCTGAAGCAACAGAAACTTATTTCTGAAGGTGTTGCCCCGTATCAATTTGTAATCCAGGATAACGCACGTACCGATGTCAGAGAGCATCAACTGTCCTGTGACACTTTGTGTGTTTGAATTAAGTAATTATTGTTTTTTTTAATAAATGTGTCCAGCCTTGTTTGTGCTTCTGTTGTTATAATTGAAAAAATGTACCATTTAACCAACTGAAATTTCCGAGCTAAGATAAGATGAGTCGGGAATACTGATTCAAGAATCAGCTACCCACTTCCTGCTGGTGTCACACCAGGAAACTGATTTCACAATGCGGACATTGAATCTACATACAAATGGCTAAACCTGCCCCATGTCCCACGATTTTCTCTCCTCGCAGGCCCGTTTAAGCTCCGCTGTAAATCCATCATTTCTGCTCTGCTCTGTCTTCCCTTTAAGCCCTGCTGTGACTCTGAAATCTCTTGTGCTCTTTCATGCTCATCTAAGTGTCGCTGTGTCTCCAAAGGGTATACATTTGCTCCTTTCTGTGTTGTGAAACTGGTGGTACCATTTCAGTGGACACGTCTACACAGCGTTCAATATTTATTTGTTTTCATTGTATTGGAACTAAGTGACCGACGGAAAATGGAACAACTCGGTGAATAAAAATCACCACTGTTGCGTGACGTCATGAGCATAATAATTGTTTCTTTCTACATAAACTTGTGAGAGCTGATCAATACCTGTCAATCGTATTAAAATATGAACTCTTTAAAATGATAATAATCAATGACTGTAAGAGGTTCAATACCTTAGGCAGCACCTTCCGAACACACATCTGCTACGATCTAGAAGGACAAGGACAGCAGAAACACGGGAATGCCACAACCAGGAAGTTACCCTCTCTGCCACTCAATGCATAGAATTTGATATATTTTGCCTTTTCTTCACTGCCGCTGTTTCAAAATCCTTCTTTATGCTCGCTAACAGCTCTGTCGGTGTACCTACACCACTTGGACTGCAGCGGTACAAGAAGCTAGCTCAACAGCAAAATCTCAACGCCAGTTAGGAATCGGCAATTAATCTTGGCCTAGCCAGAAACGCCCACATCAGATGAATGAATTTGAAGGGAAACCAGAACTGTTCATCAACAATAAAGTGCTACACTGATAATTGGCTATGGCTCCGCGCAGCTACATCAAAACAAAATGATTGTTCACGGTAATTCCCAGCTCTAAAGTTCTCCTAATGTTTAGACATCGTTTTCAAATTTTCTGTGGAACTTATTATTACGCTTTATGTTGTTCACTGTACACACCCTGGTGAAATGTCAATCATGCCAGATCGAAATATTAAAAAAAAAGACCTTTGTTCTTATCTGCATAGGCGGTCTCTGCTGAGTCCGATCTGCAGAGAAACCTGCACCATTTAGATGATAATAAAATTGGAAGATGAGGGTTATTTTTCCTTGCTATTTCACATCAGTTTTTAATACTTTGTATGACATTGAAGAATGCATTGAATTGACACTTCAAACTGCGATGTAATCACAGCAAATATAAACCTTCTTATGTGGGTGGATTCATTCTGTACCTTCACTGTGAAGTTGTTCATTAACTTAACATAAAGCGGAAAGGCTTGCAATGAGCCAGGATTACCTACAGTTAATGGGAAGTCGTCAAGAGTGATGAAGGGACTGAGCTATCTGAATTAACATGTTTAGATAATAAATGTTTTTCATTTCATATTGATGATGCCTTCCTAAATTGTTAGGCTTATTTCATCACTATGAAGATGTGAAACTTTCGAACCTGTTAGAAATATACAGAAGACAATTTCATCCAGTGAACCGAGTTTTCCAGTCAATCATCTAATCTAAAATATCAAATAGGTTAATCTACACCCCAAACCGCATCCCTATTTCATTGCACGCTTACTGAACAGATACCTGATTTCTAATCGAAATAGATGGCACACAATTTCCGATGAAAATTCCCATAGATTTGAAACACATTGTGTCCAGAAGTGCCTTCATTAATGATCTTTTTATTAACCTTCTCTAGCCGTCTGGTTCTATCCCTTGCTGTGAATTCTCACAGTAGAAGAAATGTGCTATCCCTGTTACACCTCTCGAACTGCTTGAAACATAGTGTCTGCACTGATGCTTATTAGTGTGCAGTACTAAGTTGTGGGTTTGTTGAATGATGAAGATTTCTGAACTTGGGAACTATGAATGATTTACTTAAAAATAAATGTAATTTAAAAAAAAAATGAAATGAAAGGACAGCTCACGTGTCATGGCGGCAGAAAATTGGGGTTCATGGTTGCCAGTGCTATCCATGGCAACCACATCAGTAGTATGCTGAGCTTATTGACAGGCTTTGGAAAATAGTTGAATATCTCGAGGCCGAGGTGCAGATATTGCTGCATATCCAGCCAGTCGAATGTTACCTGGTCACTTAGTACCAGGAGGTAATCAGACTTCTTAGGTCTGTGTTCTCTGATTTGGTCAGTGTACAAGAACGGGAATGTTTGACAGTGAGTCACAGATATAAGTACATCGAGAGTTTGGGAATAGAGGACCGTCAGGGATGAAATAAAAACAAGCTAATTAGGAAAGCAGAGATGTTGTGAAATATACTGTTGGATAAAATCAAGTAAAGCCCAAAGATATTTTACAAGTGAAATAAGTCCAAGAGAATAATTATGCAAATGTTGGGGTCGAGCAGAATTGTACATGGTTACTTGCACCGTGATGCCGAAGATGTAGCAGAGTTCTCAATGATTAGGTTGCCTCTCTTTCATTAAACAAAATTGAATTAGCAGGCATCCTAGATAAGGAGCAGTAAACCTAAAACACAAGGGTACGGTTGGAATTGGCAAGAGTCAAAATGGAGTTATGAAACGCAAACATTGATAAACAAATCTGTTGCAGATGTTGAAGATGTAACGAGCGGAATAGGTAAGTTGAACCATTCTATACATTTTTATTTAAATTTTCAGAAAGCTTTGAAAGGAACACCGACTGAGATAAATTATAACACATCGGATCGAAGTGCAATATTCTGACATTGGGTTGAGAACTCGTTCATTGACAGGAAAGAGAATACGAATATTTAGGCCATTTTCATACTGGTAAATTGTGATTATTGGATTTTCGAAAGGATCCGTGCTCCTGTCGAAATTATATGCAATCTATACCAATGGTTTGGATGTCGGGATGAAATGAAATATGTTCACGTCATTAGGTGACACAAACTAAATTGGTAAGCTGAATTGTGTTGCAGATCCAAGTACAGTTCAAGGAATTCGAACAGACTAAGTGTGTAGGCAAACAATTGGAAGGTGAAACATAGTGTGGAAAAATGTGAGGTTATCCACTTTAGTAACAAAAAAGCTGGAATACAGGATAGTTCTCAAGTGAGGAGAGGCTAGGAAGATTTGAACTTCAACGGGACCTGGCCGTTCTTGTTTATGAGTCACTGAAAGATAACATGCATGTAAAGCAAGCAGTTAATAAGACAATTGATATGTTGACCTTTATAACAAGAGAATTTGGACATAGTAGTAAAGATGTTTTACTGCAATTCTATTGAACATTAGTGACATCATGCCCTGAGCATTACGTGCAGTTTTGGAATTTCTACAACAGGAAAGATGCACGTGCCGGATAAGGAATGCAGTGTTGGCTTACCAAAATAATGTTGGGAAAGGACGGAATGTCTGATGAGGAGAATTAAATAGACTAATTCTCTGTAGGTTTGAAGAATGAAATTTGTCATTAGGAAAATATGTGTAATGCATTCATCAGGGTAGATGCAGCAAGGGTGTTTCCCCATCCTGAGTGATCTAGAACAATTTGACATATATTCACAATAACGGGCAGATCATTTAGGAGTAAGATTGCTGTAAATCCATCCTTCAGAGGCTTTTGAAATATTGGAATTATCTGGCCTCAGGATTGTGGAGTCTCTGCCGCTGTGTTTCTTCACGCCTGAGCTCGATAGAATTCTACATTGTAAAATCATCAAGGGTTGTAGGGATAGTGCAGCCAAATTGTGCAGGAAGTGAGGATGAGCCCTGATTTCATTAAATGCTGCAGCGGAATGGGAGGAGTGTATGAGCTACTGCTGCTCCTATTTTTCAAAGTTAAAGAAAAGAGAACAACACCGTCCAATTTACTATGACACTCGCTTTTATTTGCAATGCTCAATGTCTTCGACCTACTTTAAGTGGATAATGGTAGGATTTCTCTTTCCGCCATCCGAATAATTGGCAGAGAACATATCACAGCGGCCACTGCCATGTCTGTAGTCATTTAACACTCTCAAAAATCAATAATTGACATCCGTTTGGATTTCCGCACCAGTCCCGAGAGGAAGTCCCGCCTTAGGCAGCTGGCTGGCCAGCAGTTCTCTCGCTCCTGCAGCGCCATGAATGGCAGTGGATAGTCTTGAGACTGCAACCCCTCCATAGTGTGAATGCCCCGAGAGTCCTGAAATAGGTAGGTTGTGTATTGGTCAGCATAGGAGGGGATGTGAGCCTGGGTGTTGGACAGACAGGTACTGGTAGAGAGACATGGTGGGATTGTGAGAAATGGTGGTTATTGAGGTGGGGTACTAGGGGGCGGTGAGTCGGTGGTAGGGAGAGCCCACAGGTTCCAGAAACCTTTCCTGTCCCTCGGTATTACCACTGATGGGTTTGTGAGGCAATTCCCCCCAATTCTGCCCTTCTCGCTAAAGGCCTTGAAGATGGCTAATTTTAGGGCATAGGCCTGACACTGAAGTTTTCCCGGAAGCCGCAAAGTTGAGGCTGAGCATAAAATGTCACTAAAGTTCTAAATAATTTGCCATTTAATGACGTCAGTTTAGGAAATGGCAAGCGGATCCCAACATAATTGTGTGTAATGTCACAGGGGCATATTCGTAATAGATAGGGATGAATGGCTATTTAGGCCTCAAACAAGTTGTTTGGGATATTACAAGTGCATAGAGGAGGAAGAACGCAACTGGCTGTAATTAAAAGTTTATTACTTCCCGTAATCAACATTTTGTTCAGGTTAATTCCTGTACAGCCTTTGTGACATAACAATGGGTAAAGCCTAACGTCATCCTGAAATTAAATTTGGAAAGCTGTTTTAAGTTATGAGTTGTTTACGTTGGTGGGCAGAGTGTACATTTTTTTCCAGAGACTGAAGTGGGGCGTTTTTTTTTTATTCTCCCTGGAGCAAGCAACACTAGTGTTCTATACAGACAGCCAATTATAAATTAAGACCATTGAAATACAGAATTAAGAATGTAAAACATTGAAATTGTTTTCACCAGAGAGTAAGGGGGCAGGAGGCATTATCATGGCTGGCAAAAAATGGAACCTTGCAGGAGGAAACAGGAGGCACGTGCACTTTGCAAGCAACTTTATACAAATTCATTAAAGGGAGGTGAAAATCTCTGGCTAGGGCAACATTTATTGCCCAATCTTAGTTTCACATGGTGGTGAGCTGCCATCTTGAACGGCTGCTGTTGGTACGCAAACAGTGCTGTTAGGTGAGTGTTTGAATATTTGACCAAGCGGCAGTGAAGCAATAGTGATATGTTTCAATGTCAAGATGTGTGCTGGCTTGGGAAGGGATGTCCAGCCTCTCGTGCTTATGTACATTTGCAACCCAACATTTTCCAGAATTTGGAAACCACTGGTGTCTAAAGTGCTAAGAAGACTTGGTGAGCTTCTCTAGTGCATATATTTCATCCACTGATGTTACAATCGGCTGTCACTGTGCTTCGGTTTTTGTAGTGAATGCTTCTGCATGTGCTGAAAGGCAAGCAGGCTGCTTTGTTAGAATGCTTTAGTGTTGTTAATTTTAATTTAGTTTTTTTCTTAAAATTCCTTCACATTATCTGGCTGTCGCTGGATTGACCAGTGGTTCTCTTCTTATCCCTAACTGTCATTCCGAGGGTACTGATGAACTACAATTTTTAACACATGCAGTGCATGTGTTGTAGCTACATCCATGTTGTTGTTAGGGAGATATTTTCCAAAAGTTTGACTCAAAGTCAGTGAAGGAAAGGTTATATAGCTCGAAGTCAAGATGACATGTGGCCATGAAAACGACTTGCAGCTGGTGCTATTCCAATGCATCTGCTATGCTTCTCCATCTAGGTGGTAGATTTATTGGTTTTGGGAAGTGTTATCGATAATTAAATTGGCAATTGGCTCAGTGCGTCTGAGAGATTGTACTCACTGTTGCCACTGTGCGACAATGGTGGAGTGCCTGCTTGTTTTATTTGGTTGATGGTGTTACACCACCTGGGCTTCTTTGTCTTGTATGTATCGAAATTCTTGAGTGTTGTTCGAGCTGTACTCATTAAGATAATTGGATACTATTCCTACAGACGCTTGTCTTGAACGATTTGAATGGTGTCTACGCAATGTGGTCCAGGCTTTGAGTAAGTGTTTGTGGAGCTTCCCTACTCTGATCTTTCTTTGTTGCAGCTGTATTTATGTAGATGGTCCTGTTCAGTTTCTGAATCAATTCTAACCCCCAGAATGTCGATAACGGTGGGTTTTTTGAAACTGATGCCATTGCATTTAAAGGGAAGATAGTTTGTTCCTGAGTTTTTGGAGATGGTCGCTGTCTGGCACATGGGATGTGCGAATGCTATTTGCATAAGTCTGAAATTTCTCCCCTTCTCCAGATATAGGCACCCGGATTCATTTAGGGCTGAAGAAATGTATTATGGTGCTGAACATTCTGCAATCATCAATTAACATCCCCACTCTGACCTCATAATAAAGGCATATTAATTGATGAAGCAACGAGATATAATTTGGGCTGGCGCACTACCCTGAAAACCCGCTGCAGTGATCTACTGGAAGGAAAGTATTCAGCTGAAACAACCACAACTGCCTTCCTTTGATATAGTTATGAACCTTACTTTGCAGATCATCGCCCTGGCTCCCAACCTGAACGTGAGTGAGCAGATTTAACCTGAGTATGAAAGACCTGATAGTACTGTCGAAAGCTATTTCCATCACTTTGCTGATTATCGAGAGTGCACTGACAGAATTGTCATTTTCCGAGTTAAGTACACTACTATGTCCTTGTGGTGAGGTCATACCTTGGCAAATGGTCGTAATGTTGTGTGGATGCTAGTGATATAGCTATACTGGAAAAGCTTGGACAGGTGGGCAGCAATTTCTGGAGCAGAATTGCTCAGGGCTAATGCCAGAATATTGTTAGTGCCAAAACCTTTGCTGTATCCAGTTTTTTTTTTTCAAATGTCTCTTACTATCAGGTGGAGTGAATTGAATTTGCTAACGTTTGTCATCTGTGAAGCTGCAGACCTCATGAAAATTTCATCTTGCATCATCCACCCCGGACTTCTGGCTGAAAATGGTGGCAAATGCTTCAGCGTTGCATTTTGTACTTGTCTGCTATGCTCTCCCATCATTGCGGATGGGGTTTCTGTGTAACATCTATCGCTGGTTAATGTTCCACACGTTTCACGACTTATGTAGTAAACAACATAAGTTTCATTTGCCTACTTTAACCAGATCATATTGGATTTCACGCTATATTTGTTATGTTCCAAATAACCTTTCTTAATCAATCGACTATGCCTCTATGAATATTAAAATAATTCACTCAATTGTCTTTGACAGGATTTCTATTGACCTACAATTTAACGTATTTCCGCAGTTCACTTTAGTTAGGTCCGTCTTCACAGCCTTGTAATTGCCTCCATTAAGTTTAAAACAGTATCCAATGACAGATCCCTCCCTTCCATAAAATTAAAAATGAATTGTGAATGTGCCTGACGACTTTGAGATCATTAGGTAACCCTGCATAATTGCACATCAACAAGCGCAGGATACCTTATTCTCTGTTTTATTGCACGTCGTGCTGCTCTATTAACGTGTCTAGAAACCATTCTATGAGCTTCTCCTCCGGTCTACTTATCTGATGTGAATACGCATTTTAGGGCAGGTTTTTTATGCCATGGTAATTGCATTTCTATCTTAGATGCTCCGAAAATCTATTCCTGTGTAACCACTATAGCAGTTGCAAAACGGTCTAAAAGTTCTCCCACAACTGACTTATCCAGTGTATTATTTCTTATTGCTGCCCTGAACTGTTTCTCCACAATGTTATTGAGAACTAATTGCAACTATTCTTATTGCACTAATGCCATACTTAATTAATGGATCAAATACAAGACAATTTTTATCAGTTTTCCTTTCGTTCCAAAACACCACCTACTTTTGAATATTCACGTTCCAGCATTGCTTACATATGTGAGCAAATATTTTAGTTTCTTTTTGAAGGGTTAGTATGATATTGACTCAATTAAACTGTTTAACCTTTTTTATATATATCTTGCTGCACATGTCCAACAAGAATTATGGACTGATCATATTGCTTGCGCATCTGTGCAGTCATAATAGATGTGCTTTAAGAAAGGGAAGTTTGTATTGTGACTGTGGCGGACGTCGCCCACAGATAAAATGGATGCCGTTGGTTAAGTATTTATGTCCATTGCCCAGGAAATTGCAGTATACATGCACCTGCTGTGAAGTACTTTATCAAAGATGTCGATATGCTTAAGCCTCTTCTCTAACTGATTGAAAAAGATAATGCCCATTTATTGTGTTCATTTTATGAATCCTATTCGACTCTTCATACGAATGACAAATTATTACTTTTGCCAGAATGTGTGGATCATACCAGAATGTGCAACATGGTTATTTAGCAAATCATACTTATTTTTATACGTGTTTTTGTTTGTGTGTTCGTGTGTGTATATTTATTCATAGGATGTGAGCTCCGCTGGCTGGGCAAGCACTTATTGCTAAAAATATTTTAGCTTTGGTAAGTGAGCCTGAGCGACATCCTTGAACAGCTGCTGTCCATCAGGTGAAGGTACACCCAGAGTGCTATTAGGAAGGCATTTACAGTATTTCGACTGAACGACCTTGATGGAATGAGGGCATACTTCCAATTTGGAATGCTGGTTAACTTGGAGGGGAACTTCGAGGTCGTGTTTTTCCCATCTATTTGTTGCTCTAATCCATCCAAATGATAATGGTCTTGGGATTGGAAGGTGCTGGAGAAGAAGTCTTGGTGAATTCCTGCCGTGCATCCTGTAAATGGTACAGGAAAAAGTGGTGTCGGGGATGAATGTTTATGGATGTGGTGCCATTCAAGCAGGCTGCTTTGTCCTTGATTATGTCAAATTCATTGAATATTTTGGGAGCCGCACTCGCCCAGACATTTGGGGATCATTCGAATCACGCCCCTGCATGTGCCTTGTAGATGGTGGACAGGCTTTTTGGAGTCATGCGTTGGGCTGATCGTCACAGCATTCCTGGGCTCTGATCTTTTGCAGTAGCCAAAGTATTTTAGTGACTTGTCCAGTTGAGTTATTGGTCAATGGTAACTTCCAGAATGTTGACTTTGGGGGGTTCAGTGATGGTAATGCCATTGGACATCGAAGCGCTTTATTCAGATGCTCTATTATATAAGACAGTCATTTCCTGATACTTCTGTGGCTCGAATATTAATGCCATTTGTCAGTTCCAGCATGGAAAATGCCCAGATCTTGATACAATTAGACATGTACTCCTGGATTCTATGAGGAGTGGAGAATGCTCCTGAGCATTGTTCAATCATCAGCAAATATACTCATTTCGGATCTTATCATGGAAGGAATGTCTTTGTTGATACAGGCAAAGATAGCTGTGTTGAAGCCTTTAGTGATGATGCAGAGTAGAATGATATTAATTTACCGGTTTGAATTCTCCTCAAACTTCTGTACAGAAAATATGAGGCATTTTTCCAAGTAATGTTGTAGTTGGCAGTGCTGTCGTTGCACTGGAAAAAGCTTGGCTTGCAGCGTGGCAAGATCAGCGGAGCAAGAATTAAACACTATTGCCGGAATATTGTCAGTGTTGTTGCGAGCACTTTCTTCTGTTTCTTGATCTCACATGGATTCTGCCTGTTAGTGTCTCTCTTTCTCTCTCTGTGTGTTGGCCTGTGTGTTTGTATGTGTGTGTCTCTGGTTGTCGTCTGTGTTCCTGTGTCACTACACAATTGCAATCTATCAGGCTGTTGATGTATTTAGGCAAATTATTTCATTTCTGATTGAGATTGTGATATTTGCTTCAATAACACTGTATTTCGTCTTAATACTACATGCACCGCTAGAGGATACATATTTATTAATATGAATTATTGTTCTGGGAACTACACTTCAAAGTATAACACAAGCGGTTCTTGTAGAAGAAAGCAACCAATAACAAAGAAACAGTAGCACAGGTTTTATTTCAATTGGCTTGCCACTTGGAAGGTCAAAAACTCCATACAGGTTGAGGGGTGAGCCATAGAGCGCCGGTAAGACATGCAACAAATTTAAAAAAGAAAAGTCCAGGACGTTATCTCGTCAGAGTTCCATTGATTGGTCGCAACACACATAGAAACCATTAATTCCGTCGTGTCCATCCCATTTCTATGGGAGAAAAAATAACTACTATGTATGCCCAACTTCCTCCAGTTCCTTTGCCTATCTTCTGATCTCTATTCAGATAATGATAAAAATCGATTCCAAAATTAATAAGAAACAGCAGATGATGTTTTAATGTATCAGCTGGGTCTTCTCGTAAACAGCATTTCATTTTATTGAGATCCCCACTAAAAGTGGTGATTACTGCTCCTTGATATTTTAGAATACTTTCGACCAGTATTTCTAATACGCCTGCAACAGCGATATATCGGTGCTAATATGAAAAGGGAGGAATGATGAGGAAGAAAAAAATCAGACGACCACACATTTTTTATATTCTTCCAGGTGATACAAACATTTTATTTGGGATTGTGATGACTGAGTGAGGTGCGGAGAGAACTCACGTCTTTGGGTGAGTTGCTAAGTGAATGATTGACTGCTTGGATGAATGAGTGTTTTCTGATTGGATAGTGGTTGAGTTATTCAAAGAGTTGTTGGGCGAATGGGTGAATTTGTGCGTGGGTGGGTGGCAGACTGGGTGGGGCGTGGGTTGATCTATTTTTTTGGAAATTGGGCAGCTGAGTGAGTACTTGAGTGATTGCGTAGGTGAGTTAGTGTAATGGTAAATGCGTGATTTTGTGAATGAGTGAGTATTCAGTGAGTTGGAGAGTGTGGGCATGCCTGGACGCGTGAGTGGATTGCGTGTCTCTTTCATTGTTGGTGAATGGGTGAGAGTGTGGACGGGCAGGTAGGTGGGTAACCGTGATTCAGTGAAAAAAGTGTTATATGAGTCAATTTATATGCGAGTGATTTGTAAGTAAATGTGTGGGTGTGTGAGAGGTTTGATGTGTGTGTGTGGGTGTAGTGGGATTGGCAGTTAGGTTTACGACGAGGGGTCAGAATGGGAAATGGGTGTGGTGGCTTGGTCGGGTCGAGTGGTTGGGCGTTTGCAGGCAGGGATTGGATGAAGAAATGGTTTGAGTGAAGCTTTGCAACAAAGTTCAATTTTCGAGAGATTATATCAGTGCCCCAGTTGGAATGCCAAATGTTTAAACTTCAAAAGAATGTATATTGCCAATTTTCACCTCAGAGTTTAAAATGTGTCCGAAAGCGCAATCTGGACGAAACTTCAACATTCGTCTGTATTGCAATCGGAAGAAGTGGCCGTGTGTTTGTAGAGTTTATGCGCAATTGGGCTATTATCATAACAGGGAACCATTGCAACTGAAAATTCGCCATGTCAAAAATGATGCACCTTCCCATCGACAACAATTAAACAATATCTGCAACTGAAATATAAACTAACGGTTTTTTCGGATTACATTCTGTTCCCTGCTCATGCTGAAATAACGTTACACCACCCCCCCCCAACCCACCACCACCCAACCCCCCCACGATATATATATTTTTAAAATCATTGTTGTTTGCCCCCAACTCAAATTGTTTTTTTTTTTCTTTTTGTGCAACAGTTGACAATATTACTAATGTTCTCCAAGTTTAGCAAAAAATCCACAGGCATTCGTTTAAGCATTTATTTTGAATGTTCACAAATATAATCCTGACAACATTGTAACATTATACCCTGGGACAGTGTTTCTAACACATGCTATGTTTTGAATGAACACAAGGAATTATAAAAGGACATGATTTATTTTGAATCCAGGTTCAAAGGAGAAAAATGTAATAAATACAAATCACTTGTTAAACTAGAGTATTTCCAATATTGTGTGCTATTTTGATCGAAAATCATTGTAGAATCATTGACCCTCATTCTAAAAACAATTATCATGGACGTTGGAAGCCACTTTGCAATTAAGTCAAACAGAACAGTTTTCTGACATCAGGTTATTTTACAGTTGCACACAAAATCTATATCCCGTAGTAAAAATCGTAATTCCCTAGATTGTTTTTGTAGCTGGTGAGCGGTTTTAGGGCTTCATGTTATTTTTTTAAGGGCTGACCAAAATCAATCCCCATAATAAATCATGGAATTCCCTAGTTTGCAGGTACGAAAAATGCATATGTGATCACTGGAACGGTCTTTCAGTACGACACTGGACCAGAACAGTCAGCTCGGGTCGGGACTGCTGTTCTGACCTAAAACCTTCCTTTGCAGATTTGCTGAACTGATTGAAGCTCAACCTTGAACAAAATTTGTAAAAAAGAAAAATATGTTAACAAAGTAAAAGTTTTTCAAAACATAGTAATCTACAATATGTAATTCAATAATATATCATAGGGGCCATCTTTATAATGAAACTGACATCAATTGCTTCTGTTCAGTCAATATCGAGGAAACATTATCTTTCGTCAGATTTAGCTGGATTGAAAATTGGCTGGCCCAGATATGATTTGCTCTTATTGATAAACGTAAACTTATTAGACAATGGAAGCCAGCGGAAATAACCCACTGTAAAAGTCAAAATATCATACGAAAGGGACAGGAATAAAGGTGCCTATCTGCACTGAATAAGATCATAGCTGAACTAACTGTGGCCTTAATTTCAGTTTGTTCCTTGTTCTCCTAACTAACCACTTACTCCCTTGCCTATCTTTGTAACAGATCAAAATTCTGTTTAACTAATTCTGGATTACAGCCAGTATCAAAGGCTCAACTACTATTTGTGTTGGACAATGCAAGCTTTACAGACATTGTAAGGGAGCAGTAGGCCCTGACATCACCATTTTAAATGGAGAATGCTTATTTTTCAATTATGATCCTTTGTATGTTAATTCCACCAGGAGGAGAAACATTCTCTCTGCGATTCTCAAATTAAGCCTAATAAGAATCTTATAAGTTTCTAGAGGTCAGATTTCAATTTCTAAACTCCATTCTACTTCGACTAATATTTCCCTACTAGTTGTTCCCCATGGTTAATTATACCATACAATTTTTCTGCTCAGTTACTTGCTCCATCTGAATACGAGCTGTATTTGTTATTCTTCAAAAAGGCAGAAGCCCCTCCGTAACTTTTCATCATCTTGCCTTTCTCTAAATTGAAACATTATTTTGATTTTTAGTTATTCTTTACATAGTACTCAACATCGCATTTACTCCACCTTAAACTGCACCAGCCAATTTTTTGTTCTGATCCCTTAATCTTTTTGGAGATTACTTGTAGCCCCCAACGAAGTTTATTTATTCTCACTATTTTTGTTGTCATTAATAAAGTAGGCTATAAAGCAAAAGGCCTCATCATCTAAATCAGTTGTGTGGACCATAAACAACTTACACGTCAGCATTGATCACGACAGTCTTTCTTTAGTTGCATCTCACAAACTGAAAATGAACCATTTATCCTACATGTCTGTTGGGGAAATATATTCGCATATAAATAATTGTGATGATGGGAAAATGTTTCCACAATGCCATGAGATTTTATATTGTGCTTTAACCTTTTTTTAATACCACTTTATTTAATACATTTTTTTGCAAACTCACGTGCACTATCTCTATTGACCCCTCGTCATCCATCCTACTTGTTAAATCCTCAAAGCACTCTAATGAATTATTTATAATGATTTCCCTTTGATAATTTCATGTCGGCATGCCTCACTGAAATATGAGCTTTGAACGGCCATGCTAATGAGTCATTCAGAATAAATTTCAACATTTTCGCAAATATAGTTGTTTGTTTATTTCTTGACTGGTTCTCTCTATCCGATCCCTATAATCAACACTAAATTGAACATCAGTTCAGCATTTGTGGCTTTCAAAACCAATGGGAACAGTCCAGATCTATGATTTTTTGGAACATTGTAGTGAATACATTCAGTAACTTTCTGGCACCTTCGTCTATGGTCCTACGATGCAGGCCATCAAGCCTAGGGCCCTTATCACTCATTAGTCCCAGTAGTTTATGTCGTATTGATATTATTTTCCGTCTCGAGCAGCATGACTTTTTCCGGTATCTCACTGGTTTTGATTCTTGATTCTACATTATTGTTCAGATGGATTGTGTATTCTACTGTTTCGATGCAAAAAAAAAAATACTTCTTCTCGGTCTCTGCTAATTTCTTTGTTCCTTTATTAATTCTGCGTTTTCTTCATCTAGGTAACAACGCATGCTCTCGCTAATCATTTATTTATCATTTGTTGGTGGACCGTCTGTTGCTTATTCTATTGAATGTGCCATACAACTTTTCTCCCATACCCCGATAGTTCCCTTATTATTGTCTGCTAACCTTTTCTGCCAATTTAACTTGTTTAGTAATTAGTTTACACAATAGATATTAACATGATAGATTAGAGCAGCAACAATAGGAACAGCCACGATGACTGTGTTTGCTCCCATTAGTCAAAGGCATCCTTTGTTAATCTCTCTTCAACTCTCATTCTGCATTTTTGTCTGTTTTATTAACGTTTACTTCAAGGTTTGGTCTTATATTTTTTTTGAAGCCTGCCATGAAATATGTACGAGCAAGCCTAAAATGATTGTCATTCCAAATCCAAACCATGTTAAAATAAATTTTGTTTTTCAATCCTTGCAAGTGTTAATCCAGTCACTCCAAAGTTGAGTTCCTACCGATGAAGCTCAAACAATTGTTGAACCCTATTCTTCCAAATGCCCATCAATCTGAATATTAGGGGAAAACAATTGCACCCGCGCACTGAAACACTGGGACAGTGATCCCCACATTCCAAGATCAGGCCTCACACAACCGAGCATCGATAGTTCTTTGTGAAGTTATCCTTTAACTAAACGTAATTAATTGGTTAAAAACTGAAATAATGAAGCGAGCTCCGTGATAAATAGGGCAGGAAACAGATCATAATGCACCAGTCGCCCTTCATATTCTGCGGTCTATGCTTGGTTGCAAGTCTGTCAGGAGTGCTGAATATGCAGCGTGCCAACCAGGTGCTTTTTTATTAAAATAATAATTTTAGTGTAGAGAACGGAACAGGGATATTTCGAATGGCTTTCTGCCATTTTAACCTAGACAATGTGAATAGATGTACATTCAATTCAGAATGGTGTGTGGATTTGGTGCGGATCGTGCATGATAATCTGTTTTCGGGTTGTCAATGTACCGAATTATATCTCCTGGGACACAGAAATAGCACTTGAATTCTATTTCAACAACAACCTAGTGGAACAAATGTAACCACGGTTTAGCAGCATCGCTAATATTACAACACACAGCCAGTATTTTATTAAACCCTAGTCGATTTTTTTACTTTGAGCCGTAAATCCGTGGCATTCCCATTACAGGCTGGAGCACTAGCATCTATGCCGCAACAAACACAGCTTCCAACTAAAATGAAAAACAAGATCTTTCGTTGTTAACATGGAATAAATATGCAAAACAGATTATTTTTTCCCCATCCAACCTGATTTCTCTCAGGATTTTGCTCAGCAGAATCAGTGGTCGCAGTGCATGGGAGGATCCATCCAATAGTGCATTGCTTTGTTTACAGCTCTGATTATTGTTACTCAGATCCAGTTGAGCCCGTGACAGCTTTCCGCTAATAGCCAAGGTGATTTATTGTATACAATCATTTGTGAGATCGTTGGGTCTTAATCTGTGATAAAACGAAAAGGGGGACTCAAACATAACATAATTGAGCGCTAGTTTTAATGTCTTGGAAATTAGCAGAGGGGAATTGTTGATCTAAAATGGTTTGTCTCGTAATGTATGAAAATGACAATAGGCAATGCAGACAGTATTACATAAAATGGCTAGTAAAGTGGCCTATGCCACTGCTCATGTTCATGTTCAGAGGAGTATCTTCTCATTCTGTTTATTACAAAATCAATCACCCCATTAATATAGAACATAAAACATGTTCTATTAAACTATTTTATTTAAATGTCAAATTGCCAATTGCCTTGAATAATTCTGAGCAGCACATTCTGGATTATTAAGCTACTTATCTAAGGGAGTGTCTATGATATACTTTTTTGGATTATTACTGGTTTTCATATAGGTCATCCTCGTCCACAGCATGAAACTAACAGGTGTCTTTATTTTCCCCTGTTTTTTTTTAAAAATCACAATTCCTCTGCAACTGTTATAGTTACTTGTATTTACTCCAGAGTTTGAATATTACCATCATTTTTCATCAATGCTGTCGGCATGATTTTCACCCGCATATCATCCAGTCTACTTTAATGGAGCCTAAAAACGAAAAGTACATTTTAACAAAGTTGCACGCAAATTGGAGATAATCCGAAGAAGTTGGGGAAATATAGCAGTGTTAAAGACTATTGGTAAAATAAAAATTGTCTCCAGCGGTAATTTCAAGCAAATGTCATGACACCATCCATCAGATATACATGGAGATATTTGGATCAATTGATGCGAATGCAAGAACGCATGATGCAGGTCTCAAAGATGGCCAAAATCATCTTGCCCATATTAAGGTTTTACCAAGCAGAATGTCATTTATATTTGTTGAGTTCACCTCTGGGCTCAATTTAATCAGCGTGTTCAATTAGGTGTAAGGTTAAATTAAAACAAAAACTATACAATATTTCGAAATCAATGCAACTAGTTTTTCTTAAGATAACAAGCGGAATATTTCAGATGAATGTCAGAGTAGAGAATTTCAAGTGTAATTCCTGGAGATGGTTGACCTCCATGGATGAGCTGGGGATATAACAATCAGCGTGTGCCTCTTCGCAAAAAAAAAAAAAGTCCTAAAATACATATATAAAATCCAGGATGTGAATTGACATTGGTGGCCAAGGTTCTGAGATTCCCCTATTGGGGAGCAGAAGACGTTAGCTTTATGAAATTTATGTAAATATAAAGAAATTGTGAGGAACGAGAGGAACATTTCATCAAATTATTACCTGGAGCTGTGCTGTTGCCATTTGTAACAGTGATTATTTCGTATTATTATTCGCTCACAGGATATGGGCAAGACTAGCATTTATTATCCATCACCAGCTGTCCATGGAAAGGCGCTGTGAGCCGTGTGCTTGAACTGTTGCAGCCAATTTGCTGTGGGTACAGGCACAGTACTGTTAGAAAGAGCGATGAAGGACTTTGGCAAAGCGAAAATGATGAAATGGAAATTTAGTTAAACTCAGACTGCTATGTGTGGACCTGAAAGTGGTGGTGTCCCCATGCATGAGGTTCCGTTATCGTTCTTTATTTCAGAGATCGTGTTTTTGAAATGTGTTATCGAAGGATTCCTGGGCGTTACTGAGGAAAGCTACAGTTGCTATAGAGGGAGACAGCAAAGGTTTATCGGACTGATTCCTGGGATGGTGGGACTGATTTATGTGGAGAGATTGAGACGATTACGATTATATTCGCTGGAGTTCAGAAGAATAAGGGGTGATGTCATAGAAACCTATGAAATTCTAACAGGGCTAGACAGCGTAGATTTAGGAAGGATATTCCCGACAGTGGCGGAATCCATAACCAGGGGTCACAGTCAGAGAATATGGGGTAGGCCACTTAGGATTGAGATGTGGAAAAATTTCTTCATCCAATGATTGGTGAGCCTGTGGAATTCGTTACCACTGGAAGTAGTTGAGACCAAAACATTGTATCTTTTCAATAAGGAGAAAGATATAGCTCTTGGGACAAAATGGATCGAAGAGTATGGGGAAAAAGCCAGGACAGGCTTTTGGATTGGTTGATCAGCCATAATCATAATGAATTGTGGAGCAGATTCGAAGGGACGAGTGGCATACTCCTGCTCCTTAATTATTTGTTTCTATGTTTCTATGCATTTTTCAGATGGTGCACATTTCTGCCACTGTGCGTCAGTGATGGAGGAAGTAAATGTTTCACATTGTGGATGCGCTGATAAACAATTGGGTCATTTTGTCCTGGAAGCTCTCGAACTTCATTTCTGCTGTTGGAGCTGCAGTCATCTAGGCAATTGCAGAGTACTTCACCAGACTCCTGACTTGAGCCATGTAGAAGGAGATATGCAGTCAGGATAGGAGTCCATCTTCGAATAATTTCCAACCTCTTAAGTGTTGTGACCATAGTGTTCATATGGCTCAGGCAATTGACTTTCTGGTCAAGCTGTGCATCACGATTTTCAAAGTTTGAGATTCAGCAGCGGCAATACCCTTGAATGCCATGGGGAGATGTTTCTTTTTTTAACTTGTTGCAGATAGGCATTGCCTGACCCTTCTAATGCACGAATATTCCTTGCCAGTTATCGGTCCATGCCTCAATTTTGTACAGGTGATGCTAAATATTGGCACTGCCTTCTTCATTTTCTGATGACTTTTGAATGGAATTGAAGATTGTGCAATCATCAGAGCAAATTCACAGGTCTGACCTTATAATGGAGGAAATACCATTTATGAAGTTTTGGAATCTGTTTGACTTTGGGCAGCACATTGAGGAACTCTTAAACCGACTACCCGAGACAAAGACATATTACCGACAAGAGGGCAATTACTTTCAAAGGTCTGATTTACCCTTTCTCTACGTGCCTGCAAATAGAAAAATGTTTGATTTCTGATTTTGCCTTGATATGTGTTAGCATATTTGTTTCCAAACTTCCAAATTGGCGTGATCCAATGCTCTATTTATAATCACAAAGCAAACTCGAGATAATGTAAATTAAGTTTGTTTGTTTATTTTGCAGCACGCACAAAATGCAGTAAAGGGAATATGCAACGTCCACCCTTAATGCACTCAAACATAAAAAAAGAGAGATAACGGAAATAAAGGGGTACAGGGCAAGACCAGGTTAGTCATAAGAGTTATTGTTTCACGTGGTTCCAGAATTAAAAGCCCATTGGCGTATTTCTACAAAGCGTAGCGGGCTGATTGTTGCTGGGTGATGCTTATGTACAGAAACACGGACTTCTACAATGGTAGAAAGCAAGTAGAAAAGAAAAATAATTAATTATGAATTGCATTTGTGCATGCTCCAGTGTTCCACTTGTTCACAGTGTAGATCAGGGCCAGCTAATTTTTGTTCACAAAGGACTTTATGTTGCTACTTGCTGGATGCTAAAATGATAAACTACCTTGGTTCCTTTCGACAGGCAATATTCCAGGATATATTAGCTTGGGAATGGGCATGTAACAACCTTCCCACTCCTTCTACTGGGTGCTGGACGTAGCTTTAAAAAAAATTACAAGTGAGAACTCTTAAGAGGTTTAATAGATGAGGCAGTGGAAATGCTGACCCTTGCAGACAAACCTTTTATATTGACCGAAGCTATGCATTAAAAATGTAAAGATATGTTCATGCATTTCTTTGGAAATTAATTTCCGGAAGTCAAATTGTTTGTTGGCACCTCGTTAAAGATAATGGTGTCCCTGGTGTATTTCGGAAGGTTGGAACATGATCTGGATATTTCAAAGTTAGTCCCGCATTTCTGGGTAGACTTTTACAAAATTATTTCTCTTATGAATTTAAGATATTGAGTAATCAGCTTGACGCCGATTTGCATTTTCCTTCTTGATTTCTGCCCGGGGCAGATGATTTACCTCCAGCAGCTCTTTATTTGTGCCAGGTATGACTGCAACAAGTAGTGCGTTTCCCCACGCAATTCCATTTTCTTCAGCTGTGCCCGAAGTCTATGAGGCCATATTCTGTCAGATGATGCGTTGACGGCAAGAGCTGTTACTCTCACTTCACCTCTTGAATCCAACTATTTTTGTTTTCATGTTTAGAAAAATGCGACCACAATTTGATTGGTGAATGAATCTTCGGGAGATTATATGAAGTGTCATTGCGTATTTGAAACAACTTAAACACCTAGATCAATATTATCATGTGATATTAAAATTAAAGATAAAAATAAATACAGATTAATATGATCAGAGACTTAAACGTTAAGCAGAATAGTAAATGCTGAACGATCAACTGAGTTCCAGTGAATGGCAATGCGTGGAAAAAGCTAAGTGTTAGAGGCAGTCAACAAATATTGCATTGATCATGATACATCTCAATGCAATTCCAACATGCTGTTCGCCAGCTTGGAGCATTATTAGAAAGTGACAATGTAACAGCATAACAACACTGAACAGTAATTGACCGTTTGCATCCATCGATTTGCTCCCCTAATTCACCATGAAGACTATCTGATTATAGTCAAAACTCAATTTTCCTGCCGTCTCACGAACCTTTCTTTTCCAGAATTGATCTTACATTGAAGAGGTTTTAGCTGCCCTGATTGGTTGGCTGTTAGTGACCATATTGGTCACTCTGTCAGAATGATCCATTGGGATAATTTTGAAATATATGGCCGGATCAGCTAAAATACCCCGGCGCAATGGTGTTTATTTTTGAGGTGGGAAAATCAGTTTGCTATACAAACCAACATTTTAAGAGCAGCATCCTAGAACAAAGGAAGGAAGTTGTGTTGGTCTGAGGTCAATGAATTTAATTCAAGGACATCTCTGCTGGAACTACTCAGGGTTGTGTCCTAGGACCACCATCTTTAGCTCTTCATAATTAACTTCGTTGTAAGGTCATAACTGATTATGTTCACTGATGATAATACAATGTTTAGCACTCGTCGTGACTCCTCAGATATTGAAAAAGTCAATGTCCAAAATCGGCAAGGCCTCGACAATATCAAGGCTTCTGCTGACAAGTGCCAAGTTACATTTGTGACACACAAGTAACAGACAATGATCCCTTCAAACAAATGATATGCTAATCAGTGCCCCTTGACACTCAATGTCATTATCGATGCGGATTCTCCCACCATTAACAACCTGGGGATATGCAGAAAAAGAGCTGCAGCATCAATGCAAATTATGTGTTTACAAACGGCAGGCTAGAGGCGAATCAAATTCCCCCTTTTTTCTCTCTCGCTTACGCAGCCTCTTTGAGTCTCTCATAAAATACCTTGTCTCTCAATCTCTCATATCATGTTCAGTCTTTGTCATTCTCCCCCAATAACCAGTGTGACTGTCACAACAGCCTGCCCGGCCAGATCCACTGTTAATCTCTCACTCCCACTTTCAGCTCAGTAAATCTGATTCTGCCTTTCTTTATCCCATGCAAGTTATTTTTAATCAAGTGTTCCTTTTATTCTAAATAGCAAATTAACTTGTTTCAACCTTGACTCTTGTAAGGGGAAATTCAAACAATCGGACCGATTGGCCAATTAGAGTCGAAACAGGGCGACCAATCAAGGCTGTGGACAATTTTCCAATACCCATAAGCATGGGAAATGAATAATATCTGACAGCCGCACCAATCCTTGACTAAGGGTTAATAATGCGCCTAACTCATTCTTTAATATCTTTGATAATCCACAATCCCCCTTTCTGCAGCACTGAATTACAAATACGAAGGAACAATGAAAGATGACATTGTTACTCATGCCTGCCCCCCAGACGAGGAAAACCTCTGATTGAAATTTATCCTGTTAATCTTCCTCTGTATCATATATGAATCTATGCAATCATCTTTAAACTTTTAAAGTCCAACGAATCAACACACAAATTGTTCACCATTTCGTCACAACAGAAGAGATAGTTACAGAATTAACCTAATTAACCTGTTCTTAAAAGCCCCCAATCATGCATGTCCCTTCTAAAATAAGGCTATCAATTCTGTACATAGAACTGTAGGAGTGTCGTCGATAATAGCCTTGACCGTTGTTAGACGATGTTCCAATCGTTATAAAGGCCAATGTTACACTTCAATCCTAACTACTCGCTGTAACTGAATTTCATTATGTCATTCATGCACAATGTCACACCTTTTCCTCCATGTTTTATGTTATTAGGTTTCCCTCTGCTTTACTATATTCCCACCGAAGTGGAGAACTTCAAATCATCCCATTTTTACAGAGACTGTTCTGCAATCAGTTAACCTCGTAGCAGATACTTTCTGCCCTCCTCCTAACTTGATTCGCTACATTTCCATACACCACCTGCAATTTCATTCAATACACATTGTTCTTTCGTCAAAGCCATGAATGTCGTCAGCAATTGAGGCCAGTGCCCTGCACTCTGTGAAACTGCACTTTTGCGACTTTGCTGAGGTGAAAATGATCCAATTACCTCGGCTCTATGCTTCCTAGTAGCAAACTTTTCAGCCCTGGTAATATATTATCTGCACCGCAATTGGCCTTATTTTCTGAATGAATATTTCACATACCACATAACCTAGCATGATTTGGAGACATAAATACACTCCATCTAATGTTTCTCCTTTATTCACTCTGCTGGTTCCATCCTAAAAGACCCCCAATAAGTTAGTCAAGTACGTCACCATTTAAATATTTCCGAACTAATTCCTTAATAATGAGCTCTAGCATGCTTCCAAAATATCAAATGTTTGTCTAACTAGCCTGTTTTATCCCACCAGCAAACACCTTCATATCTTGGACAGCCGTGCTACATATTGAGTTCTCTAATCTTCAACGACATATCAGGATCATGGTTCTTTGTGAAGGATACACCGAAGCCATCTGATATCTTTGCAACCACTTAATTTAAGACTCTAGCGTACAAGCTACCAGATCCACGCTATTCATGAGCCTGTAGACTCGCAACAGTCGACCTATTAAAGCAAATGTTTTACATTCCTCGTAGAAATAGGGCACTTCTGTACACTGAAATAATTTGTGGCCTGAACCTGTGCAGTTCGAGCATTTTCTTCCTTTATCGCTGATCTAATCTCTAACTTTTGATACACTCGGTGTTCTAAAGGAGCAAGGGAAATAAAACCTTTCCTCTTTTCCATCTGGCATGATGTTCAAAATTATTTTAGAATTATCTGTATGATTACCTAAAATTACTTAGGATTTTAATATAAATACCTAAGGATATTGCATTTGTGTACTACCGCTGTCAGCCTCTGGATTCCTTCGCTTTGTATTGAGCACTGAGAAAGATCTTTGTTTTCTTAAATGTCACATGACTTTAGGGCTGATGCCAGTACCATGCAATCATACTGCAAAGGTTCTAAACCAACAAAAACAAACATCTTTGTAGAAGCAAGCAGACGTTCAGTTAGTTCTATGTTTCTGGATTCAGAGATTAGATATATTCTGGACATAAATTTGATCTTCTTAACGTGACCACCAATGTTTTCTACACTTTGTTTAATATCTTCCTTCAGCCAGTAAAGCACTTGGTCATATATTGAGCTGTCAATTGAACAGGAAAAATCTTTAGCTCTCGAATTGATTGTGGTGAGGTAAATCCAACCAGAAACTGGGGGAACATTTCAAAAAGGACACCAGGCTTGCTGAATGCTTCCTTTATGCGACGTTTAACTTCCGCTGCGCTAGCATGCAGGAACAGTGAGAAAGCGGCGAGAAATTCTTGTTAAAAATAAAAGCATCCTAGCCTCGGATGATTTGCCTTTGTGCAGAGTTGATGTCATGGACAGGAGCGATGAAGGTTTTAGTTTGTGATAGTGAAAAGCCTCATCATAAAATATCCAGCTGCCATTCCGCCTTCCCTCAACGGCCATCTGGCATTGCTTGAGTAAAAGCTCTTGCCAGTTTTCAGTTATACCAGAATATTTTTGTGGTTGCCTGGTCAGGAAATAGAAAAGAAGCTTGGTGATACATTCAGGATATTCGTTTTCACTTCCATGTCCTTCTATAACGCAGAGGAGAATGCAGAACAGGTGATACAGGAGTACCAGGGAATATAGCACAATTTGTTGAGGGCATGGTTTTTTCGATGTATTTGAAAATTGTGCCCGGTGGTATAACGTCTCTGAAACGGCTCCGACAATATATTATTTTCTCTTCAGCTAGTAATATCAGAATTTCAGCCCAATCATTGCTTAATTCAGTGACTCTAGGGCAGCCTGTCGACTCGTGATCAACACTGTACAACCCTTCAGTAATTTCCCCTGCAGAAGACTCTGAACAATATCTGACACATCCACCTTACAGTCAGGAACCAAAAATTGATGTTCAGCATACCCCTGCCTCCAGTGATTCCGAAAGTGTATATTCTTGTGAAATTCATGTAAACTGTCCAATAAAAATGATTTTCGCTGAGGGACTTTCCAAATAAACTCAAGGTTATTATTTAAATGACTATATGAATGTAGCCCAACTGTTTTAGACTTGTCTCCTCTTTTACTACACTCAAGTTTCGGAATTTGAAAACAAACACAAAGTTCAACTGTTCACGTGTTTTTTTCTGCTTCCCACTCAAGGGCAATCTCCTTCACCCTTGTGCTTTTACCGATTCCGGAAAAACCTGTAACTGCCAAGGTTCCTGACCGGCTTTTTATTTATTGCAACTGCTTCTGAATAATTCATCAATTTTAACTGCCCCGAGGCGATTACTTGAAATCTACCTTTCCGAAATTTTAGGCTTTCTACTTGTTGCATAAAGTTTGTTTGTTGCAACAAAATACCTTGGATGCCGCGTAATGATTAATAAAGTTGTGTATTTATCATTAATTAAGCGAATATTTGGCACTGCCCCCACTTTTCAACTTCTTCGTCTCACTTTGTTGTCGTGGAGCTTCTTTACATTCCTCCTGAATCTCTCCAATCAATTAAGATTACGAATGTCGTCATCCAAATCATTAAACAAACAGTAATTGGTTACACAATGCTACAATGAGTGACGTATAAAAAAGTTGCAAAGCAACATTTAATACCGAATTGATTCTGCCATAGTTATTGAATGGCGCTTTCATTTTGAAAGGTGTTTAAACAGGCGGAACCTTCAAATAGTCTGGCACTCCTAAAGTCACTTGATCCCAAACGCCTTCAAATAGGTCAACGAAACATCTTTAGAAGTTTATGGTTCTGAATTATTATCAACATATTATTATGCAAGGTGCTCTCATATTATTAAACTTTAAATGGTATCCACGTGTTTCAGACAATACATTTTATCCTGCCTCCCAATGTTGCATTAGTTGTGTCCACAGCAGGCTTGACACTCCTTTCAGTTCGGGCAGGGATATTTCAAATGTCATCTTTTTTGGGGGAACTCAGGTTATTGAAAAAAACGGTGTGTTCTTTAACGAGTCCTTCTGCAATGTGCGGGTTTATTTGGTCTGATGGTTTGGGTGAAGCTTCACTAATATTATTGGGTATGCTGTTTTTACTGTCTAATTCCTTAGAACTTCCAGGGTAGCACAATATTCCGTCGATCTTTCTGAGTCTCCTAGACAAACAGCTGGACATTTCTTCTCCACATGGAGATGTTTTCTTAGCAAAAAAAAAACATAAGCGTGATGACCGTAAGCAAAATTCTGCACCCATCGGCAAAATGAAAAGTCCGACATAGCACCAATGTCGTCCTACAAGTTTACTGAATTGTGAATCATTTACGACACGTGTGCTGAAGGAGAACACACATTTAGCAATGCATTGCTCCCAACCGCATTTCCGCCCAGAATTCCATATATTGGCTATTAAACGCTATTTAGAGTTTCATGGTTCCGAATCAGTAAACTCAGCAGTCATATCGACAATGTCACTGTGTGTAATCGGGCTAGACGTATTAAAGTAACGTTCTCAGGAGCTTCATAAATTCCATAATTTACAGTTATAAACTTTCAAGTGTGAGTAAATTGAGAGTTTAAAAAGAGAAACCTGAATATTAGGGGAGAAGTGACACTAGAAAACTTGGGGAGGTTCTGAGAACGAAATGACCGCTACGAATGTGAAAACTCATGGGGAGACCTTTAAAAATTTGCAGACGCTTCCGACGTTTGAGGAAATGAATGTAGTGGCGCGATTTCCATTTTTTTAAATTTTGTTTGAGAAGATATCGAAGCAGATGCAATGGAGACAACAAATATGGGAATTGCGTTTACAGTCTAGAATTGTAGGATGATTTCATGAGGTAAATGCTTCACTGAAAGAAGAGATATCTATGTATTGTGAGTTATTATAAAAGGGTATTTTTAATGCATATGAGTTGGTTCCTAATTGTCGTGGAAAACGGAGTATACACTCAGACCCAGGAGGTTTGTCTCAGAAGCCTTTACTGAATCGTGATATCACAGTGATCCCAGCAACATACAACATCGCAGCCGGCACTCTGAGGAAGCATCAGACTATATACATAGTTATAGTAAAAGCTTGCCTAATTAATAACATTGAAATGTTATCTTTGGCATGCCTTTAATTGTTCTGTCCTGGTTTATAATTATGCAAAAACCTTGAGCAGTTACACAAAAACCTTGAGTAGCACATCTGGCGACTAGTCATCTGGACAGACAACCGATAGCATGACTCGGCCCTGTCTCATGTGCAGATAACATACATCCTAACTTTGTTTCAATGACTCTTGGTAGTTTGTTTATGCTACTTGTTTTTCATCCTTCCCAATGGCTACCAGCTCTGGTTTGTCTGCTAGTGGTGCAAGGAGACGTCGTTTTAGTATTCAACTATGGTATAATAACTTAACCCTTTATTTTACCTTAGAGGTAATTTATTCTCCCACAATTCCTTCTTGTTAAACTTCTATATTAATACCAATGAGGAATAATATCTTCATTATCATAAAGGGGTTGATAACCATAAGGGAAAGTCCGGTCTCTGGCAGGGTAAACATTTTATCCCCACCAGTGGGCTTCACTGGGGCCAGTGCACAACATTTGAGGTACAACTGGAGCTGCTCCTAAGCCAGTAGAAACATTGCTAATAACCTGGGCACAGCAAATTCACAGAGCAACACGTGGACAACAACCTCTAACACATGCGATCACAAACCCAATTAAAACATACAGCCTCCAACTTCCCCAACCATCTTTATTTCAAACACTTTATCCATAACATGATGTCCCAGGTTATAGGTACCGGTTGCAAGGTTTGAACACCAACAGGTGGCGTTTATTGTCTCCTGAAGAGGCTTGATTCTTATCCCATGATGTGAATAGTTCCACCTCATAGCAGGTGGAGAACAACGGAACCACCCGCTGAACATATAGGATTCTGCATCATCTGACTGGGCATTGAAGCTACTTCCTCACTCATTGCTTTTGCCTGACAGGTGTTTAAGTCACCTCCATGTTGGGGAGTCTGTGCACATATCCATCAGGCGCCCTGTCCTACTTGACTAGCATAGGCGTGGCATAAAGACAAAAAGACAGAATATAGCAAAAGGCAGTATCCGATATATAATGCAAATTAGTCAGTGGTAACGATGGTAATAGGACTGAATGGACAATGTGTTTTTTGCAGCGCGTGGCGTGGACCCAATCGCCTTCGCTTTAAACTTCAGGGCCGTTCGAGTGGTTAGCACCACAAGGTAGGGTCCTTTCCAACCTCTCATGCAATTCAGCTGCTGTGTTACACAGAGGAGAATGAGTACAAATCCAACATTTAGCCAAGGCCCGCATTCATTGAACCGCAGAATTGGTATTTCATGCCCCTGCAAGGACCACGCAGGACAAGATGCAAATCAGAGTCAGCATTCCGACGGCTCAGTTAAAGTCATTGCACAAGCACTTCCATCTGACGTCAGCGTCCGCTTGACATGCGATGCGTGGATCCACAAGAGCGTCCTGCAACCTTCACGGCCACATGGGTGGTGAGCAGGACGGGGAAAGGCTCTGGCCATCGAGGTTCCAAATCGTTCTTTCTCCTGAACGTCTTTACTAGGACTAGGTCCCCGGGCTCATATTGATGGTAGTCTTCCATTTTGGGCTTTTGCTTAGCTTCTACTAACTGTATATGAAAGCTCTTGAAACAGTAAGGGTGAGAGCACACAGTCACGAACGCCAAGCATAGAGCTCCAGGCCCTTTCAAACTGGTTTATACACATAATTTAGCTATTTTTTTTTCAGAATACCATTTTTTCTTTCCACCTCACCAGTAGAATGGTATGGACAGAAAAGGCGATGGTTGCATTGCAAGGCTTTCAACAGTTTCTTTTTCACTTCAGCATTACACTAAACAACAGTTTTACAACAACAACAGCATCATTTTGTTGGGTGGGATACGCCTCCACCCATCGCGAGAACAAACATAATACAAATTAAACATAATTATATCCTATACACTTCCGCATTTGTATAACGTCCATTTGTAGTTCTACAACGGGCCCCATGGCTGGGGTGACGTAACAACAGTCGATTGGGCGTCTTGCCTGGGTTATGTCATTGACATAGGTATGAAAGGTATTACTAATACAATGCCTATTAGCATATTACTACTCACTGTACATTCAACATTCATTCTATATACATGTGTTAAACCCCTGAGCTGGCAACCAGTCAAGGCATGATTCTTGTGTAGTGAGAGATTCAATAGATGCTCATTAGATTCCCATAACGTGACTACTCCTTCATCAGTCTGTCTTAATTTTTCTCTGGCTTGTTCAAGTGCCCAAGATCCATAAGTGTTGCATACATCATTTGTGCTCTCTTCGTTTGAAATATATTTTCCCCATTTCAATTAATTTATTGATAGTTTCCGCATGACTTTCGAAAACAATAGCCTGACTTTGGATTAGCAATGATTCCCCTATATTGAATATCATAGAGGCATCATTTATCAGGCTGCACTTAACGCGATTCTCTCCAAAGCCTGATCGCATCTTGCCACTGAACTGAACTGCTTCAGTCATCAATAAACCCGTCAGAGCCGTATAGAGTGCTTGGGAATGGTTGAGCACCATTGGGGCAGGACGACATCAGATAAATTCAAGACTATGGGTACCAGCTCATAGTGTACATTATCATACAAAACTTCTATTTAACCAGTACCAAAGCATTTGTCTGTCCTGGATGCATAGTCAGACATGATGGATCAGTCAGTGTGGTTTGAGGGGCTTCAATTATCTCTACTCAGACTGTGAAAGCAGAGGTGGGAGGTGACTGGGTATTGGCAGACTTACTATGCTCGATTGGAAGCAAACTCTTACTACAAACCTAAAGCACTTGTTCTCCTATTGTTACATTTATCAATCCCCTTTGCGTATTGCATTCGGCACTCTACATGCTGTACCTTAGTTCCTCCTACAGTGCCAGATGAGCAATGATGATCCCCGACCTTGTTGCCAGTACTGATGGGCCCACAACCAGGATCGCAGATCTGTGGAGACATTAACATCGGCTCCCGTTTGCTGGGTTACCCGTTATTCAATTGTCATCTATCTTTAACTGTGTGTAATGCCTCCACTTACGTCCCATTCTCATATCTACAAGTGTGCATGTATCCAATGTATTAATTACCTGATATGTTCCGTGTTTTTCGCTCAGAGCTCAACCTAGCCATCACCTTATTCCTTTGTTGCTCCTTGGATTTGGCTGTTTCCATATTCTTAATCCTCTGTCTTTCCCTAATTTCCTCTATCAACTCATGTAATTGCCAACTTAATTCCCTTACATTGTCCTGTATTTTTCATTTTGTATGGCCCTACAGCTCCTACTATAATGCGTCCAGATAATGGTATGACCCTTCCTATTATCATTTCATATGGGGTGAACCTCTCTGTCCTGCTTGGGGTAGTCCACAGTCCATTAGTCCACTACTGAATTTCCTGTAACTTGTAAAAAATGAATTTATCTAAGTTACAAGATTTGTTTGTGCTGAAGAGAGAGAGAGGGAGAGAGAGAGAAAGAGAGAAATGGTAACCCTAGGGGGCTAATAATCAATTGGCAAGTAGCAGCACAGAAAATGTAAGCTTTCGTCAGTTTGAAGTTCCCTATAGTTGGAGCCTTCAAGAGTTCCTTATTTCCCCCCACTGTTACTCAAAGATTCGTTTAGAGTTAAGTTCAATATTACAGGAGCATCGATACATACCTTTAACTTTGTGTTTGTTTTTGTGCAATTAGGAATTTGTATGTGAGCTTTAATGTGTTTTGTTTCCCTGAATTGTCCTTTGTATGTGTAGTTGAGCACTTTAGAGTCGCAAGCCCAATATTAGATTAAAGGGACAATTTATTCAAATATTCCAAAGCTTTGAGTGTAAGGTTTGAGTTGAGATTTGTGAGAAAGAAAAATCAAAATTTGAAGGTATTGTAAAGATAAAACAGGGATTGCCTTTTTTTGACATGAACCAAGCCTTCTACCACACCGTTGCAGTCTAATAGGGAATAACACTCATCATCAGCTTCCAGGCTGATTGGGCTTAATACATATGAGTTAGTATTCTAAAATCCCGAGAAAAAGAAATTACTTGAAATTCAGGAGGATTCTAGGAAAACAAAAAGACATAAACACAATGTCTAGCTGGTTCAAATGGATAAAAAGGAGTGTATTATGAAGACATGAATTAAATATTAAAGGAAATCTGCTTTCCAAAAACATTGGAATTTGAATTTGGAAAATGTTGAAATGTAAACTGCAGTGTAATTTAACAGGCTACTTTATCACTAGGATGCTATCTAAGATAAAGAATGTGTCGATAAACATACGGAAATTATAACTTGGATACACATCATTACACATGAAAAAAAGGTTGTTTTAATTTTGATAATGTAAATTCCAGTACTTACAAAGTTTGAAAATTTGAGGTTTGGGACTTAATAAAGATCTCAAAAGGGAATTTTAATTTTAATAAGTCTGACAACAATTGACACTAATTCAAATGCTGCAAGGGTTTGTGTTTGTAAAGTCTTTTCACAAAATATGAAGTTAAGCAAAAAGACCTTGACAAAGTTTGGCAGAAATCCAATTTTTGGCCGACTTAATGAATCTGGGATAATTCGAAAAGAAAAGTGTCAGACAAATTTACTGGGCTACTTTGAAGACAATAAAATATTTGAGAAGAAGAAAAGGAAGCAAAACATTTCAATACTTGATTTATGCTTTAACACTGTGATGAGAATACTTTATTGAACAGTGAAGTCTCTCCAGACAACCTGAACCAGATAAAATGGCCATCAACTGAGGCATGGGAACTGACTAAGCATCAAGGAAACATTTTAACCAATCAAGACAAAAAAACTATTTCCCATTTTAGTTAAAAATATAGACAAAAATTAACACATAAATTACTTATTTTCCACCTGCAGCAGACTCGAGCACCTGGACATACAAATACTACATTTTTCGTTTTCTTACCCATCTTCAAAGTTCCTGATTTAAGCTCCGGTTTCGGTTTTATTTAGTACTTTGAGAGGCATGGGGAGCGACAGAGCCCGCTCTGCTGCTGAGACCTTCCATTTCTCTGTAAAGGAAACACAATTAACAGCATGGCACGTTTTCCTGCCCTATGTGGTCACTGGTGTTTAAAAGTTCCTTAACAAGTCCTCCAATTCTTTTTGTCACTCAAGTCTCTTTGGTCAGTAACTACCATTTTATTCACAGTCCCCTTCTCAGCTGGGACGGTAATTCACTGCAATCCCCCTCTCTGCTAGGATGCAGTTCGTACTCTCCCTAACTTGGGAAAGGTAGTCCTCCCTTTTTTTCCATGAGTGTTCTTTTTTAGAGATTCGACGGCCCAGAATTTCAATCACCTCTTCAACTTAAGAGGCTACTGGACTTCAGTGGGATTACATCCTCATCGACAACCTGTCGCGAAAAATGGAATGAACACTCAGAACCAGGAGGTTTGTCTCTGAAGCCTTTATTAAATTGTGATGTCACGTAGAGCACAGCAGCATACAACAGAACTTGCAAGCACTCTGAGGAACCATCAGAGTACCCACACAGTTATATTAAAAGCTTGCCTAATTGATAACATTGAAATTTTATCTTTGGCATTCATACAATTGTTCTGTCTTCGTTTATAATTATGCAAAAACCTTGAGTAGCCCGTCTGGTGACTAGTTATCTGGACAGACAACAGATAGCTTGACTAGGCCCCGTCTCATGTGCTGATAACAGACATCCTAACTGTGTTTCAAGGACTCTTGGTAGTTTATTTATGATACTTCTTTTTTTTTCCCCTTCCCAATGGCTGACAGCGCAGGTTTGTCTGCTCCTGGTGCAAGGAGAATTCGCTGTAGTATTGCACTATTGTTATCCTCTAGATGTCTTTTATTTTCCCACACTAATGCATATGAATATAAGAAAAAGAGGTTGAAAGCCAAACAAAATACTTTGGGCAGGTGGTTAAGGGAATTAAAGTTGAGGAAACCTATTATCATAGAGATTAATGTGTATAATATTCCAGGAAATATATTTTTTTTATCGATTCACGGGATGTGGACTTCACTGGCTATGACAGCATTTATTGCCTGTCACTAGTTGTCCTTGTGAAGGTGGTGGTGAGCTACCTCCTTGAGCGCTGTAGTCCATGTGGTATAGGTACAGGACACAGTGTTGTTAGGAAGGGAGTTCTAGGATTTTGACCGAGCGACAGCGAACAAACGACAATATGTTTCCATGTCAGGAATGTGAGTGAATTCGAGGGGAACTTCCAATTGGTGGATTTACCATTTCACTGTGGCCCTTGTCCTTCAAGGTTGTAGTGGTCCTGGGTTTTGATAGCGCTATCAAAGGCCCATTGGTGAAGTCCTGCACTGCATCTTGTGGATGATGCACACTGCTGCTAATGTATGTCAGTGGTGGAGAGAGAGGATGCTTGTGGATCTGGGGGCAATCAAGCAGACTGCTTTGTCCTTGACAATGGCCGGCTTGTTCATTGTTGTAGAAGCTTCACTCATCCAGCCAAGAGGGAAGTATTCCATCACATTCCTGATGTGTGCCTTGTGGATGATAGACAGGCTTTGAAAATTCAGAAGGTAAGCTACTCATCGCACAATTCCTAGCCTCTGACGTGCTCTTGCAGCCAAAGTATATACATCACTGGTCCAGTTCAGTTTCAGGTCAATTGTAACCCCCAGGGAGCTGATAGTGGAGGATTCAGTGACGGTCGTGCAAATGAACATCAAGGACCGATGGCTGTGTTCTCTATTGTTGCAGACAGTCATTATCTGAACCTTGTGTGGTGCGAATATTACTTGCTATCTGTCAGCCCAATCCCAGATATTATCCCGAATTGGCTGCATTTGTACCTGGACTGCTTCAGTCTCTGAGGAGTAGTGAATGGTGTTGAACATTGTGCAATCGTGAGCAAGCATGCCCACTTCTTTCCTTTTGATGGAAAGAACATCATTGATTAAGCAGCTGAACATGTTTGGACCTAAGACACTACCCTGAGGAACTCCGGCAATGAAGTCCTGGAGCTGAGGTGATAGACTTCCAAAGATAACAACCATCTTCCCTTGTGCTAGGTGTGAATCCAACCAGCGGGGATTTTTCCTCCCGATTCCCATTGCATCCTGTTTTATTCGGGCTCTTTAATGCCACCCTCGGTCAATTGTTGGTCTTGATATAAGGGACAGTCACTCGCACCTCTCTTTGGGAGTTCAGCTCTTTTGTCCATATTTGAAACAAGGGTGTATTGAATTAGGAGCTGAGTGGCCCTGGCGGAATCCAAACTCCGCATCAGTGCACGGGTTATCACCATGAAAATGCCTCTTGGTAGCACGCCTAATGAACCCTTCCAGTACTACAGAGGCATGTGAGATCTCAGCAGCCTGTAAGCCCTACAACTGTCTGTATTGAGCCAAGTAACAAGGACCCTCATTTTGAATTTGCACGGTCAACTGTGATCTGTTTAATACCCATGGATCATTGTTGCCTTTGTGAAAATTATCTTTGAGTGAATAATATAGAGATTTATTTTTAGTCATTATGATAGTAACTTTTAGACATCTGTATGTTTATAATTTATTCCTAAATTCATAAATGTTTAAAATATTCTAAATAAAAAAAATCCTGAGGCTTCATGGTTTCGTTTCTGAATTCAGAGCTTCAAATCCAATAGGCCAATTGAAAATATATGTAATTACAGTTGCACAGATTTCACTCTGGAATTTAAGCAAGTGATCCTTTTCCAAATGTTGTGTCATTACAAATATGCAGCCCGTCGAGAAGTAATTATTTTGGGGAAAAAGTTGTTTATACTAAACTAGTAAGAATCCATTTGGAGGAACAAGGTCTTAAAGCTGCTAGGCAGGCAGCGGAGATAGCAGATGATTATCCAACTGTCAAAATATTTTTCCTTATACCCGTTTAAATCTGAGAAGCATCGATCATGGAAAATTGAGAAAAACGTAGGTTGTAAGGGAAGAGAAGGAACAGGTGAGGTTTCTAAGCAAATTTCGCCTCAGACCATTGGATATGGTACGGAGAGGCATTTAAGAAAACTTAAATGTTACCATTGTATACCGTTTGGCCATATAACATCAATGTGCTAGTGGTTAAATGAGGAACCTTGTGTATATCTATGAACTATTAAAGTTTCTGTAAAATTAAATGATAAGAACAAGAGAAACTAGTTGAAATCTGATCAAGTAGAAAAGCCAGCCCAAGTGATATCCGAACGTGTGAAAATGGATTCTAATTGTACTGAAACGGACGCTGAAACATAGGTTGCTGACGTGTTTCAAGTTTTCAACTGTGTTCCTCATTGTTATAGATGTTAATAATGGAGCTATTCAATCCTTAATCTTGGGTCACCGACTCTATTGTCCCGAGGATATTTGTCAGAGAAATGTATAAATTAAAGCATTCATGGAAAGGCAAAAAAAATGTTTTTGTTAGGTCAACTAAAAATAAGCTTGAAAACAGTTGAAGTGATTGGAGGAGCGGCTGAGAACTTAACTATTGCAGTGGGACAACTTACCTTAGAAAATTATACAGCTGGGTCACATATGTTGGTAAAACCTATTGTATTTGAACAGCCATTGGAAAAGCAATACACAGAACGGCTGCGGCAAAATTAGCCTATGTTTTTTTTTTCCAGACTGTGTGGGAACACGGGTACAATGTCACGAATTCAGAAGATGAAGGATTATGCAATACAGTGGAAAGAAACTAAAGTACAATTATCTGCTATTATCTTTGATAAGATTCGTCAGGAAGAGAGATTGGAGGAGAATGACGCTGAAGTGTTTAGCTCAAGGAAATTGATAGACTTAAAGCTAAAGGACCGAAATTAAAACGGTTATTGTAAACAGCTTATTTAGAAATCAACCTCTTGGATTTTTTTTTCAAAAATCAGGAAAAAAGATTGAACCGGGCTTGTGAGTTTCCAAAGGAACATTTAAATACATCACAGCAGGTGATGAAGGCCAAGGCAGAAAATAGAGCCACGACACATAGTTTTTTTTTTCTGCGGGGGAAAGCTGTGTAAGTTTTATTACGAGTTTTGGGTGAACCATTAAAGACAAGGTTTAGTAGACCTTACAAGATTGAGAAGAAGATTAGTGAAGTGAGCTGTTTAACAAAGACACAAGATAGAAGAATGAAGCAAAATGTCAGTCATGTAAGTATGTTAAAAATGAATGTTAACGCAAAGATGATCAACATCAATATTTAATGGTGGTAAATAAAGAGGCAGGGCAGAAACGAAGGATTCTGAAGTTGACTTTCCTCTAATCAATTTTCATAATGTGTGAATGGTTAAAATTTTAAATGTAATATTGAGTTTCCTTCCAGACAAATTACATAGTGATTTGTAGAAGCTGTTGCAACCACACAAATCCATGTGTAGGACTAAGCACGGGGAAACAAATGTAGCTCCACTTGATGAAAATGTAGGTGATTCGTTGTTGATAAAGCAAGGCCAATATAGATTTAATCGACTGAAGGTATCGCACGTAGAGAAGGAAATTGAATTAATTCTTCAAAACATCACCTTAGGCCCTTGATCTTCAAACTTGAGTTTGACCATTGTGACGGCACCAAAGTAAGTTGGATCATAAAGGCTGTTTGTAGATTATTGAAAAGCAATCACAGTGACACACACGGATACAAATCGCGTTCCACATTTTGAAGATTGCATAGACAACGTGGACAATCACATTTTATCGCAAAAAATGTCACCATGAGAGAATATTATTTAGTAATGTCATCGGATAGACTAAAATTGATTTAGTTTTTTGCAATGCCAGATGGACTATGTCAGTTGAAGTTATGTTATTTGGTATGAAAAGTGCACTAGCCAACTTCTAGTGACTCGTGAATAAGTTGATTATTGGACTGAGTCAATGTGCTGTACTCATTGATCACTCCGATGGAATTCAGTCAAACGCCGGATTAACACTTATGGAAGCTGGGAGAATGATTTGATCGCATGCGAGATTGCAATTTGGTGGCCACTTGGCTAAGAGAGAATTTGCGAAAGGATATTTCACATATATGAGATAAACTGTTGGACATAATCAGATGGCCAACCAAGATGTAAAATTGAAGCCGATAGATGTCTGGCTACAAAGAAAACTGAAGCTTTATGCTTCCTTCACATAAACGTTTTGACAGGAGGACCGTGTCAATTTTTAGCATTGTGGTTACCAAATTAACTGAGTTCTTAAAAAAACAAGAACAAAAATGCAACTGGACATTCGTTTTCCCAAATACACTCAAAAATTTGAAAATGTTTTAACAACAGCACCTGTTTTAGTTACATCGAAAGTGCCAAACAGTTGAAATTGGCAATTGATGGAATTGATGTGCGCATTGGCGCTGCATTGTTGCAATGAGATGAAACAGGCATTACTGAGAGTGTACAATATTTTTCAAAGAAGTTAAAAATTCATCAACATAAGTTTTCCACTTTTGAAAAAGGAACATTGAGTTTGGTGCTGGCATTGTAAATTCTTGATAATTATGTTACCAAAAAATTCATCAGAAACTTTTGTTTAGACTGACCATAACACAAGAATACTTTTGGAATGTTTGACTGTTTAAATGGAGTGCATTATTTACAATCACTTAACTTATAATTAGTGCATGTTAATGGACTAAGTAACCTAATTGCAAGTACATGAGCAAAGGTTGTAAGGAAGATTTCACACGTGAATCCTCGGGAAAAAAATGATTCCGTTGCTGCCAAAACCTTGGGTCTATTATCACGTGAATGCATGCAAGTTATAGTATAATACTATAGTGTAAAATGGTAAGCAGTAATTCAGAAAATTTGGTTGAGAAATTGAAGCCATCTTTTTGAAGTATTACTGTTCATCTTCAGGTAATACCACTGCCATATTTCTTATGTATTGTAAAACTGGCGTTTTCTGGCTTTAACTATCAAAATTGGAGCAAGGCTCGGGGCTATGGCAAGAGCCAAACCAACAGTATAGATTGGTTTTGACAGGATAGTTAGCCAATAAATACTTCAATCTGAAGCGTACATAAATAAATGAGAAATTGTAATTTGATTTGCTTTTGTTCAAAGCTCGATATATGAAGGTTATAAAAGCTCTAAGTAAGTAAGTTAAAGATCGGGCATTTATTTAAGCCTAAACGCTAGAGTAACGGAACGAGAAATCCGTCCTGGGAAGAAAGCATTACTGTTGATACTATTTGAGGCAATAGAGAGCATAAACGAAGGAACATTTTTAAGGAAATACTGAAAAAGTCGCGGGGGGAGAGTTGTTTAAATTACCCAGAAGACAGCAGGATAGCTGGTCATAACTTGCAGAATGCAGTTCAAACAAGGCCAAGAATTGTGGATCAGTTGCCCTAAGCTTTATCGGGCACCTCAAGTGGAGGGAACACACTTTTTGATAATAATTACTCGAATTATATAGATTTTAAAACCAAAATCGTAGTTGCTGGACAGCAAAAGGGGAAGGTAGGCTATGAGGGTAATAGATTTATGATCTTGTGAAAAGTTTTTTCTAAGTGCTGCTTAATCTGGAAAATTCATTCATGTGTTTAAGTGTAATTTTGTTTTTGTTGTCCTTATAAATTTCAGAAACGTTTACTCTACTATAAAATCATTATAAGTAGCCGGGGACATCATTTTCTGATTTCAGAAACATCATCACTATGCAAATTGCAAACACCGATTTGGAAGCAGTTTCAAATTTCCCTTTGGGATTTGGGCAGCTCTGACTTTACCTTCAGCCGTCCCATAACACAGAAAAAAAAAAATCATCGAGCAAAGTATTTTCTATGTCACACAGAAGTGAAGCTGGATGAAGTCAGAACAATGCTTAGATTATAGTTCAGTGCAGAACTTCATGAATTCAGAACTTCAACCGCAGGGAGACATCGCAAAAAAGGTCTGTTGCCCCTACAAAGTAAGTTAGATAAAAGAGAGTTGTTGTGTTTACACGAGATACTGCTTTATTGTCGTCGAGATCAGTGAACACTCACATCGATTGGAGATTAAGTTGTGAAATCTAAAATATTGTACAACATTAATTCCAATGGTAAGATGAAATTAGAGGAAAATATTAATAATGGAATTGAAGATTTTTCAAAAATGAAAGAAAAAATGCTTTTTTATTTTTATTAATAGAAAATATCTGCACAATAAATTTGACCTGCATGATTTTTCCGGGAATTACAGATATGATATCATTGGCTTCATGTTAACATTATAGAATTTTGAAAATAAATTGGCCACATTTAAGCGCATATTTAAATTGTTCAGGAAAAAAAAAACTGCATTTGTATGCTGTGCATTGTAAGTTAATTTGTGATTTAACTTTATAAACATTAGTGTAACATTGAAGAAGGTAAAGAGGATCAAGATGGCATGTTTCACCCATCTTCTATAAAGGAAATGCAACAAGTTGATCCTGAGATCAGAGAGCTGTTTCAAACAGGCTGATCGGAGTCGGAATCAGAACCAATGCTTGAGTAATAATATTTAAAATCCGAAGGGCGAATGATGAAATGGATACTATCTCAAATATAGGTACAGAAGAATGGGACAGGAGGTCGCCAGGTGGTAGTTCCATCTGGGCATCGAAACAAAATTTTATGAGTGAAATCAAAGTTTCAAATATCATGCTTCCACCTTGCAGCTGATCCATAAGTAAAGAATAGTGGGGATGTTATAGTGTATTGACCCTTAGCAAAGGCAAGATCAAAACCTGGATTATTTATATTTTGAAGGATCTGAGTTTCAAGGACTTGTGAAAGCAATGGAACCTGAATTACAAGTTGGTGGTGGGGCGGGGTGGGGGGGTTTGTTGGTGTTATAGAATGTATGGTTGAGTTACTGTGAAGATGTAATGCACCTATAACTGGAGCTGCTGTTGGGCCGGAGATGCTGGAACTGGTAGCACTTAGCTGGAAGAGGATGCAGTTTGAAATAACGATCCATTCAACGCACAAAGACTTTGGGATTAAAAACAATTTGTTAGATTTTTGGTTTTCCACAGCAGTCTGGATGAGAATTGCAGGCCATCTGGTAAGCCTGCATTAAAGCTACTACAGATTTCATAAATAACATTAGTGGCATTTTTTTTTTAAGTTATGCAGCTGCAACGAATGTTGCCAGGAATGTGTTTAATTGTGAGCCTGGCCATGAAAAGAAATGTTTTGGAAGGACATGGTGTAAGAGTAATTTTAACTACGAGACTGAAATTTGTGTGCTTCTGTTTTCTTTTATTTTTGTTAGATAAAATATCGTTCCTTAAATGCCAGAAGTGTTACTTCAGCCTTGTTAATGAGATCAGAATTACTTTTCCTGTTCGGAAAGAACATAAGGGATTTGATTTGCGCAGCATTTAACACCAGCTGCTGTCATAACAATGGCCACCACCAATTAGAGAAAACCTAACAATCGCCCATCGACATTCAATAGCATTATATGCTGAATACGTCACTATCAACATCTTGGAGTTTTTCATAGAGCAGAAACTGAGCTGGACTAGCAGCATAATTTCTGTGGCTAAAAGAGAAATTCAGGGGCTAACAATCCTGCAGCGTTTAACTCACCTCTTGTCTCAGCAAAGTCTGGCCACCAACAAAAATGCATAAAGTGAGACTGTGGTGGAATTCTCTTTATTTAAATGCATGGCTGCATCACCAACGTCACTCAAAAAGCTTGACACCATAAAGGACGAAGCAGGTCTCTTGATTCACACTCCAAACACAACCAGCCGCTCAGCCCACCATCGACGTGCCTTGATGGCAGTGTGTATGATCTGCGAGGTACACTCCAGAAACTCACCCATACTCCTTAGGCAGCTCCTTCCAATCCTGCAACTTCGATCATCTAAGAAGGCAGGGAAAGGAGGTACATATGAACTCCATCTCCTGGATGTTCCCCTCTGAGGGTCTCGTTCTGCTCACTTAAAAATAAATCGCCCTTGCTTCACTGTCACCTGGCCAAATGCAAGGGACTCCCGCCCTGAGGGTTTACATTCCCGCAGTGAACTAAAGCTTTTGAAGAAGAAAGATATCTATCAAATTACTAAAGGAAATTAGACACGGGCAATAAATGCTGGCAGCGCCAGTCACGTTCACATGCCAAAAATGAAAAAAAAAAGAAAAACTGCGCAAATCAAATTTGGATTTGGGGGCAATAATTCAGGCTGAATTGACTTTTATTTGCGGCGAATTGAACATCAATTATACATAAACAAAGCATTGTTATGTCAGTAGAGAAATGCTGAGCGATCAGTTCTAGTGATTCCCTTCTTTGCAAGCTAGGTTTTTAATTTAGGCGTGGCTATTTATTACATTTCGTTGATAACCCGAAGGTCGGCTGCAGCAGGATTTCTAAGGGGCATACAATCGCTGTTATTAAGCAAAGGTAGGCGGAAGTAATGGGTAGGAAGGCAGAAAATTTAATAATATTCATGACGGCTCATGTCTCTCAAATTGGAAAGAAAATTAGCAACGCAAAACATTTTAATACTCGCCACTTTTTAAATAAATCGATGTATAGAGAGACCAGCCGTGCTCGTGCATAGAAGATGAACAGTCAGCATGTAATTACTTCAAGCAATAAAAATTGAAAATCGCATATTGGTCTATCTTTCAAGTGAAATGATTTTGAATTAAATGACGTCTTGCATCTATAGCTTTGCCCTTTGTGAAGATCACAAAATGACGACTGTGTGAATTAAGAATTCTATAACTAATTATATGTTTTTCTTCACCAGAATGAATCATTTTATTACATGTAATGATATGACTGAGAGGGAATAGGAGAATGAGCACATCGCGCCAAAAAACAGTCTGATGTTTACATTAAAACAAGGTAATTATTTGCGGACATGCATGATTGGAAGGGGTTTGACAGATTTTACACTGATTAGTTGTTTATTTTTGATGGACAATCAATATCAGTGGGAGTAGTCACGTAATTTGAAAAGAACATTTAGGTCGGGGAGGGTAAAATTCAATGTCAGCATGCACGAGGTGTCACCGCGGACTAATTCCACTCCCAATTCTCGTGTGTTCATGCATTCATATGATTTGTTGTTGTTCGTTGCACAACAACACACAAAGCCAGAAAAATAAGCAGATGAAAATTCACTGTGTAGAAGGAGCACACCAGTGTAACACAAAACATTAAAACGGGGCGGCCTTTGCAATTGCAAAACAATGGATAATAGCCGCCTAGGCATATTCAGAGACAACAATGATTGGATTGCTGGGTTTGGTGCAGTCGTTCTTAAAAGAGATCCACCTGCGAACGACGAGAAGAAAGGGAATGGCCGAGGGGTGATGCAATGGAAGCAGTTGACTCCTTACAGCAAGTCGGCATAATTATTTGAAGCATGCGTGAGCGCCGTACGTTTTTTTTTTTCAGAAGCGACAATGCTATGATTTCCACACAGTCCACCGCAGCACTGATGTGGCATGTACAGAGGTGCCTTAATTGTCCCAAATCATTCCAAATCTACGCTAGATTAAGGAAAAACGGAACGTATGCTGTTGATTTTTCAAGATCCAATTTTCATGCAAAAACAGGTAATTGCAACGTAGGGCCTCAAAAAAAAAAAGAATATGAGCATGAGCTGACTATGTGGCTTATTGCATCATCTGAGCTATTCAAACAAATGACGGCTGACGGTGGAAAACAACTGCACTTTACCGCCGACTCTGCATATCATTGGTTTCCCCACAGCCCCACAAATGTTCATTCGCAGCTTTCAATGTGTTAAAAATGTAACTTCCACAATTATTTGGTTTATAGAATTGCAATTAATCACAACCCTTAGAGTAGAGAAATGTTTCCACACCGCAGATCTAAATGATGACTACCTAATCCTGGGAATGCACCCTGCTGTTGTATTAACACCAGGGTGAAGAAAGAACATCTCAGTGATCACTGTGCCAAGCATGTGCAGCATTTTGCCTTTTCGATTAGGGCTTCCACCATTCTTCAAAACTTTCAGAGAATAAAGGCCGTATTTATTTGGTTTCTTATCATAGCACATACAATTCATTCCAGGCAGCAATCTAGTGAACAGTTTCCATGCCATATCCAATGCAAATATATCGCTCGTAAAATATGAAGACCAAAATTGCACAGAATTCCACTTGCGGCCTCATCAACATTGTATAATGGTCGCAAAACTTTGCAGTTTCAATACACCCATTCCGTTGAAATAAATAGCAGCTTGACAGCTTCCTTCCAATTTGCTTGCTGTGCCTGCATGCTATTTTTCGTGGTTCCATTTCCGAGGACCTAAGAACCTAACAGAGACCAAAGCCATTAACATTGTGGCACTGTGCAGGTAACAGCCTGCAAACTTGAAAATGCCGCATTTAGATCTAATGGTTATTTTCTGCTCCTGAACTAATCCATTGTCCATGTTAATGCATTGACACTATTAGAACTCCACAAGTCTTTTTGTGCCATATTAATGCTTTTTCTTCGCTGTCTATCGAATCCCTTCTTGGTATTCCAGGTAAACATTACTGAGCTGCTCCACTTCATCTACCACCAAAAAACCTAAAAAAAAAATCAAACACATTTGGCCTTCCGTAAAACCATACTGATATTATCAGAACAATTCTCACTCTCTAGCTGTAGTTTTAAGAAATCAATAATTACCGATTCCAACATTTTTTGTGACGAATGATGCAATCCAACAAATGAGTAGATTGTTTTTTTTTTTCTCTCTCTCTCTGTTCCTTCGTTCTTGAATAGCCGAGTTTCAGGAACCAACTTTTGGGGGCCCTTGCAGAATTGACGAAATGCTGTGAAATTCTTGCACCCATTTCTTTTAGATCGTCACATTGTGGTCCATCGTGGCCTTGGAATTTCGGACATTATATATTGTTTTTCATTACCTGTGCACTTTAATGGTTTATATATGATGACTTACATCCTGTGTCAGCTCCGAAGTTGACAACAATTGTTTTTACCATTCCCTTCCTTTGTCACAAAGCTTTGCATGATTTATATTTAATACTATTTTTTACTTCGTGAGCCAGCATGGATTAATGATTCTTGCCGGAGTTTACGTCTTTCAATGAAATGTAGGTTCTTGTATGCTTTAATTGTTTAGTTTTCCTTTAACGGTATTCTCTGTTTATGTAATGACAGATTTCAGTGCATTTATTGCAATGACCTCAGCCGGTTCTCCACTCGTACCGATATTCTTGTCTTTGCTTACTTTCTCGTGTTACTTGGGTTCTATCGCTTACAATATTAACATAAAATTAAATTGTTTTACAATATTTTTCACAAAGGATGTTTTACTTATGAGAAGGCAGATTTATAATTCCTATTTTCAAAATAATAAAGCTATGTTATATTATATTTAATATCTAATATAATTATCGGATGTTACTAAACTAATCTGTTCCATAACGGATTCAGGAAAAACATCAAATCTGCTAAAGAACACTTTGGAATTTGATTAGTTCACTGAATATGAAGATTATTCTCGTCTGCAGTCATTAATTAATATTTGCTGTAAGCTTCAATATTTTTGCCTCATGTTCTTTCCAAAGATATAACTGACATTCTGTTGACTCCCATTAGTGATTTCTGGCTCTTATCATTCATAATCCCTAGCTATACTTATTAAAGTTAACACTCTTCTGAACAATCTCACTAAAGTATTTATGTCATTATTTACTGTCAGTAACTTTATTATAAGCAATTATTTCTAAGTTCATTACAAATCATCGTTCTCTAGTCTACCTGTCTTTCCAAAATCTTGCGTAATTGGTTTATTTTTTAAACTTTATTTGCAATATTTTTATTTTCCTCGATTGAGATAAGCTCTATATTATGTATTTTTTTGTGCAAGTAGTTTACCTTCCTTATTGTGGATATTTCACGCATCCTGTTAACCAACCATCAGTTTTAGCTGTCTTTTTTACTACTCGTTGCTACATGGACATTACCTGGTTATGCATAATTTGTGGTTAAGCTATATATTCCTTTCAGGCCCACTCTCTTTGCCTTTGGCAACATCACTATACTGCTCAAAGACTTGAATTGTCTGCTTGGATTATTAAATTTCCCTCCAACTGAATACTGCGTAGCCCCCTTAGTCAAACCTCCCGCTGACCCTCTCGCCGCCTTCTATTAGAGTAAAGGCTAGTTGACACTGCCAATGCACAATTCACCAGTACACGAAACCCATCCAAGATAAATGCTGCAAATTCGGAAAGTAAGGTATATGTTTCCAGCCTAGTGTCGAACTCATTGAAACCCATGCTTCTTCACCATTGTTTGAGCGACACATTTATGTATTTAATGTTCTTGACCCTATGCTAACGGACGTGAGGCCTGTCAAGTTTCGAGAGATTATTGCCTTCGAGATCCTAAGTTTGAAATTGCATCCCAAATCCTCGTACTAAGTTTACGGGTTCTACCTAAATTGTTGCTCGCAATGAAATATTGCAAATTATCCCTCCCTCTATCCATTTTCTTCTAGCCCTGTGAAAGGATCTTCGGCCATGGCAGCAGACAACTATCTGCAAACCTTAGGGCGCAACTACAGAGAGTATCATGTATCCCTCCGCACCCTCCCGAAATATTAGCTCACTATTTCATCACGATCAGTTGATATACTCGTTCGAGAGGAATATAAGTCCCACCGAATGTGCGTGAACTTCTGTTAAAAATGAGATTCATCCTATTGGAGTTGTCCATGCAGGTTTTAGCTCATTTTGTATGTTGTGCAGATGGTTTCACAAATAACTCCGGTCTGTTAAGTCCGGTGTAAAGTCTCTTTCTAGATCAAATTAATAGTAAGAATATAGTTAAGTTTAATATATCGTACTGTGCTGTTTCTTCGCTAACTAAACATCAAAGGCAACATAAAAAAAAAATCACATCCAATGGGATTTTGAAAGCCCCCAGACAGGATGCATTACCGAACAAGATGCAAAAAACCGTCTGAAATCTGTTACACAACAAGCCATTCGGCCATTCCTAACCTTGCTAATCATAAATTGCTGGCGAGGCTAATTTCACGTCCCCATAAAAGAGCAGTGTCCAGGAGGACAACACTCTTGACTCAGAGGTCAAGGAACGTAAATAATGTGACGTGGCTTCCTGCCTCAACAGCCCACTCAGATAATGAGTTCCACAACCCTACCACAATTCGTGTAAAATTGTTCCCTCATCTCCATATTCCAGGGTTAATTACTTTAAATCTGTGTGCAGTGGTTATTTGCAATTCAAGAGGCACTGAACAGTAGATGGAAAACTTTGGTCAGATAGTGAGGAGAGATGGATCCAAGTGGGAGAAAAAGGTTCAATGACCACATGAGGTCAGTTGCAGGAAGCTAGATCTCCGTCTACAAAATATTGGGGTGGCAGGAGGCTGTGCTGAGAATTCTTAAGTTCTTCTTCACTCTCAGGTTCTGGAAGTCCTCTGTCCATATGCTAAGGAACTGGAGCTTCCTGAGCCTTCCTGTGTTTCCTTCCTCTCATCCCTCTTCGCAGCCTCCTCCTAATCTTTATCTTCCCCTTACTGGAGGCGGAGTCTCCAACTGAAATTAATTCCCATCTGTCCCCGACACTATTGAGATTTCACCGCTGTGTGAAGGACACAACTTGGCTCCATCAAAACAACCATCTAAATTAGAGGTGAGCTCTCCTCTGTCCACCAAAAGGAACAGTTTCTGCACTCGATGGTATTTGAAATGCAAAGCGGATCATGTTGTATCAGCTGGAGTTTTATACGCCGTCCCATTAACCTGGACAGGTAAAAATCCCCCCGCCCCCACCTCCTCCCCCATCGGAAATCTCGCCATGAAGGCGCATTGATGCCCTCTGACCTCATTATTGCAGTGAGGTGGGCAATTAATTATCTGAATTGTGTTTTACGTTCATACTTAATAATGCGCGACCGTTCCTTCTTGTTAGCAATGGCCTATTGGCGCCATATACGGCGCAGGACGTCCTCACGTCCCATAATAATCTACGTAAATCGAAAAATGCTCCGAGCATTGGGCGCAATAATTTGCCCTTAAAAAAACTAATTAACGCGGTGGGTCCACGATTTTTAAAACTTCCCACCTCAAATCTTTTGCGAAGCTGGCGGGATCGCATCGAAAACGGCGCACAACATCATCATCCCTGACAATACTTTTTGTAGAAATGGACGCTCCTGATTTAGGAGAGTATTCTTCAGTGCATTGGAAGTGGTGACATTCTGTTAAGCGCGTTTGTATCTATTTTGCAGCAAATAAGGTGTGATCGGGTGCTCCCCATGCCGCCCGGATGTTGGAATGCCAGCGACAGCCAGTAGAGGAAACCGCCATCTGAGAGAGATTGTAGTGCTCTGCCATTGCATGTATTTGTTATCAAGTCCAATCTTCTCTCGAACGATACCAGCATTTGAACATTTAAAAATAAAATACTACTGTACACAAAAACACAGACTAAATTTTACACAAATACTATTTAAAAGAAGGATCATTCCACAAATCTTTTTTAAAATCTTTCAATGCACAGTCAACAGAGCTGTTCCAAACACAATTCGCGTCGTCAAATGCGTTTTCTTCCGATAGCAGAATTAACCACGTAGATAGAAGGCAGTTTCTAATGCTTACTTATTTTTAGTTTGAAAGTGCAATCGAGAAGGCGTCAGACAGAGATTCACATCGAATACAAATTGTCATGAAGTTCTGAATATTAAACACCCATCAATGGAATAGTGCTTAACCAAATCCTAACACAGAATACGAATGAACTTGGGACATATAAATTGGCAGGCTATAAATACAGATCCGCGAGGGTCTATTGTCAGCGCACAAATAATTCTCCTATCACTGATTTTTACAAAATCATTGAGTGTAGAGTATCAACCGCACAGGGGCCGGAAATTCTGCTCTAAACTGTCACGATGGATGTAACATTTTGCCAAAAGGAGCTGTAACTTCGTGAAAAAATATTGTCATCGGGGGCAGAATAATACAATCACTCACCGAGCACAGCTGCCGCACTAGGTAGTAGTCAGCATTCCGACGTCTGGGCGCCCATCATTGCATGCCCGATAATGCACTAATTGGCTGCAATTAGTAACAGAGGTTGGTTAAACACAGCCATCACGCCCAAATAGTGTTGGTGCCCTGTCTTGGAAGAAGAAGGCAACTGGAACAAGGTAATGGCTAGCTTCTTAACGGACCCCTTGGCACGTGATAGTGTCAGCTGACCTATCATGTATTCAATTATCTGCATCTACTTTCCACATGGTTGATTAGTGCATAATCAATTCTGATCACGTAAGTCGATTTTATTATTTGCTATCATTAAACTGAAAGACAGCAAATATTGGAATGGTGAGGTAACACCAGAAAATTCTGGAAACTCTCAGCAGCTCAGGTGATTTATGCGGAGAGAGGAATAGGGTAAATGTTTCGGTTCTGTTTGGCTCTTCTTCAGAGCTGAAGAGAGGTAGATATTTCACGGTTTTAACATGTTGAAGAGAGGGGGTGGAGGAAGAAGACCAAAATAGACGTTTAGTGCTCAGGAGAAACATGCAAAGCTGTTAAGAGCAAAGGGCAATAAGAGCGTTACTTTTAGTGCAAAGGATTTAGGGAAGTACGCTTGCTGAAAAAAATATGAGAGAATATGTCGTTGTAACCACAGAAAAAGCGTATTGGCTCCTTCAAGCAAAACCCTAATTATGGGCTGTCTCTGCGGCGAGGAGTGCTTTGGCAAAAGCATGAAAAATTGAGTTCATAATCTGAATATGTTCAACCTGACGTTATGTGCAGAAGCTTATAGATGCCTACTTGGAAGATCAGGTGTTGCTCCTGTAGTTTCGCAAAGCAACAGGAAAAACAGCACTTCGTCTTCAAATTAAACACTAGTCGGTCTTCTGCACATAACATGACTTCAACAAATTCAGACAAATAACTCTTTCCTCCATTTATTATTTTATTTCCCAACCCGTTCCTAGCCAAAGACCAGTCGGCGACTTGTTATTAATTCTACATTTGAAAAGCGTTGGCCCTCTTTCCGCAATTCATACATTGTGCTATCTAATTTATATGCACCTCTTAACACTTGTCATGGTCTTTAAATTATCATGAGCATTCCATTTGCTTTGCTTCTATGACATGTTTGCAAAATCTGTCCTGAGCTCCCGCCTATCTCTGAACTTTTTTTGGTCTACCTGCTTCACTTATTCTGTTCAACAACATAACATTTCTTTCTCACTTCAGCTCTGAAGAAGTGTCACAAGAACTCGATCGTAAATTGGTCTATACCTCCACAGCTGCTACCAGGGCTGCTGATCATTTACCAACATCTACTGTTTATACTTTGAATCTTAAATAATAACAATGTTCAAATCTGCCAGGATCTTAAAATTTCTGCATTTACATCTATTGCATCGTTGTTTGCATAAGTGAAAACGTCATCAGAGCGAGGGGAGAGGCATTACAGAAGGAAGCACGCTGCCCCGAGATTCAGTGAGGCAGGGTTTGGTGCCTTCCTGCATATAGTGTAACATAAATATCACCAGCACATTCCAGGCGCTGGGAAGAGAAGGGAGCTGAGGCACACTCATGCTCTGTGGGAGAACGGGCTTTAACAGCGCTGATGTAGCTCTGATGGAATTGGTCCCTGACCCACAAAAGTCTCAGTGACCTCGTGACGCCAGTTGCTGGTAGTTGCACCTCTGCCTATATAACCTTCTTCCAGCATAAGTTTGTTGCTGTCTCCCCTGAGAGTTTCTGAATGAAACCCTGACCCTCTGCGCCTGCTGCTGCTTTGTTCCCTTCCCGAGCAAAAACAAGACCCTGAGCCACCCCGTGTTTCCTGCATCCCGTCACACTTCTCCTCTCCATCCTCCTGATAATCATTCCCAGCACACGCCCCTCACACCTCAATGATGATGTGTCAGCATCTGAGAAAAAAAAAAATCCTAATTGATTCCTACACAATTCATCTCTCACCCCTGGTAATGTACAGGTAAATAATGCACCTGATGAGCCCTTTTAATTGGAGGACATGTTTCCACATGAACTATAAACTTCAGGTCCTTCTGCCACTTAAATGAGGAGGTCCTGCTATGCTCGATCAGCAAAATTGACATTGGCTTCATCTGCAATTTCAAAACCCGGCAAAACAAGGTTGCCCTTAAAGAAAATACATTCCCTGTTTGCCATATTCTTGGAATACCCTCTTTCTATAGACCTTTCACTGCGTTATTGGGTGCTTAATTGGTTCAATTTCCTTCGATGTCGAAATTTAAATCATGCAGACAGGTTTCCGCTGCTACTACCCGATTGATTGCTTTATAATGGAAATCAAGCTTAATGACAAAAACCGGGCTCCAGAACTTCTAACAACCTATAAGGTGCTCCAAAATTCGAAATGTTCCCGAACCTGGAGATTAAAATTCAGACCCAGCGTTTGCCGGGAATTTCAAACTTCTTGCCAATTGTGCTGATCTGGGAAACACCCTATACTGAGACGTACATGCAAAATTCCAGATAGATCCCATTGTGGTATCGGATTAATTACCAGAAATAAGTTAGAACAATTAGAATCAATTCCAGATGCTGTGCAGCTATAGCACTGGCTAAGCATCCCCACCTAAGCCATGATGAAACAGCCCCAGCCCCAATTCTCATCGCCCTCATCCATTGCCAGCGCTGATATTTACATAATAAGAACTTACGTTCGACCAAGCTGCCCTCGATGGTAGGCCCCAGGCACCCACTGCACTACACAGGTCTCGCCAGTTCTGAGTCGGAAGTTCGGGTGAGATAGGAGTGGTTGGAATACAAGTTAGCACAAGCGGAGTGGCAATTAGAATCAAATGACACTCCACCAAAATATATATTTAAAATAGGTGGCACATTGGAACTAGTTGCAGTAGAAGGCCATTAGGACCTTCAAGCCTGCTCCACCATTGAATATGATCCTTGCTCGCCCTTTATCCCAATGCCCTGTTCCGTTTTAAATGGTGCTAAAAACGTCGGTATTCATACAATTAAGCTGAGAGTTATACATGCAGGTACGTGGAACATTTAGGAAAATGGATGTCATGGTGGCCTTGATTACATGACTTTCAACCTGCAAAAATGGAACACGGTTCTACAAACTATATAGGGCTTTGGCGAGACGACACTTTGTGTGGTGTACACAGTTTTACATTCCATTTTTAAAGAACCATGGAGATACTTCGGATGTATTATAATCTTCATGAAGTTACTTCCAGTAACGAGAGGTGTTGCCGTCAATGAGAGCCTGAGTTAGTTGTGTCTATGTGTTCTGAAGTCCAGGAAGAATGTGAGGAGAATAAGTTGAGGGTTTCAAGATGATGGAGGCTATTGAAAGGTAGTGGGCAATGTATTTTTTTAATTCTGCAAAAATAGATAGAAAACTGAAACATCATAATGGAACAATTATTTGCGTGTGCTATTAGACAAGATTTCTTCACTGATAATTAGATTAACACTGGAATTCTGCAGCCGCACATATCTGCGTGCTGCATATTTGTGTATAGAGAAGGGTAAGATCTCTCCGGCTTGATGGGATATGTAAAGCGGTTGGCAATGCCGACTGGAGTCAGTAGAGCAGCCATGAATGCACCTCAGCAGAAGAGAGTGGAAATACGTCGAAGTCCTGTTGCCTATCCTTAGATTCACATGTCTTTGTGTTTCTTTCTCGTGCAGTACGATAGTATGCGAGTAAAGAATTTGAAGAAAATAACAACCCCGTGTCATAAATCAGATGCCGTGGAAAGCGGATTTCCTTGATCATCGTTTACAAAAATTCATGGAGTTGTTAATAGACGAGACTGATTAGAGAATCACACTTTCTCAACGTCAAATAAAGATATCTTTCAGCCCACCATGTCTGCAACGCCTCTCCAAATGAGCATAATGACATGGTACCATTACCCTGCAAATTGTTTCCCTTCAAATGATCATCGAATGCTCTCTTGAACAATGGATTGCAGCTGCCTCAAAAACACTGTCCGACAGTGCTTTTAAGAACTGAAGCAATCGTTGTGTGAAAAAGTTGCACTTTTAAATTTCCAAATCATTCTATAACCGTGCCATGTCATTCTTGATCTTATTACGAGTGAGAACGTCTTCTCCCTAACTATTCTGCCCATCCGCCACGTTATTTTGAACTTCTCTAGCAAATCTCTTCTCAGCCTTGTTCTATCCAAGGAGAATATTCTTTACTTTTACAAACTATTCTCAGAGCTGAAGTTTCTCATCTCAAGGGCAATTCTTGTAAACCTCTCCTGCACTCTCACCAATGTGTTCACCTCCTCCTGCTAATATGCTGCCCAGAACGGTATACAATATTCCAACGAAGTTTAACGAGTCACTTACATAAATCTTGTATAAGCCCCCTGCTATTGTACTTCATGCCCTCATTAATAAAGCCAAGGATGCTATATGCTTTATTTATCTGTTCTCTCCACCTATCCTGTCGACTTCACTGATCTATGCAGATGCATACCCAAGTCTTGCACACTTAAAAATTTAATCCCATATTCTGTATTGTCCGGGCCAGCTTCCTCCTACCAAAATTCAGCACTTCACACTTCCTAACTTTTAACGTCTGATTACGCATAATTTCCGTGTCCACCAATTCGTCCCTGTCACATTAATTTCCACACCGCCGTCCTCTGAACATTCACAAGCTTCACATAATTCACAAATTTTGAATTGCCCCCCCTGCACAGCAAGATATTCGAGTTCAAGTACAGTGGGGCTCCTAGTACCGACATCTGGGGGACTCCAGTACAAAACTGACTCCAGCCTGAAAATTATGCATTAACTATTACGCACTTGGACAAATTTTGTTTAAACATTTTTGTATCCGCATGGCTGCTCTACCTTTTATTATATGAGCAAAAGCTTCCATCATAAGTGTGTTTGTGGCATTTTGTCAAATGCATTTTGAAATTCCACCTACATCACAGCAACCGCATTAAGTTCATGATTGTTTATTGTTACATCTTTAAAAATGACTTCAGCAAATTACATAAACACTATTTCTCGTTTAAAAATCAATGCTGGCTCTTCCTTACTTACCCCCCTATGTGATGGCTAATTCTATCCCGAATAAATATTTCTAGAATCTTGTCCACTACTGAAGTTATACTACCTGGTCAGTAATTGCTTGACTTTTGCATTTAATTTTTCTGAACAAGGGTGTAATGTGTGCAAAAATCTAAAGTCCTCTGGCACTGCCAATGAGTCTTGGTGAGACTGAACGATTATGGAGAGTGCCCCTGGAATTTCTACTCTCAAGTTACTAAAGAACCTTGAATGCATCTTAGACAGTCCTGGTTCCATGCCAATTTTAAGTAATGACATGCTATTCAATGCTTCCCCCTTCTCAATTTTGAAACCTTCTAGTGACATACATTCTTCGCTTGTCACCACAACCTAAGTAGCCTCTGCCTCCTTGCTAAAGCTGGATGGAAATTATTCATTTAATACCTCAGCCATGGCCCCCCCGTCCATATGAAAATTCACTTTTTTTGGTCCTTAATCAGCCCTACTACTCCTTTTAGCACCATTTTGCTCTGTATATGCCTACAGATGGCTTTGGGATTGCCTTCACGTTGACTGCCAGGCTTTCTCACAATCTGTCTTTGCTCCTCTCATAAGCTTTTTCACCTAGCCGCTGAAATCTCTGAATTAATTTTGTTTCTCAAATGTATTTTCTGCCTGACACCAGTAATAAGCACATTTTTTCGTCTTTATCTTGATTTCAATCTCATTCTGTATCCAAGGAGCGCTGGATGTGTTTGCATTATCTTTCCCCTTTGATGGAATATACCTTGCTTGTGACAGAACCAATCCTTTTTTGAAGCAAGTCCTTTGTTCTGCTACTTTTTTTCGCTGCCAATCATTCGCTCCAGTATATGTGCCCCAGCTCCGTTCTTGCCCCATTAAAGTCAGTTCGTTTCTATTTAATTATTTTCATTCGGGATTGCATATCGTCCGGTTCTATTATTATCCTAAATTGCACAATGCTAAGATCACTGTGTGCAAAATGATCCACCACTGGCAGTTGATCAATTTGACTGGCCTAATTACCAAAAACCATATCTTTTGTTGTTGGATTGGACACATATTGGATACAATTCTCCTCAATACATTCTACGAACTCTGTACACTCTCCGGACACATGAATCCAATATCCTAGTCTATATTTGGGTAATTAAAGTCACCTGTTATAACTACTCGTTAGGTCCTGCATATCTCTGCAATTTCCCTGTGGATTCGTTCTATCCCATCCTTCTCAAGATTGACATCCTATAGGCTATCCTGAGCAAATTAAGTGCATAGTTTTACTTTCCTTAGCTTTATGCAAATTGGTTAATCCTTGAACAGCCTGGGACTTCCTATTCATTCCACACTTCAATACTCTCTTTAACGAACACTGGCATTCCTCCTCCTTCCCTTCCTTTCTGATGTCTTCTGAACATCTAGTAGCGGTCATTATTTAACACGCCGTTCTGCCTGCATTGGGCCACAACATCATATTGCACATGGCAACCTGTGCCTATAAATCCACCATCTTATTTACTTTGCTCTGTGCATTCACATAAATTTATTGTAGCCCTGATTTACATTGTGTTACATTCTCCCTTTTCCAGACTTTGTCAGTTAACTAAATATCCACTATACACTACAGATGCTGTAATGAAATAATTCTATCTGTCCCTCCTGGTGTTTTGTACACCCTGGTATGCCTCTTATATTTTTACTTTTGGTTCTCAATTTGCTGTCGAGTTAACTTCAAACCTTCCCAACAGCACCAGGAAGGCATTCATTCACAGCTGTTCAGGTGCAAGGCATGCAGCTTGAACCGTTGTCATCTCCGGCCAGACTCAGTCCTAGTGTCCGGATGACATAAGGCTCATCCTCCTGCACAATCTTTGAAACCTCTTAAACCTTGTTGCCCAATTTCTATAATCACTGTCCACTTTCACTGGGGGCAAATTTGTGATTACTACACTACAGTTCCTGCTCGCTAATTTTCCACCTGGCTCACTAAATTACGATTGCAGGACAAAATCCTCCTTCATACCTAAGTCATATGTCTCATTGTGTACAGGGACACCTGGCTGATCACTCTCCCAAGACAAATGTCCAACAGTTGGTCTTTGGCACCCTTTACTTTGGAACTAGGGAGGCAACAAAGCAACCTGGTTTGAAGACTATGGCCACAGAGGCGCCTGACCTTTTCCCGAACCAATGAATACCCAACGAGCATAGCTCTTCCTTTATTCTTCAACCCCTACAGTCAATCCAAGCCGCTCGTGATGCCACAGACTTGTCTCTGAATGCATTCCTCTAATGAAACAATTCTGTCTCCAGCTTCCGAAGCGGAACACTGAGTTATGAGCCAGAACCGAGTAGACTCCTCCATTACCTGCCTTCTAAAATTGCACTGTTTGATGGTCACCGATTCCCTTTCTGTATCCTGGCGTTTAGGCGCCTGTGTGGCCACCTGCCTGAATGTGCTATCCATGGAGCTCTTAGCCTTGTGTATTCACCACAGTGACTCCAAATCGAGCTCTGGATCCACAGCTCAACTTTCTGCATTTGACAGCATAGAGTCAAGCATTCATACAGGTCTACAGCATAGGTGAAGGCACATCGGCGTGTCAATTATGGGCCATTGAAACACGTATCAGGCTAATCTAAGCACATGTTCCAGTACTAGCACCATAGCGTTTTATGTCATTGCATCACAAGTGCACATCCAAATACATATTAAATGGTATGAGGGTTTCTGCCTCTACCACACTTTCAGCCAGTGAGTTCACCCTCTGGGTGACGTATTCTGCCTCACTTCTCCACTCATCCTCCTGTCTCTTTACCTTAAATCACTGTCCACTGGTTATTGATCCCTCCACCAAGTGGAACGTTCTTTTCGCAATCAATGTTCCTCTTAATTTTACATACCTCGATCATGTCCTCTCTCAAACTCGTCTGCTCCAAGGAAAATAACTCCAGTCTTTGCAACTCTCCTCATAACTAAATCTCTCCAGCGCAGGCAACATCATAGCAAACCTCCTCTGCAGTCTCTCCAGTGCAATTGCATCCTTCATGCAGTAAGGATTCCAGAACTGCACGCAAATCTTTATCTGCAGCTTAAACACCATTTTATACAGTCACATCATAACTTCTCTGTTCTTATACACTATGTCTCGACTAATTAAGGCAACTATCCCATAAGCATTCGTACGTAAATTAACAGAGAAGTTATGATGCGACTGTATAAAATGGTGGTTAAGCCGCAGGTAAAGATTTGCGTGCAGTTCTGGAATTATGCAACTGTTCCACTAACTGATGGGACAATTGGAGATGCAAACCTAAGCCTCTCGGATGTTCGGTTCTTCCCACAGTCCAGCAATTCGTCCTGTACTCACATGACTTGCCTGTCCTGTGCAAGGCGATTACATCACAATTATTGGGGTTAAATTCACCTACCTACTGTTGAGCCCACCCAACGAGCCTTTCTTTACTCTCCCGGAAACTAATGCTACCCTCTTTATTATTTATTACCCCTCCAATGTTCGAGTATTCGGCGAAAGTACTGGTATGCCTTCCTACATTCAAGTCTAAATCGTTTTTATATGCCACAAACAAGAAGGCACTGATACCAATGCCTGTGGAACCCTACTTGACAACAGGCATGCTGTGCGTCCAGCCGCAAAGCCAATTCTAGATTCAATTTGCCAAACTCCTTTTGATCCCATGGACTCTTACATGCATTATCAGTCTCCCATGTGATACCGGATCCAAACCCTTGATGAAGTTCAAATAGACTAGGTCAAATGCATCGCTATGAAAACAAAAAAACTGCGGATGCTGGAAATTCAAAACAAAAACAAGAACAGAATTACCTGGAAAAACTGAGCTAGAAACATCAACTCTTTTCTTCTCCGCCGATGCTGCCAGATCTGCTCAGTTTTTCCAGGTAATTCTGTTTTTGTTTTTGTTTCAAATGCATCGCTAACATATGCACATCTGGTCAGCTCTTCGAAGTATTCATTCAACTTGGTCAGACATGACATCCCCTTAACAAAACCATGTTCACCGTTCTTACTTAATCCCTGACTCTCCAAAAGTAGGTGAATTATGTCCCTCAGAATTGCATCCAATATTTTTCACAAAACTGAGTTAAGATTGACTGGCTTCTAATTCCCTCATTTATCCATTGCTCCCTTCTTGAATAACTGTGCTACATTGGCTGTCCTCTTGCCCTCTGGCACCTCTCCTGTGGCCAGAGGGGCATGCATAAATATTGCTAGCGCCCCTGCTATCTCCACCTTGCCTCATTCAACAACTATGGACACATTTATTCCGGTCCTGCAGATTTAATATTTTTAAGACTGCCAGGTTACTTAGAAACTTCCCCATTTCTATGAAATTTTACAATTATATGACATTCCTACTGCCAGTTTTCAAAACCCATGCCATCTGTCTAACTTGTGGGAAAGGACAGAAAATATTAATTTAGAATACTTACTGCGTCTTCCAGCTCCACAAACACGTTATAGCTACAGTAATTAATAGGCACCAGTCTTTACCATGGGTTCCTCTTAATCTTAATGCTCTTGGGAAAAAAAACTTTGCATTTTTCTTCATTGTACCTGCCAAGCTGTTCCAAAGCACCCTTTTTGCTCTCAAAATGTTATTCCCTCTGGTATCCACAATAAGTCAACATTTCCGCTTTATATTATCATGTTTATCTCTCTACATCCAGTGTTTCCTGGGTTGTTGGTGGCACCCTTTATCTTTCTTGGAATATGCTAGCCCTGCAGTTTCACTATTTCCTTCTTGAATACTTCCCACTGTTCTGACGCAGATTTACATAAAGGTAGCTGCTCCCAATCCACTCTGGACAAAATCATATCTGATATTAACATCTGACTTCCTCCAATTTAGAAGGTGGATTTCTAGCCCATCCTAGTCCTTTTCCAATACAAACCTTAATCTAACGGAGTTATGATCACCATCTGCAAAATGCTCACGAATTGTTACCTTTACCACTTGCCCGGCTAAATCCATAAAATTAAGTCCAGGTCTCGTGTAGTACCTTCTAACTACTGCCTTAAAAGCTCTCTGGATGCACATATTAAAAAATGAACTCCTTCTAAACCTATCACACTTTGACTACACCAATTAATGTTGGCGAAGTTGGAATACCCTACTATTACTGCAATATTGTTTTTACACTTCTGTGAAATTTGCTTACACATCAGCTCTATTTCTCCGTGACTTTTTGGGACCTATTGTGCACGCCGAGCATTGTGAGTGTTCCTTCTTTGTTTTTAAGTTCGTTTGAGGAGACTTCTAAGATCTCATCCCTTCTTACTGCTCTATTGGATTCCTTGATCAATATTGTGATACCCCATTCTATGTGTCCTTCATCCCTGTCTCCCCTAAATACCTTATGTCCTGTAATATTGTTATAGAAATGAAGAACTGCGGATGCTGGAAATCCAAAACAAAAACAGAATTATCTGGAGAAACTCAGCAGGTCTGGCAGCATCAGAGGAGAAGAAAATAGTTGATGTTTCGAGTGCTCATGAAACTTCAACAGATCTGAGCAATATTAGGAGAGGGGTGAAATATAAGCTGGTATAACGTGGGGGGTGGTGGGGGGGGGGGGGTGGTGAGAAGTTTGGTGGGGAGAGGTGGTGTGGTTGTAGGGACAAGCAAGCAGTGATTGGATCAGATAATCAAAAGATGTCACAGACAAACAAACAAAGTGGTGATAAGGTGGTGAAATTATCTAAAGGAATGTGCTAAATAAGAATGGAAAGCAGGACAAGCAATGTACAGCTCTAGTGGAGTTGGGTTGGAAAGACTAACTGGGCATAAAAGGTATAGTTTTAAAAATAATGGAAACAGGTTGGAAAAGAAAAAATGTATACAAATTATGGAAAAAACAAAAAGAAGGGGGAGGAGGTGGAGGGAGTTCAACATCTAAAGTTGCTATATTCAATATTCAATCCGGAAGGCTGTAAAGTGCCTCATCAGAAGATGAGCTGCTGCTCCTCCAGATTGGAACAATGCAGCAAGCCAAGGACAGCCATATGGGCAAGAGAGCAGGGTGGAGTGTTAAAATGGCAAGCGACAGGGAGGTTTTGGTCTTTCTTGCGGACAGCCAACATGTGTTGCGAAAAGCGATCTTTCAGTTTACGTTTGGTCTCTCCAATGCAGATGAGATCGCATTGGGAGCAAAGAATGCATTATATTAACTTACAGGAAATGCAAGTGAAATCTGGCTTCACTTGAAAGGAGTGTATGGGCCCTTGGACGTGAGGAGAGAGGAAGTAATTTGGCAGTTGTTGCATCTTTTGCGTGGGCATGGGAGGTGCCACAGGTGGGGGTTAAGGAGTATAGGGGATGATGGAGAAGTGGACCAAGGTGTTCCCGAGGGAATGATCCCTACAGAATTTCGCCGGTGAGGGTGAAGGCAAGATGTGTTTCTTGGTGACATCTTGCTGGAGTTGGTGGAAATGGTGGTGGGTGATCCTGTGAAAGTGGGGTGATAACAGAATACAAGTGCGACCCTATCATGTTTCTGGGAGGGAGGAGAAAGTGTGAGGGCAGATGCGCGGGAGATGGGCACTGTGTACGACAGTGGGTGGAAAACCTTGGTTAAGGAACAAGGAGGATATGTCAGAGGAACTGTTTTTGAAGGTAGCATCATCAGAACAGATGAGGCGGAGGTGAAGGAACTGAGAGAATGGCATGGAGTCCGTACAGTAAGCGGGGTTTGAGGAGCTGTAGTCGAGTTAGCTGTGGGAGTTGGTAGGCTTGTAATGGATATTGGTGGACAGTCTATCACCAGAAACTCAGACAGAGAGGTCAAGGAAGGGAAGGGAAGTGTCAGAGATGGACCATGTGAAAATGTGGAAGGGTGGAGACTGGAAGCAAAATTAATAATTTGTTGTTGGTCCTGACGAGAGCATGAAGCAGCACTGAAGTAATAATCGATATACCATAGAAAGAGTTTCCGGAGGGGGCCGGAGTACGACTGGAACAACGAATGTTCCACACACCCAAAAAAGAGACAGGCATTGCTGCGGCCCATGTGGTTACCAGTAACCACAACTTTTATTAGCAGGAAGTGAGAGGAATTAAAATAGAAATTACTCATAGTGAGAACAAGCTCAGCCAGACAGACAAGAGTAGTAGTGATTGCAGAGGCTGGTCGGGTGATAAGAGAAGACAATAGGGACCCTATCATGTTCCTGGGAGGGAGGAGAAGGCATGAGGGCGGATGGATTGCAGATGGGCTGGACACGACCCAACTCCACCCCATTTCCATTTTTTTCCCCATTCCGGTTGTTTTTTTTTCCAATAATTTGTGTAGATTTTGTTTTTCCTACCTATTTCCATTGTTTATAAATCTATACCTTTTATGCCCTGTTAGTCTCTCCACCCTGCCCCCCAACCCCACTAGAGCTGTACCTTGGTTGGCCTGGAAACCATTCTCATTTAGTACATTCGTTTAGAGAACATCTCCACCTTCAACACCCCTCTGTTGTTTTTTTCTGAGATATCTTTTGATTATCTGGTCCTATCACTGCTTGCTTGTCCCTACAAACACACGACCCCCACTTCTCTACCCGCACCCCAACCCCAACTTTAAAACCACTTATATTTCACCGCTCTCCTAATATTACTCTGTTCTGCTAAAGGGTCATGAGGACCCGAAATGTCATCTCTTTTCTTTTCCGCTGATGCTGCCAACCCTGCTGAGTTGTTCCAGGTAATTCTGTTTTTGTTTTGGATTTCCAGTATCCGCATTTTTTTGTTTTTATCTGACTGGTGTTTATTTTACTGCCACTACCTTGAAGATGTACTGCTCCTCTCTCCAACAGGATTTCTGGATCTCTCTTTTACCTTGTTCACCTTCATTGCCTTCCATTCCTCTACTGGTGTTTGACAAGGTGTTCAGTAAAACCCACTTTCACAGCCATATTACCTTTCTCTGTGACTGTCTCCGTCTTCAACTTAACCCACGTGGATGTCAACGGAAATTCCATTCCCTCTTGATACAAACCCAGCCATGGTTACAGGTATCTCCAGGACGTAAAACTTTTCAAGACTGCTGTTCCCGTCACGTTCTGAGATCCAAACTCAGTGCCATGCGCTGCCATACGAACACACTAGGCCTCTACCTCCAGCCGCACCGCTGCACCCTTTTTCAAAGATGCACGTGCCCCCAGTTTAATTTTATTCTGCATCTCATCCAACGCCTCAACAAGAAACATCTTCTCTTTCACACAAGTGCTAAGGAAAGCAAGCTGCAACAACCCATTGACACCAACACCCATCTAGGACCTCCACCCTGCCTGTTCCTCCATCCCCACCCCATCTTCCAATCTCAGCCCCGGCCGTGTATTCACTATACCCACCGACCTTCCCCTCTCTGAAGCTGAACGCTCAGTGCTCAGCAAAGGAATTAGTTCCCTACCCGTGTGCCCTCATCTCAATGAATTTTGGCCTTGGCACGATGCTGAACTCTTCTTCTGCCGTCTTCATCTCAATGCTCACTTTTCTGGGCAGGTGTCCTCTCCCCATTCAACGGATAATTTTACCCACCTCCAATATTCTTCCTCGACCTGGACCACTCCCTCTGGATTCTTAACTTCTCTTGATCTTTTCATTGAGAAAAGTCGGCATGACATTAGTTGTCTCAATTTCTCTGCTCCTCTCACCCATTCTAATCTGACTCTGTGAACTTACTGCACTCCGTTCTCTGCGGTCCAACCTCAACAGTGTCATCAAACCTGCTGACATGTCTGATGCTGTTGCTGTCGGGCGCACTGACAACTCTTTCTCGGAGGCTGAGCGTTAACGCTCAGTCACTTCCTCCTACCTCTCCCTGGACCATGACGCCACCACTGAACATCACGCCTTCATTTCCAAGACTGTCAATAAATTTGTCTCCCCTAGTGATCTTCCTTCCACAGCTTCCAACTTGATGCTCGCCCAATCTGGGACGGCCCGCTTCTACCACTTACCCAAAATCCACAAACAGAACTGTCCCGGCAGACCAATTGTGTCAGTGTGTTCCTGCCCAATGTAAGTCATTTCTCGTTATCGTGACTCCATTCTCTTTCTCCTTGACCAATCCCTTCTCAAATACATCTGTGATTCCTCTGACACCTTACGTCACATCTACAATTTACAGTTCCCTCGCTCCAACCGATTCCTCTTCACCATGCATGTCCTATCCCTCTGCACCTTCATCTCCCACCAGGATTGTCTGAGGGCCCTTAACATCTTCCAGAACAGAGGCCCACAAAATCCCAATCCACCACTTATCTCCTCCGTCTGGCTGAACATGTTCTCACAGTGAACAATTTCTCCTTTAACTCCTCTCACCTCCTACAAATAAAAGATCTGGCTTTGGATACACACATGGCTCCCAGCTATGCTTGTCCACTTATGGGGTACGTGGAAGATTCCTTGTTCCAGTCCTACTCCGGCCCCTGCCCACAACTCTTTCTCCGGTACATCAATGATTACTTTTGTGCTTCTTCAGTCTCTGTGGCGGGATATGGAAAATTGTTATTAATTTTGCTTCCAATCTCCAGCCTTCCATCATTTTCACATGTTCCATCTCTGACACTTCCCTTCCCTTCCCTGAACTCACTGTCTCAATTTCTGGTGATAGGCTCGCCACCAATATCCGTTACATGCCGAGCAAATCCCACATGTAACTGAACTACAGCTCCTCACCCCCCCACTTTTTGTAGGGAGTCCATTCCATTCTCTCATTGCCTTTGGCCTTGTCGCATCTGTTCTGATGATGCTACCTTCAAAAACAGTTCCTCTGACAGGTCCGCCTTCTTCCTTAAGAGAGATTCTCGAACCACGGTCGTTCACAGGGCCCTCAACTGTGTGGGGCCCATCTTCCACGCATCCAACCTCATGACTTCTCCTCTCAATCAGAAACCTGATAGGGTCCCCCTTGTCCTCACTTATCACCCCACCAGTCTCCGCATTCAAAGGATCATCCTCCACTATTCCCGCCAACTCCAGCTTGATAACATCACGAAACCTATCTTTCCTTAACCCACCCCCCCACTAGGGTAGGGTGGTTGGGGGGGGGGGGGGGGGGGGGGCAAAGTGGCTTCCGGGACACCTTAGTCCAGTTCTCCATCACCCCTTACTCTTTCTCTAGTACATCGATGATTACTTCGGTGCTGCTTGATAATCTGTGGCGGAACATGGAAAACTTATACTAATTTTGCTTCCAATCTCCAGCCCTCCATCATTTTCACATGTTCCATCTCTGAAACTTCTCTTCCCTTCCCTGACCTCACTGTCTCAATTTCTGGTTACAGACTTGCCACCAATATCCATTACAAGCCTAGCAACTCCCACAGGTACATGAACTACAGCTCCTCACCCCCCGCTTCTGTAGGGACTCCATCACATTCTCTCATTTCCTTCCGCTCTGTTGCGTCTGTTCTGATGTTGCTACCCTCAAAACAGTTCCTCTGACATGTCCTTCTTCTTCCTTAAGAGATGTTTTCCAACCACGGTCGTTGACAGGGCCCTCTACTGTGTCGGGCCCATCGCCCGTTAATCCAACCTCATGCCTTCTCCTCACTCCCAGGAACATGATTGGATCCCCATTGTCCTCACTTATCACCCCACCAGCCTCCGCATTCAAAGGATCATCCTCCGCCATTCCCGCCAACTCCAGCATTATGACACCACAAAATGATCTTCCCACCACCACCAAGCCCCCCCAAAACCCACCCTCCCCCACCGTGTCTTCCCGTAGAGATCGTTGCCTCTGGGACACACTGGTCCACTTCTCCATCACCCCTTACTACTCAACCTCCACATATGACACCTCCCCATGCCCACGCAATAAATGCCACACTTCCCTCCTCTTCCTCTCTCCTCACCGCCCAAAGGCCAAAATAATCCTTTCAAGTGAAGTAGCATTTCACTTGCATTTCCTCTAGCTTATTGCACTGTACTTGTTGCTCCCAATGCGGTCTTCTCTACATTGTAAAGACCAAAAGTAAACTGGGTGACTGCTTTGCAGAACACCTGCACTCTTTCTGCAAAAAAGACCCAAACCTCTCTGTCGCTTGCCTGTTTAATACTCCACAATGCTCTTTTGCCCACATATCTGTCCTTCGCTTGCTGCATTGTTCCAGTGAAGCCCAACAAAAACTGGAGGGACAGCACCTCATCTTCCGACTTGGCACTTTACAGACTTCCAGACTGAATATTGAATTCAAAAACTTAAGATCTTGAACTCCCTCCTCCATTCCCACCTCCTTTAAGTTTCTTCCCCCTTCCGTTTGTTTTTTTTTTTTTAATAATTCATGTGGATTTTTATTTTCCCACTTATTTCCATTATTGTTAAATCTATTCATTTTATGCCCAGTTAGTCTTTAAACCCCACCCCAACTAGAGCTGTACCTTGCTTGCCTTGCTAGCCATTCGTTATTAGCACATTCATTTAGATAATATCACCACCTTCAACCACTCCTTGTTTGGTTGTCTGTGACATATTTTGATTGTCTGCTCCTATCACTGCTTGCCTATCCCTAAACCACGCCCGCTACCGCCCCCCCCCCCGAATTCTCTCCCCCATCCCCGACCTTAAACCAGCTTATATTTCACCCCTTTCTTAATATTACTCAGATCTGTTGAAGTGTCATGAGGTCTCAAAACGTGAACTCTTTTCTTCTCCGCCGATGCTGCCAGATCTCTTGAGGTTTTCCTGGTAATTCTCTTTTTGTCCTGGAAATTGTGCTCTCTGCACTGCCCCTTTCTAAACCATGTCTCTGTGACGGTAATGACATCATACTTCATTGTGTTAATTTATGCACTGAACTCATCTCCCTTATTCGTCATATTCCATACATTTAAATAAATAACATCCAAACTGGTCAAACTCCTCTGTGCCTTTCCTGGCCTAGAATTTTTATGCTTTTCCGATTCACTCGCTCTTTTATCTAATATTAACAGTATATGTTGCCCTGCTGAGCTTCCTGTCAGGGGCCCATCTCCCTGCCAAGTTATGTTTAACGGTCCCCAATAGCACTAGCAATCCTCCCCACAAGTAAGATGGTCTCATCTCTGTTCAGTTTCTACCACCCTCACTGCAATGATTCCATCGCCCCAAGAAAAGGACCCAATGCCCCAGAAATCTAAAACCCTTCATCTGCACTATCACTCCAGCCATGAATTAATCTAAACCTGCAATTTCTATGCTCACTAATGCTTCCTTCATGTGTGGTCGGCTAGGGCAAGGGCATTATCCATGACTTCACACATATTACAGGAAACGCATACTATTTGATGAGTTGTGCTGCCACACAATAAATCTACTTCAATGTCGTCAGATTTGTTTTAGTGTGGGTTATTTATATTACCTTATTATATCCACTATTTATTTTACTTCATCATGCCACTTCTCAGTTAAATCCATGCATATCAACTTAGAGGTTTATGTAATTTTCCAATTTACTCGCCAGTTCCTACTTACCTGGGCCGCTGCTCCTCTTCCAAAAAGAAAGGTAGAAAACAATAGGAGCATTTCGTCCCATCTCACCAAACTCCCAAAATCACGAATCTCCAATTGAAACACTCTAATGCATATAAAACAGCACCCCAGTGCCGATAAAGCCAACAGTATTAAATATCCTACATTAATACTCACTTCAAACTGCTCGTGCAATCATCATCAAACCATTATCTAATTGTAAAAGTAACAGAGATGGTTGAGGCCTGCTGTAAGGCTGAACTAAAATGCATATTTTTCAAATGCTTGCAGCATTTTTAAGTAATTGCTAACTTTTAAGAAGAGTAGAATTTAGGTAGAATTTAACCCTTCATTTAAACCTTAAACATCTTGAGTAACCAAACCCCTAAGGTATCTATCTCTTGCAGGTTCAAGGAAAACTCCAGTGCTAAGGCATATCGCTTGCTTGATTATCGGTTTCAGAATAGATAGCTGCTTTTTGTCAACGTGAATTGCATGGATGGTGATAACGAGGGAGAGAATGTTGCAAGACACAATTAGAGAGGGTTGGAGTGGTCTAGTAGCGGAGGTAGGGTCTCAGGTAACAGAGAATCAGAGAGGAACACCAGATCAACCTCGCCAAAAGTCCCGTGGACTTAACATGGTTCTGTTTGATTTTTGTTCGGCTCATGGTTATGTTTCGATTGCAAAAACATTTAATCTTGTGCCTATATTTAAAGGGAGCTGAAAATACGCCCCCAAGTGGCTGACTGCAATCTGTTAGCTGGAGAAAACAAGGGACAAATACATCATTGAATGATCCTTGAATGTATGCATTCTCGCAGAGTCAAATTGTGAAGTCTGAAGAATCCTCAGCACTTATAAAATGATTTCACACAATGGTACAGATAACAATTAAATTTCTGTGACTCGCTGAAAACTGCCACAGCTTGAAGCGAGACTGACGCCACGAGAGGATGCCTGCTGCATTGTATACTCTACTGAAGGATTTTTCAGTTCAAAGAAAATATAATCTGACCGGATGCGCCTCTCATTCCTCCGAAACGGTCGGCAATCTTTTATTGCACCATTTCTTCTGGAGCTTCACTCATGGTGTCTTTGGATGAAATGTTATGGCAGATATTCGCACGACGCGCAGCTTACCTTGTGGAGGAACACTCACCTCTTTTGCCTGATAATAGCACAATTGGATAACAGTAATTGACATTGAATTGCCCGTTTGTCAGTTGCCGATTAAAGCGATTCTCCAATAGAATTAGACAAAACAACTTAAAAGCGCAACTGGTAGGATGAATGATTTCGTAGGTAAATAACAACCCTCCCAATTCTAATAATAATGACATTCATAGCAATGATTGAAGCAAGTTATTCATAAAGTTATTGAACTGAACACAATGGCAGCGTTCGTAACAGGCTGAAAATCATTTTCAAAAACTCTTGGCTTTCTGAGGACATGTTTTTTTAGTGGGTTTCGCACATACTTTTGACTCATTCCTGCATGGAAGTCAGAGACAGAGGCGTCAAGTGTAGAAGGACATTTAATGACAATGAGTCAAAGTAAAACCTGGGGTGGATGCAGTTGGGACATTAGGTAAGGTCGTCAGAATAAATATGAGCGTAAAACATCCCTGACCCCAAATAGCATAGATAAAAACAAGTTGGTGAGAAAGGAAAGTAAGGTGATTAAACAATGAAATAAATTTCAATGCACAATAGATCCTAAACAGTATGTCGGCGATATAGTGTAGGATTTCTGAATGTCGGAAAATTTACAACTCAATGTATGTTTTTGTCTTTTTTTGGAGGAATGGGGCACATTACCTGTTGGTGACATGAACAGAATACCTGGATAGTGCTCCAATTATTGCCTGTGTCTTAATTCCAGTGAACTATTGGAATGAATTGCAGCAGAAAGTTGGCTTCTTATTCACCAATAGAGGCCGCAATGTATACCGAGGCGCCCTGGTATATAAAAGCAGATCTTCGTTTAATGCTATATTGTCAATTATATTTTAGGTCTTCCTGCAAAACACGTATGAAAAATAGCTCAGTGGTATTGTGAACCACTAAGATATGTACACATGAACATCATTGGGCAATGAAACCCATGTCGAATGCAAAACTTGAGAGTGGAAGTGACAGAAGTGTATGATAAAATAATGTGTATAGATAATATACGAGTTGGATGACATATAACATGAAAGGAAACGAAAGAAACTTTCCTTCACAAAATGCAAATACTTAGCAGGTTGGAAGGCTGGTGTTGAAAGGGAAAAAAGGGTGAAGCATGCATGGAGGAAAGGAACAATGTTAGAATATAATCTTAATATATTTTACTGGCATTGAGTTCCGAAAAAAAATATTTGAAATGAATGTCTTCAGAGGTTGAGGTGGTTGTCGGAATGGCTTGTATGATCATTAAAATAAAAGTCTGCTGGAGTTGCTAGTTTTGCGGAGAGCAAATAAGTCGCTTGTTCATGTAGCCTGGCAATCTAGTTCTAGGCAGTGAAATATTCACTCTAAATATTTGACCCGTATCACGTGTTATTAACTTCTTCAAAAATGTGTGTATCATTATTTCTAGTAACAGTAAATTATTTCTTTCAACATCAGTGGTGTGGACGGTACAATACTATAATTAAGAAATGAAGTGACATACTCCTGGGGATTTAAATTAATTAAAACATTCGAGCACGTATTTATAAATGCCAGCTACTCTAATTGATTACTCAAAACCACATTCAAGACTGGTAAAAGGAAACAAATTTTGTGATAAAGAATTGTCAATATGGGTTGGAATAAGTATATTTGATATTGAGCCTTGTGTTGGAAAGGAAGATTGAAGCATACAACTGTTTTTAAAGTGATGTTGCAGGTGTAGTGCATAGAAAGTAAAGCAAAATGACTGAGCCGAACAGAAATGTAAGACATGAAGCAGATGAAAATGAATACTGAGAATTGCAAGATGATGCATTTTGGAACCAGTAATAGGGAGAGTAATTACATTCTTCGTGTTTACAGAGTATTCATTGGCAAAGGGGTCGGCTAGTGTAGATACTTGTTGTTGAAGTTGGCAGCATTTGTTGAGGAGCAATTAGCTAAGTATATGAGAATTTAGCGCTGCATACACAGTCACGTTGATTACAAAATCGTTGAAGTGTTGCTGAAACCAAGAAAGATCTGATTAGCCTTCAACTAGTTTTCTGCGTACAGTTTAGCAAATACCTTTTAGGAAGTATGTGAAGACATTTGAAAGGCAGTACTGGGAATTAATGATTTGTGCCAGGGGTGGGGGAATATAGTTACAAATTTAAGTTGGAGAGTCTGGGGTTACATTCGTTGGCGTAAACATATTCAACTCTAATAAGCGACATGAGGGACCTTTAAAGTGTTAGCTGAGATCAATAAATAAAACCCAAGTTTCATTAGCTGTTGTTTGAACGACTAGGGTAAACAGACTTAAAACTTTCAACAACAAATTGCTGAATAATGTGAATTAAATGATTCTTATTCTGCAATTCGTCAAAAACTGTAAAACGTTGATAACGAATTTGACAGAAAACTTGACGATCACTAATTTCAGTAGGAAACAGGATAGCGCTTGATGTGAATACATTTGCAGGGCCAAATTGATGGAGCATAACTGGAGGACTGAATGGATTTCTCTGCCAAGAGACCTTCGGCGCTGAAATGAGGCTATCCACATTGGCCTTATGCATATTGAAGTGCAGGGTTTGTTGATCACAATTACTAAATGGACCAAATAAATATATTGGTGTAATTCAAATTGCAGTTCACAGAGTGATGGCACAGATGTTTTTAAATGAATGTTGCAGGTGTAGTGCATAGAAAGAAACACAAAAGCACTGAGGCGAAAAGGAATGGAAGACATGAAGCACATGAAAATGAATACTGAGAATTGCAAGATGATGCATTTTTGCATCAGTAATAGGGAGAGTAATTACGTTCTTCGTGTTTGCAGATAATTCAGTGGTAAAGTGGTCCGCTAGTGTAAATACATGTTGTTGAAGTTGGCAGCATTTGTTGAGGAGCAATTAAGTGATGGCGCACATAAACTTAATGTTTGAGTGGCACTAGAGCCTAAAGTAAGTAAAGAAGTTCGATTTACTAGTATGCTCAACAAATCGTAAGTACTAATCGCATACACGTAGTGCAGCTAAACAATAGACTTCTAGCCAGTTCGGTCGTAGTTAAATATCTATTGTATACCCAATATACCACCTTTTTTCTAGCGGCATAGTCCCTTTTCAAGCTTTTCTGCAATAGTATAATCCACAGGTTCCTCTCTTGCTTGAACTTGATCACCCTTATGATTTAATTGCACATCATTGCATTGACGAGTCTGAGCGGCAGTCAAATCAGTTATGTTACATCTAATCTGATCTTCCATTTTGAAAAAGAATTAGAACAAAACATTCGGAGTTATTACAGTAACCAAAAGGATATTTGAAACAGAACTAATGATTCACTTGTCCTATATCAAATAAGGCATAAAAAAGAGAGGGAAAGTCAAACGACAAATGTGCAAGTGAATTTCGGGATTTACCTATGCTTTTTGCCTGTTTGGCTTGCCATTTTTTTCCAATTTATCAGTGCTTTTTTCTATCTTTGTTTCTTGCAATATTTCATTTGTTATTAGTTTCATTTGTTCTTTCTTTATTTATTTATTTTTACATTCTATATATTGTCTTTCTTACTTTCTTTCTTTCTTTCGCTCTGTCTTTCTATTTCTCTTCTTTTGCTCCTTCCTCCAATAGTTCCTTCCTCACATTCTGTCTTTATTTTTTATTTTTTCTTCCTTCTCAATTCTGGCCATTGTCCCTTTCTATCCTTCTCCCTCTCTCCATATCTGTTTTACACTTTCTTTCTTTTTTTCTTTCTTTCCTTCTTTATTTCTTTCTTAAATTTCCTTCATTCTTAGTTTCATTATTTATTCCTTCCCTTATATACCTCATTCTCTCTATATCACTTTCATTCTTCCTCCCTTCTTCCATTCTTCCATTTCTCCCTTTATTTCTTGATCACTTGATTTGTTCTACACTTCTTTCCATTCCCCCTTTCTCTAAAAGTCTCCTTCCTTCTTTCTTTCTTTTTTACTTTGGTTCTTTGTTTTTGTCATTCTTTCACTCTTTCCTTCTATATATTTTTCTTTCCTCCGCTGCTTTCTTCTCACTTTCGGTTTTCCATCCTTTGTTCATTCTTCCCTTCCCTGTTCGTGTGTTCTGTCGTGGTTTATCTCTTCGATCTTTCACTCCTTCCTGCATTCTCCCCTTCTTCCTTTTACGTTCATTCTTTCTATCTATCTATCTATCTATCTATCTATCTATCTATCTATCTATCTATCTATCTATCTTTCTTTCTTTCTTTCTTTAGCTATTCCTTTCTTTATTTCTTTATTTTGGTCATTCAGTCTTTCTTCTTCTCTACGTTAATTCATTTATTTCCTCATTTGTCTTTCTTCCTTTTCTTCTTTTTTGCTTTCATTCCTTCTTCCTTTCTGCAACTATTGTTTTTCTTTTTCTGTCTCCATTTCATTCAGTGTTGCTTTCTTCCATGTTTATCCATTCATTCCAACCTTCTTTCTTTCGTTCTCTTTTAATTTCGCTCATATATTCTTACCTCATTCCTCAATTCTTACCTCCTCCCTTTCTATCTATTCATCTCTTTCTTTCTTTCTTCAATGCCCTCTTTCTTTCCTCCTTTTTTGCTTTCTTTATTGTTATCTTTCATTCGTTCTTTCTTCCTTTCTTTCATTCTCTTTTGCTATCCATCTTTCATCCGTTCTTTCTTTTGTTGTTTCTTTCTTTCTTTCATTTATGTCTTTCTTACTTCCTATCTTTGGGTCTTTCTACCCTTCCTTCAGCCTTTCCTTCTTTCTTTTTTTGTTTCTTTCTTTCCATCAGCCTTTGTTTCTTTCTTTATTTCCTTCTACATCTCATTCTTTATATAACTCTTCTGTTCTTCCTCCCTTCTCCCATTCTTCCCTTTCTCCCTTTCTTTCGTCATCCCTTCATTTTTGCAGCAATTATTTCCATCCTATTTTCTCTCATTCTCCCACTCTCCATCCTTATTTATTTCTCTCTTTCTTTTTTTTTTTCCTTCTTTATTACTTTCTTTCATATCCTTCTTCCTTTATTTCATTATTTCTTTCCTTCCTTCTATATTTTATTCATTCTTGCTTTATTTGTTTCTAATAACACTCATTTTTCCTTTTTTCTCGTCTTTTCTGCCTACATCCTATGCTCTTCCCTTTCTCTCTTTCCTTCTTTATCCGTTCTTTTCATCATTTATCCTCAAATCTATCCATCCACTCTCTTTATCTCTCTCCTACCCTTCTTGTGTCTTTCCTTCTTTCTTCATTTCTTTCTCTCTTTCATTCTTTCTTTCACTCTTTCTTTCTGTATGTTTCTCTTTCCTTTTCTGTTTCCTTCTTTCTTCCTGTTCTGCATCATTGATTCAATCTTCCCTTCCCCCTTTATATATTCTCTCTTCCCTTTTCTTCCGTCTTTCATTCCTTCCTCTATTATCCCTTCCCTCTTTTCTTTTTTCTTTATTCAGTCTTTTTTTCCTCTCTTACGTTGTTCCATTTTTCTTGTTTTACTTTAATTCTTTATTTATCTCTTTCTTTCACTTTCTTTCTTACCTACCTTCTTTCTTTCCTCCTTTCTAACTTTCTTCAGTCCTGCTTGCACCTTTTCTTTCTTTCCTTCTCGTCTTTTCTTCCAAAACCCTGTTTTCTACCCTTGCTATCTTTCTTTCTTTACCCGTTCTTTTTATCATTTATCCTCAATTCCCTCCATCCTCTTTCACTCTTTCTCCTACTATACATGTGTCTGTCATTCTTTCTTTCTTTCTTCATTTATTTCTTTCTTCCTTTCTTTCATTTTTTTTTATTGATATGTTTCTTTCTATATCTCACTCTCTCTCTTTCTCTTCTTTTCTCATGCTTCCAATCTTACATTTGTCCCTTTATTCAGGTAACACATCATTTCTTCTGCAATTCTTTCCACCCTTCCTTTATCTCTTTCTGCCAATTCCCTTCATTCTATCTTTCTTTCTCTCTTCCTTTCTTTCTTTGTTTCTGTCTTTCTTTCTTTCAATCCTTCCTTCTATATATTCATCTTTCCTTCTCAGTTTCATTTTCTCTTCCTGTATTCCATACTTCATTTATTCTCCTCTTCTCCATGCGTACATATTCCCTTGCAATCTCTCTTCCATTTTTCAACACTTCCTCCATTCTTCCCTTCAAGCTTTTCTTTGTTTCTATCTATCTTTCTTTCCATCTCTCTTTGTTTCTTGTATTTGTTTATTTTGTGCATTCCATCTTTCTTCCTCTCTCAGTTAATTTCTTTTCCCAGTAGTTTTCTTTAATCCTTTTAGTCCTTCATTCTTTCTGTAATACTTTCCTCATTTCTCTAATTATTTTTCTTTTCTGTCCGCCCTTTGTTCTGTGTTCCTTGCTACCACGTTTATCCGTTCTACACTTGCCCCTTTCTTTCTTTCTCTATTACTCTCCCTCATCCTTTCTTACCTCGTTCCTCAATTATTAACTTCATCATTTTCTTTCAACGTATCAAACTCTATTTCTTTGTTTTTGTCTCTCTTTATTTCTTTCCTACATTCTTTTGGTCTTCCTTCCTATCATTCCTTCCTTCTCTCTCATCTTTCTTTCCTTCTTTCTTTCTTTCTTTCTTTCTCTTTTTCTTTCGTTCTTTTTTTTTCTATATTTATTCGTCCTTTCCGTCATTATTTGTTTATTTCGGTCCTACTTTCTTTCATTCTTTCTTTGCTTCTCTCTTCCTGTCTTCCTTACTTAATCTATTATTCCTCCACATTTCGTTATTTCTCTCGTTCTTTCTCTCTTCCTTTCTTTACTCCTACCTCCACTTTTCCCTTCCTCCTTTTCTTTCAACCTATCTATTTATCTTGCTTTCTTTCACTCTTCATTTCTTTATTTATTTCTTTACAACTTTCGTTCATTCCGAATTTCTATCTCTCTATTTTACTGTTTTTCTTCTCTTTCTTTCTTACTCTCATTCCATTTTCTTGCATTGATTCTTTATTCAGCACTGTCTTTCTTTCTTCTATCTTTCTTTTCTTCTATCTTTCTTTCTTTCCTTGTTTCTTTTTTTTCTTTCTTTCATTCTTTCGTTCTTTCTTTGTCTCTTCCTTTGTTTCTATTTTTCTTGGTTTCCTTCTTTCTTTCTTTCTTTCTTGCTTTCTAATATCTCTTATACTTTCCTTTTTCACGTCTTTTCTACATCACTTAATGTATTCTTCCATTGTTCTCTTTATGGGTCCTTTTCATCCCTTCATCCTGAATTCTTTCCATTCTCTCTATCTTTCTCCCAATATCCTTCTTTGCTTCTTTCATTCATTCTTTCCTACATGCTTAGTTTATTTATTTCTTTATTAATTACTATGTCTCATTCTTTCTATTTTTCTTATGTTATTCCTACAAACTTCCATTCTTCTCTTGTACCATTCTTTCTTTATCCCATCATTTCATCCACAATTATTTCTGTCCTTCCTTTCTCTTTTCTCCCACTCTCCTTCTTTCTTTCTTTCTCTCTTTCTTCATTTCGCTATTTCTTTCTTTCTTTCTGCATTTCTTTCATTCTTTCACTCTTTCCTTCTATGTTTTTCGTTTTCCTTATCTGTTTCCTTCTGTCTTCCTTTTTTAAAATCCTTCATTCATTTTTTCCATATACCTTCCACACGTTGTTTCTTTCTTTTTCTCTTCCTTCCTCCCCTTCCTACCGCTTTCTTCACTTCTTCTTTTCCTTTTGTTCTATCTATCTTTGTTTCCTGAATTTACTCTTGATTTATTTATTTCATCCGCTCCGTCTTTCTTCCTCTCTACTTTACTTTCTTTCTTTTATTTCTTCCGTCTTTCCATTCCACCTTTCTTTCCTCCGCGGTTTCTTTTTTGTTATCTTTCTTTCATTCTTTGTTCCTTTCTTCCATATGTAACTATTCAACCCTCCCCCTTTCTTTCTTTGTCTTTCACTTCCCCTCATTCTTTCTTCCTCCTCCTTTATTCAAATATCTACCCATTATTTGTATCCAACTATCTCCCTGTCTTTCTTCTTTTCTTTCTTTCTTGGTTCTCTACCATCTTTCTTTCTTTCTTTCTTTCGCTGTTCCTGTCTATCCTTCATTCCTCCTTTCTTTCATTATTTCTATCCTTGTCTCTTGCTGTTTTCCTTCATTCATTCACTCATGCCTTCACCGTTCTTTCTTTTGTTCTTTGTTTATTTCATTCTTTATTTTTTCTATAATACTGTCTTCCTCCTTCCATCATTATTTCTTTATTTCTGTCTTACTTTCTTTCTTCTTTCTTTCCTTCTCTCTCCCTGTCTCCCTTACTTCACCTATTATCCCTTCCCCATTCGTTATTTCTCTCATTCTTTCTCTCTTCCTTTCTTCACTCCTTCCTACACATTTCCCTTCCTCCTTTTCTTTCAATCTATCTGTTTATCTTCCTTTCTTTCACTCTTCATTTCTTTTTTTTTTATTTCTTTCCATGCTTTATTCATTCCGTCCTTCTATCTCTCTACTTTACTGTCTTCCCTCTTTTTCTTTCTACCTTCCACTCCATCTTCAATCATTCAGTGTTTATTCAACTCTGTCTTACTTTCTTCCATCTTGCTTTCTTTCTTACTTTCTTTCTTTCTTTCTTACTTTCTTTCTAATATATCTCATTCTTTCCTTTTACTCATCTTTTCTACATTACATCCTGCATTATTCCGTTGCTCTCTTTCTTTAAGTGCCTTTTTCATCCCTTCATCCTCAATTCTTTCCAGCCTCTCTATCTATCTTTTTTTTTCACTGACCCTCTTTCTTTCTTTAATTCATTATTCACTACATTCTTAGTTTCTTTCTTTTTTTTTATTTCTATATCTCATTCTTTCTATTTCTCTTCTGTTATTCCGACCATCTTGCATTCTTCGCTTTCAACCTTTCTTTCTTTATCCCTTCATTTTTTCCACAATTCTTTCCATGCTCCCTTTCGCTATTACTCCCAATCTCTGCTATCGATATGTCTCCCTTTCTTCCTTTCCCTCTTTCTTTATTTCCTTCTTTATTTCTTCTTTCTTTCTTTCTTCATTTCTTTCATTCTTTCAGTCTTACCTTCTATATTTTTTGCTTTCCTTCTCTGTTTGCTTATCTCTTCCTGTTTTTCATCCTTCATTCATTCTTCCATTTCCCTCCCGTACGTTCTCTCTTTATTTCTCTTTTCCTTACTTCACTTCTTCCTCCTTTCTTCCCTTCCTCATTTCCTTTTCTTCTATATATCTTTCTTCCTTTACTTTACTATTTATTTCTGTACTTCTTCATTTCATTCATTCCCTCTTTCTTCCTCTCTATTTTATTTCATTTCTTCTTGTTTTCTTCCTTCCATTCCGTCTTTCTTTCCTTCTCTATTTTTGTTGTTTTACTTTTGTTCTGTGTTCCTTTCTTCCATGTGAATCAATTCATCACTTCCCCCTTTTTCCTTTGACTTTCACTTTCCCTGATCCATTTTCCCTCCTTCCTTAATTCATACATCCTCCCTTTCATTCTATTTAGATATTTCCCTGTGTTTCCTCATTTCTTTCATTCTTGCTTCTCTACCATCGTTCTTTCTTTCGTTCGTTCTTTCTATCCAATCTTTCTTCCTTTCTTTCATTCTTTTTTTCCCTTGTCTCTTCCTGTCCTCCTTCCTTTATCCATTCTTGCCTTCCCCATTCTTTCTTTTGTTTTTACTTTCCTTCTTTCTTACATTATTTCTCTTTTTCTGTTTTTTTCTTTTCCTTCATTATTTCTTTATTTCTGTCTTACTTTCTTTCATTCTTTCTTTCTGTCTCTCTTCTTGTCTCCCTATTTTACTCACTTTCTTCTCCTTCTTTCTACCTTCCATTACATCTTCCTTTCATTCAGTCTTTATTCCACTCTGTCTTTTTTTCTTCCATTGTTCTTTTTTTTTCTCTCTCTTTCCTTCTTTATTTTTTCTTTCTTTCTTCCTTCCTTTCTTTCTTTATTTATTTGTAATATATCTCATTGTTTCCTTTTACTAATCTTTTCTACATTACTTCCTGTATTCTTCCAAAGCTTTCTTTCTTTATGCATCCTTTTCATCCCTTCATCATGAATTCTTTTCATCCTCCCTATCTATATTTCTCCCACTTTCCTGCTTTCTTTCTCTCCTTCATTCTTTTTTTTCCCCTAAATTCTCAGTTTATTTCTTTATTTATTTCTTTCTATATCTCATTCTTTCTATTTCTCTTCTTATATTCTTACCATCTTCCATTCTTCGCTTTAACCATTTCTTTCCTTATCTCTTTGTTTCTTCCGTAATTCTTTCCATCCTCCATTTCTCTATTTCTCCCACTTTCCTTTTTGTCTTTATTTCTCCCTTTCTTCCTTTCTATCTGTCTTTCTTTCTGTTTCTTTCTTTCTCCCTTTCTTTCTTTCTTTCTTTTTTTTTCATTTTTTTCATTCTTTCATGCTTTCCTTCTTTATTTTTCTTCTTTACTTCACTGTTTCCTTCTCTCTTCCTTTATAAAAAAAATCTTCATTCATTCTTCGATTTCCCTTCCTTACGCTCTCTCTTTCATTTTCTCTTCCTTCCTTTACTTCTTCCTCCTTTCTTCCCTTCCGCCTTTCTTTTAGTTCTATTTATCTTTCTTTCTTTCATTTACTGTTTCTTTTTCCATCTCTTTTTTTCATTTTTTCCATCTTTCTTCCTCTCTATTTTACTTTCTTTCTTCGATTTCTTTCTTCCTTCTATTCCGTCCTTCTTTCTTTCTCTATTTATTTGTTTGTTGTCTTACATTTGTTTTGTGTCCCTTTCTTCCATATGTATCTATTCATCACTTCCCATTTTTTCTTTGTCTTTCAGTTTCCCTCATCCTAAATTCCCTCCTTCCTTTATTCAGAGATCCTCCCTTTCATTCTATCCAGCTATCTCCATGTGTTCCTTCATTTCTTTCCTCCTTGCTTCTCTACCATCTTTCTTTGTTTCTTTCTTTCCTTCATTCGTTCTTTTTTTCTATCCATCTTTCTTCCTTTCGTTCATTCTTTCTTTCCTTGTCTCTTCCTGCCTTCCTTCAATCATCCATTATTGCCTTCCCCGTTCGTTTGTTTGTTCTTACTTTTTTTCTTTCTTACCTTCCTTCTTTTTATCTATATGTATTTCGTCCTTTCCTTCATTAGGTATTTATTACTGTCTTACCCTCTTTCATTCATTCTGTCCATCTCTCTTCCTGTCTTCCTTACTTCATCTATTAACCCTTCTCCATTTTACATTCTCTCTTTCCTTCTCTCTTCCTTTCTTCACTCTTTCCTCATCTCATCCCTTCCTCCTTTTCTTTCAATCTCTCTATTTATCTTGCTTTCTTTCACTCTTCATTTCTTCAGTTATTTCTTTACATCGTTTATTCATTCCATCTTTGTATATCCATATTTTACTGTCTTTCGTCTCTTTCTTTCTACCGTCCATTACATCTTTCTTTCAATCAGTAGTTATTCCACATTGTCTTTCTTTCTTCCATCTTTCTTTCTTTCTTGCTAATATTTCTCCTTTCATTTTACTCGCCTTTTCTACATTACATCCTGTATTCTACCCTTGCTCTCCGTCTTTATGTGTCCCTTTCATCCCTTCACCCTCAATTCTTTCCACCCTCACTCTCTATTTGTCTCCCCAATCCTTCCTTCTTTCATTCTTTATTGTACTCTTTCTTTCCTACATTCTTAGTTTCTTTCTTTATTTATTTATTTCTACATTTCATTCTTTCTATTTCCCTTTTATTATTCCTACCATCTTTCATTCCACGCTTTCAGCCTTCCTTTCTTTATCCCTTCATTTCTTCCGTAGTTCTTTCCATCCTCCATTTCTCCATTTCTCCCACTTTCCTTATTTATTTATTTCACTCTTTTTTACTGTCTCTCTTTCTTTTTGTTCTTTCTTTCTATCTTTCTATTGTTCTTTCTTTCTTTCATCACTTCTTTCACTCTTAACTCTTTCCTTCCATATTTTTATCTTTCCTTCTCTGTTTCCTTCTCTCTTCCTGCTTTTCATCTTTCATCCATTCTTCCATCTCCCTTCCGTAAGTTCTCTTTTCCTTTCTCTCTTCCTTCCTTCACTACTTCCTCCTTTCTTCCCTACCTACCTTCCTTTTTTCTTCTTTTTCTTTAATTTACTTTTTCTTTATTTCGATTATTCTGTCTATCTTCCCCTCTATTTTACTTTCTTTCCTTTAGTTCTTTCTTCCTTCTATTCCGTCCTTCTTTCCCTATTTACTTTTTGATGCCTTTCTTCGTTTTGTGTTCATTTCTTCTATATGTACCAATTCACCCATTCCCTCTTTCTTTCTGTGTATTTCACTTTCCTCCAACCTTTCTTCCCACCTTCCTTTATTCATACATCCGCCCTTTCTTTCTACCTAGCTTTATCACTGTGTTTCTTGATTTCTTTCTTTCGTGCTTCTCTACCAAATTTCTTTCTTTGCTTCTTTCTTTGATTCTTTGTTTCTTTGTTTGTGTTTCCTTCTTTCTTTCTTTCTTTCTTTCTTTCTTTCTTTCTTTTTTTCTTTATCTCTTTCTATCCTTCTTTCTTCCTTCCTTTCATTTTATCTTTCTTTGTCTCTTCCTGTCTTCACTTCTTCATCCAGTCTTACCTTCCCGGTTCTTTCTTTTGTTCTGAGTTTCTTACTTTCTTTCTTTCTTTTATTCTTTCTTTCTTTCTTCCTTGCCTCCAGTATTTCCTTATTACTTTCCTACTTTACTTCATTTTCTTTCCTTCTCTCTTCCTGTCTTCCTTACTTAATCTATTCTTCCTGCCCCATTCATTGTTGCTCTCTTTCTTTCTCTCTTCCTTTCTTCATTCCTTCCTCCACTCTTCCTGACCTCCTTTTCTTTTAATCTCTCTATTTATCTTGTTTTCTTTCACTCTTCATTTCTTTATCATTTTCTTCACATCTTTCATTCATCCTGTCTTTCTATCTCTCTATTTTACTGTTGTTCTTCTCTTTCTACTACCCATTCCATCTTTCTTTCATTCAGTGTTTATTCCACTCTGTCTTTCTTTCCAACATATTTCTTTCTTTCCTTCTTTCTTTCTTTCATTCATTCTAATATTTCTCCTTTCCTTTTACTTGCCTTCTCTACATTACTTCCTGTATTCTACCGCTGCTTTCCTTCTTTATGCGTCCTTTTCATCCCATCACACTGAATTCTTTCCATCCCCCCTCTCTATCTTTCACCCCCATTCTTCTTTCTTTCTTTCATTAATTCTTTGTTTCCTGCATTCTTAGTTTATTTCTTTGTTTATTTATTTATGTAGCTCATTCTTTCTATTCGTCTTCTTTTATTGCTAACATGTTTTATTCTACGCTTTCACCCTTTCTTTATCACTTCATTTATTCCACAATTCTTTCCATCCTCCCTTTCTTTATTTCTCGCACTGTCCTTGTTTCTTTCTTTCTTTCTTTCCTTCTTCCATTCTGTCGTTCTTTCTTTCTTTCTTCATTTCTTTCATTCATTTACTCTTTCCTTTCTTACTTTTCTCTTTCCTTCTCCGGTTCCTTCTCTCTTCTTGTTTTTCATCCTTCATTCATTCTTACATTTTCCCTTCCGTACATTCTCTGTTTCTTTCTCTCTTCCTTTCTTCAATTCTTCCTCCCTTCTTACTTTCCTCCCTTTCTTTTGTTTTATCTGTAGTTCTATCTTTAATTTATTCTTTCTTTATTTCTTTATTTCGTTCATGAAATCTTCCTGCATTTCTATTTTACTTCCTTTCTTCTAGTTCTTTCTTCCGTCCATTCCTTCTTTCTTAATTTCTCTATTCATCTTTTGTTTTCTCCCTTTTGTTCTGTGTTCCTTTCTTCCATTTGTGTTAATTCACCCTTCCCCCTTTCATTCTTTGTCTTTCACTTTCTTCCCCCCTTCATTTATTCATATTTCCTCCCTTTCTTCCCCCCTTCATTTATTCATATTTCCTCCCTTTCTTTCCTCCATTCTCAGTTTCTTTCTTTTTTAAAATTTATTTTTATATCTCATTTGTTCTATTTCTTTTCCGTCATTCCTACCAAATTTCATTCTTGGCCTTCTCCCTTTCTTTCTTTTTCCCTTCGTTTCTTACACATTTCTGCCCTTCCCTTTCCGTATTTTGCCCACTCTCCTTTCTTTTTCTGTGTCTTTCTTTCTTTCTTCATTTGTTTCATTCCTTCACTCTTTCCTTTTATATTTTTCTGTTTACTTCTCTCTTCCTGTTTATCATCCTTCGTTCATTCTTGCAGTTCCCTTCCGTGCATTTTCTCTTTCTTCCTCTCTTTGTCCGTTCACTTCTTCCTCCTTTCTTCCCTTCTTCCTTTTCTTTTTTTCTATCTATCTTTCTTTCTTTAATTTACTCTTTCTTTCTTTATTTCTTTATTTTGTACATTCTGTCTTTCTTCTTCTATATTTTACTTTTTTTCTTCTTGTTCTTTCTTCCTTCCATTCCATCTTTCCTTCTTTCTCTATTTATTTTTTGTTATCTCCCTTTTGTTCTGTGTTCCTTTCTTCCATATCGATGAATTTGTCCCTTCCCCCTTGCTTTCTTTGTTTTTCACTTTCCCTCATCCTTTATTTCCACCTGCCTTTATTCATACATCCTCCCTTTCTTTATATCTAGCTATCTCCCTGTGTATCTTCAGTTATTTCTTTCTTGCTTCTCTAACATCTTTTTTTCTTTCTTTCTTTAATTCTTCACTTTGTTTCTTTCTTTTTTATCTTTCTTTCATTCTTTCTTTCTTCCCTTGTATATTTTCATTTTCCTGCTCTCCTTCCTTCTCTCTTCCTGTTTTGTGTCCTTCATTCTTCGCTTCCCCATTCGTATGTTATCTATTTATTTATTATATCTCTCATTTTCCCTTTTCTCGTCTTTTCTTGCTACATCCTGTTTTCCTCGCTTGTTCTCTTTCGTTCTTTATCCGTTCTTTTCATCATTCATCCTCAATTGCATCCATCATCTTTCCCTATCCTTCTCTTATTCAACTTGTCTCTTTCTTTCTTTCCTTCATTCTTAATTTATTTTACATTTTTCATTCTATATCTCACTCTTTCTCTTTCTCTTCTTTTCTTGCTTCATTCTTCCATTCTTCCCTTTCTCCCTTTATTTCTTTACCCTTCATTTCTTCTGCAATTCTTTCCATCCTTCCTTTCTCTCTTTCTGGCAATCTCTTTCCTTCTATCCTTCTTTCTCTCTTTCTTTCTTTATTTGTTTGTTTGTTTGTTTCTTTGTTTCACTCTTTCCTTCTATATATTTGTCTTTCCTTCTCTGTTTCCTTCTCTCTTCCTGCTTTCATATTTTATTCATTCTTCCTTTCCCCATGCGTATGTTCTCCCTTTATTTCTCTCTTGCATTCTTCAACACTTCCACCATTCTCCCCTTCCACCTTTTTTTTTCTATCTTTCTTTCTTTCTCTCTTTTTCCTTTTATTTCTTTATTTTGTTCATTCAGTCTTTCTTCATCGCTAAGTTAATTTATTTCTCCAGTTGTTTCCTTTCCTCCTTTTCATCCTTCATTTATTCATTCTTTCTTTCTTTATCTAATTATTATTCTGCTCCTCTTTCTTTCTGTGTTCCTTGGTTCCATGTTTATCTATTCTTCCCTGGCCCCTTTCTTTCTCTATTACCTTCCCTCATCCTTTCTTACCTCCTTCCTCAATTCTTCATCATTTTCTTTCAAGCTATCTCTCTTCCTTTGTTTTTGTCTCTGTTTATTTCTTCCTACCTTCTTTCTTTCTTGCTTTCTACCTTTTCTTCGTTCTTCCTTTCTACTTTATTTCTGTTACTTTTTTTCTATATATTTTTTTCTGCTTTCCTTCGTTTTCTTGCATTCCATCCTACCTTTCTCTATTTCTCCCACTCGCTATCCTTCTTTCTTTCTTTGAGTCTCTATTTCTCTATTTCTTTCTTTCTTTCTTTCCTTCTCTGTTTCGTTCTCTCTTCATTCTTGTCATCCTTCATTCATTCTTCCATTTTCCATCCAGGCGTTCTCCCTTTCCTTCTCACTTCTGTCCCTCAAATCTTTCTCCATTCTGCCCTTTCTCCCTTTATTTCTTTATCCGCTCATTTATCCTGCAATTCTTTCCATCCTGCCTTCCTCGCTTTCTCCCAAAATCCTTCATTCTACCTTGCTTTCTCTTTGTTGCTTTCTTTATTTCTTGCTTTCTCTCTTCCTTCTATATATTTATATTTCCTTCCCTTTTTCCTTCTCTCTCCCTGTTTTCCATCCTTCCTTCATTCTTCCCTTCGCAATGCATACGTTTTTTTCTTTACTACTCTGTTCTGCCTTTCAACCCTTCTGCCATTCTTCCCATCTGCCGTTTCTTTCAATCTATCTTTCATTATTTCTCTTCTTCTTTCTTTATTTTCATCCTTCTATCTTTCTACAGTTCAATGTTAATTTAATTCTCCACTTTTTATTATTTTTTTGATTTGTTTTTTCTTTCATTTCTTCCTTCTGTCTTTCTTTCTTGTTTTCATTGTTTCTTTCTATCTCTCATTATTTGTATATTTCTTCTTTTCATCCATCCTTCAACCATTATTTCCTTCCTGACCTTCTTTCTTTTTTTCTTACTTACTTATTTTCTTTGTTTGTTTCTTCATTCTTTCTTTTGTCTTTCCCTCTTACTATCTTTATTTCGTTTTTGCTTTCTATCTCTCATTATTTCTATTTCTCTCCATTTCAACCTGTCTTCCTCCATTATTCAATACCCCTCTTGCTTGCTTTCCTACTTTCTTTCTTTCTTTCTTTCTTTCTTTATTTCTTTTCTCTTGCTTTCTTACATTATATCTTTACTTCTTTCTTCCTGTGTTTCTTTCTTCATCCTTGCTTCCCTAACCTGTCCGTACTGTCTCTCTCTTTATCTCGCTTCTTTTCTTCCCTCCTTCCTCCACTCTCCCCTTCCTCCTTTCCTTTATATTTACCTATGTTTCTTTCTTTCTTTCTCTCTAACTTTATTTATTTCTTTCCTTCCATCTTTTGTTCATTCTGTTTTCTTTCCCTCAATATTCCTTTCTTCCTTCCCGTTCCTTCTACCTCCTATGCCATTTTCTTTTTATTCTCTCTTTCTTCCTCTCTATCTTTCTTTCTTCAATCTTTCATTGTTTACTTTATTTCGGTGTTTTTTTTTTCCTAATATCTTGCATTTTTACCTTTCTGTCGTCTTTTCTGCCTTACTTGTTGTATTCTTCCCTTGCTCTCTTTCTTTATTTATAGCTTATTTTCTTCACTTATCCTCAGGTGTATCCAACCTCTCTCTCTATCTTTCTCCAACTATCCTTGTTTATTTATTTCTTTCTATCTATCTTTCTTTCTGTCCTTCATTCAAAGTTTCTTCATTTATTTTTTCTTTCTTTCTGTATCTCATTAATTCGTTATCTCTTCTTTTCGTCATTCATTCGTACAATCTGCCCTTTCTCCCTTTCTTTCTTTATCCATTCATTTGTCCTGCAATTCTTTCCATCCTTCCTTCCTCGCTTTCCCCCACCCTCCTTTGTTCTACTTCCTTTCTTTTTTTTTCTTTCTTTATTTCTTCCTTTCTCTCTTTCCTTCTATATATTTATATTTCCTTCCCTTTTTCCTTCTCTCTTCCTATTTCCCATCCTTCTTTCATTCTTCCTTTCCCAATGCATACATTTTCTCTTAATTTCTCTCTTGCCTTTCAAACCTTCTGCCATTCTTCCCTTCTGCCTTTTCTTTCTATCCATCTTTCCTTCTTTCTCATTTCCATTCTTTATTTTCATCCTTCTGTCTTTCTACAGTTTTATGTACTTTAATTATTCCCTTTTTATTATATTTTCCATTTGGTCTTTCTTTCATTTCTTCTTTCTGTCTTTCTTTCTTGTTTTCATTCTGTCTTTATTTGTATTTTTCTTATTTTAATCCACCATTATTCCCTTCCTTACTCTCTTTCCTTCTTACTCACTTAGTTTCTTTGTTTATTTCTTTCATGCTTTCTTTTGTCTTTCCCTCTTATTCTCTTTTTCTTTTCGTTTCTTTCTTTCTATCTCTCATTCTTTCTATTTCTCTTCTTTTCAACCTCCCTTCCTTCATTCTTCCATACCCTTCTTTCTTTCTTTCTTTCTTACTTTCTTTCATGCTTTCTTTCTTTCTTTCTTTCTTTCTTTCTTTCATTCTTTCTTTCTTTCTTCTTTTTTTTCTCTCTTGCTTTCTTACATTATATCATTACTTCATTCTTCCTGTGTTACTTTCGTCATCCTTGCTTCCCTAACCTGTTCGTACTGTCCCTCTCTATTTCATTCTTCCTTTCTTCCCTCCTTCCTCCACTCTCCCCTTCTTCCTTTCCTTTATATTTACCTATGATTCTTTATTTCTCTCTTTCTTTCCTTATTTCTTTCCTTCCATCTTTTGTTCATTTTGTCTTATTTCCCTCAATATTCCTTTTTACCTTCTCTTTCTTTCTACCTCCTATTCCATTTTCTGCTAATTCTTTCCTCCTTCCTCTCTATCTTTCATTTTTTGAACTTTCTTTGTTTACTTTATTGCTTTGTTTTTTTCTAATATCTTGCATTTTTACCTTTTTTTCTCGCCTTTTCTGCCTTACTTGTTGTATTCTTCCCTTGGTCTCTCTCTTGCTTTATAGCTTATTTCCTTTATTTATCCTCAGGTGTATCCAACATCTCTCTCTATCTTTCTCCAACTATCCTTTTTTATTTATTTCTTTCTATCTATCTATCTATCTTTCTGTCCTTCATTCATAGTTTCTTCATTTATTTTTTTTCTTTCCATATCTCATTAATTCTCTTTCTCTTCTGTTCTTCCTTCATTTTTACATTCTTCCCTTTCTCCCTTTCTTTATTTATTCACGCATTTCTTCTGCAATTCTTTCCATCCTTCCTTTCTCTATTTCTGCCATTCTCCTTCCTTGTACCTTTATTTCTCTCTCTCTTTCTTTCTTTCTTTCTTTTACTATTTCCTACTATAAATTCATTTGTCCTTCTCTGTTTCGTTCTCTCTTCCTGTTTTCCATATTTCATTCATTGTTGCCTTCCTCATGCATACTTTCTCTTTCTTTCTCTTTTCCATCCTTCAACGCTTCATCCATTCTTCCCTTGCGTTCTTTCTTTACTTCTATATATCTTTCTTTCTATCTTTCCTTCTTTATTTATTTCTTTATATCGTTCATTCCATCTTTCTTCCTCTCTATTTCCTTTATTTCTCCACTTTTTTTTTTTCCATTTCGTCTTTCTTTCACACATCCTTCCTTTCTTTCTCTACATATATTTTCTTTGTCAGTCTCCCTTACGTTCTATGTTACTTCCTTCCATGTTTTTTCCATTCATTCCTTGACCCTTTCTTTATTTCTCTATTATTTTCCCTCATCCTTTCTTACCTCCATCCAAAATTCTAACTATCTTGCCTTTCTTTCTATCTATCTCTCTTTCTTTCTTTCCTACCAATTTATTTCTTCCTTTCTCTCTTTCCCACATTGATTTCTCTTGTTCTTTCTTTCTGTCTGTCTTTCTTTAATTATTTCTTTCTTTCTATCTTTCTATTTCTTATTCTTTCTATTTGTCTTATTTTCATTCTTCCTTCCTCCATTATACCCTTCATCTCTTTCTTTATTTCATTGCTTCTTTCTTTATTTCTTTCCTTCTTTCTTTCCTTCCGTCTTTCTCGTTTTCCTTCATTTTTTCTTTATTTCATTCTTCCTTTCTTTCATTCTGTCTTTGCAGCCTTTTCCTGTCTTCCTCCCTTCATCCATTCTTTCCTTCCCCGTTCTTTGTTTTATTTGTTAGTTTCTTTCATCCTTTCTTTCTTTTCTATTTTTCTTTCTTCCTTTCCTTCATTATTGTTTTCCTTCTTTTTTTCCTGTCTTCATTATTTCATCTATTATTGCTTCCCAGTTCGATATATCTCTCGTTCTTTATCTCTTCCTTTCTTAACACCTTCTTCAAGTCTTCTCTTCCTCCTATTCTTTCTATCTATGTAGCTTTGTTTGTTTCAATCTTCCTTTCGTTATATTTTTCCATACATCTTTCCTTCCTTCCGTTTTTCTTTCTCTCTCTTTTACTGTCTTTCTTCTCTATCTTTCTACATTCCATTTCATTTTTTTCTTTCTTTCAATCTTTATTCCAATCTGTCTTTCTTTCTTACATCTTTCTTTCCATCTTTTCTTTCTTTACATCGTATATCTCTCAATTTTTCTTTTTACTTGTGTTTTCTACCTTCCTTCCTGTATTCCACTGTAACTCTCTTTCTTCCTTTATCCATTCTTTTCATCCCTACACCATTAATTCTTTCCATCCTCCCTCTCTATCTTTCTACCAATATCCTTCTTTATTTCTTTCATTCTTCTTTCCTTCATTCTTAGTTTCTTTCTTTCTTTATTTAATTCTATATCTCATTCTTTCAATTTCTCTTCTATTATTCTTACCTTCTTCTGTTCTTCGTTTTCTCCTTTTCTTTCTTTATCTCATCATTTCTTCCATAATTCTTTCCATCCTCGCTTTCCCTATTTCTCCCACTTTTCTTTCTTTCTTTCTTTCACTTTATTTCTATATATTTCTCTTTCGTTCTCCGTTTCCTTCTCTCTTCCTGTTTTCCATCCTTCATTTATACTTCCCTTTCCCGTTCCTACGTTCGTTCTTTCATTCTCTCTTCCATCCTCTACTCCTTGCCCCATTCTTCCCTTCCGCTTTTTCTTTATTTCTATCTATCTTTCTTTCTTTCTCTCATTTATATATGTCTTTACCTCATTCATTTGTTCTTTCTTCCTCTCTATGTTACTTTATTTCTCTACATTTTTCTTTCCTCAATTTTGTCTTTGTTTCATTTTTATCTTTCCTTCTTTCTATTTTTCTTCTTTTATTCCATCCTTCCTCCATTATTCCCTTGCTAACTTTCTTTCTATATCCCTTCCCTTCTTCCTTCCTTCCTCATTTATTTCCATCCTCCTTTCTATCATTCTCATAATTTCCTCATTTCCTCATTTCTTTCTTTTATTCATTCTTTCATGCTTTCTTTCTTTCTTTCTTTCTTTCTTTCTTTCTTTCTTTCTTTCTGTCTTTCTGTCATTCCATCTTTCTTTTTGCTTTGTGCTCTCTTTATTGCATTCTTTCTTTCTTTCTTCTTTCTCTATCCTTCTCTCTTTCCTTTGCCTAACAGCCTTCATATATTGGTCCCTTCACCATTTGTTCTTTCCCGCCTTTTTGTCTTCTTTCCTTCAACTCTTCCTCCAATGTTCCTTTCGCACTTATATTTTCATCTATCTATATCTCTTTGTTTCTGGCTCTATTTATTTCTTTATATTATTCTTTCCAGCTATCTTTAATTATATCTTGCTTTCTTTCATTCATTCTTTCTTTCTATCTTTTGTTCTTTCTTTCTGTCTTTCTGCATTTCCATCTTTCTTTCTTGCTTTCTTTCTGGCTTTCTTGCATTCTGTCTTTCTTTCTTCTATCTCTATCCTTCTCTCTTTCCTTTGTATTCCAACCTTCAGTCATTAGTCCCTTCCACATTGGTCCTTTCTCTCCTTCTTTTTCTCATTTTTCCTTCATTTCTTCCTCCACTATTCTCTGCCTACTTTTATTTTCATCTATCTATATCTCTTTCTTTCTGGCTCTTTTTCTTTATTTGTATCATTCTTTCCGGCTTTTTTTCATTATATCTTTCTTTCTTTCTTACTTTCCTTCTTTCTTTATTTATTTCAGCCTATGTTTCTTCGTTCTTTGTTTCAAAAGTTTTTTCTCTCTGACTTTAATTCTCCTGTCTATCCTTATTTCATTATTGTTTTCTTTCACTCTTTCTTCCCGTGTTCCCTCTTCCTTTCTTCCTTCATCCATTCTGCCCTTCCTCCCTCTTTAGATATCTATTTATTTCTCTCTTCCCTCCTTTTTTCCTTCCTTCATTCTTCTATTGCTAACATTTTTTCTCTATTCCTTCCCTTCTTCCTTCCTTTCTCTATTCTTTCCATCCTCCCTTTTATCCATCTCAAACTGTCCTTCTTTCTTTCATTCATTCGTTCTTTCTTTCTTACATTCTTTCTTTCGTTCTTTCTTTCTGTCTTTCTGCTCTTCCATCTTTGTTTCTTGCTTTCGTTCTGTCGTTCTTGCATTCTTTCTTTCTTTCTTCTTTCTCTATCATTCTCTCTTTCGTTCTGTCTTCCATCCTTCATCCATTCTTCCCTTCCCCGATTGTTATTTCTCTGTATATTCTTCTTTTCGTTCTTCCATTCCTTCCTCCACTATTCCTTACTAATTTTCTTTTTATCTAACTATTGTCTTTCTTTTTGCCTCTTTTTATTTCTTTATATCATTCGTCCTGGCTTTCTTTAATTCTGTCTTTCATTGTTTCTTTTATCCTTCTTTTATTCTTTCTTTCTATCTTTCTTTCTTTCATTTGTTGTTTCTTCTTTCAAACATATTTGTTCCTGTCTTTCATTCTTTCTGTCTTTCCCTCTTTTATTCCTTCTTCTTTTATTCTTTCTTTCTGTCTTCCCTCTTCCTATCTACAATCATCCAATCAGCCCTTCCTCCCTTTTCATTTCTCTATTTTTTTCTCTCTTCCCTCCATTATTTCCTTTTCCATTCTTTCTGATCTCCTTATTTACTCTGTTCTTTATTTTTTGTCTTTCATGCTATATATCGTTCCTTTCTTTCATTCTTTTCGTTTTCTTTGTTTCTTACTTTTTCACTATCGATCTCTCTTTCCTTTTCCCATTTTGACTTCCATCCTTCATCTACTCTTCTATTCACCGTTAGTGCTTTTCTCTTCCTTGCTCTATGCCTTCCTTCATTGCTTCTGCCACACATCCGTTCCTCCTTCCATTCCTATTTTTCTCTCTTTATTTATTTCTTTCATTCTTCATTTATTTCATTCTTTCCTTCATTCTTTCATTCTGCCTTTAATTTTCTCTATCTTTCTTTCTTTCTTACTTTCAAACTGTATATCTTACTTTCTCCCTGTCTTTCCTTCTTTCATTCATTTTCATCCTTCTTCATTTTTTTTCTGCCTTCCCATCGTGCATTCTGTCTCTCTATCATTTTTCAGCCTTTCTTTTTTCCTTTCTGCATTCATCCAAACTGCCCTTTCTCCCTTTTATCTTTCTCTATTATTTTCTGTCTTCACTCCTTTCATTCCCATTTGCTTTCATTCTTCATCCTTTCTTTCTTTATTTATTTGTTTATTTCATGCTATATATATTTCTTTTTTTCTTTCTCTTTCTTTATTTGTTTCTTTTTTCCTATCTTTCGTCCTTTTTTCCTTCCTTCTTTCTTTCTTTTTTACTCTTTATTTCCATCTTTCTTTCTTTGTTTCTTTCCTTATGTCTTTCTTCCTTTCCTCTCATCTTTCTTTTATTCTGCCTTTCTTTATCTCTAACCTTCTTTCATTCTTCCTTGCTTTTCATCTTTCTTTCTTTCTTTCTTTCTTTCTTTCTTTCTTTCTGTCTTCCATCATTCCTTTCTTTCTGCACTGTAAAGGTTTAAGTAAAAGGAAGAGGTAATTGTGCTTATCGAGCGTTCATGAAATTATCCTCAGGAATATATCTAAAGTTAAAAACTAAAAAAAACTGCGGATGCTGGAAATCCAAAACAGAACAGAATTACCTGGAAAAAATCAGCAGGTCTGGCAGCATCGGCGGAGAAGAAAAGAGTTGACGTTTCGAGTCCTCATGACCCTTCGACAGAACTTGAGTTCGAGTCCAGGAAAGAGCTGGAATATAAGCTGGTTTAAGGTGTGTGTGTGGGGGGCGGAGAGATAGAGAGACAGAGAGGTGGAGGGGGTTGGTGTGGTTGTAGGGACAAACAAGCAGTGATAGCAGCAGATCATCAAAAGATGTCAACGACAATAGTACAATAGAACACATAAGTGTTATAGTTAAAGTTGGTGATATTATCTAAACGAATGTGCTAATTAAGAATGGATGGTAGGGCACTCAAGGTATAGCTCTAGTGTTTTTTTTTATATATAATGGAAATAGGTGGGAAAAGGAAAATCTTTATAATTTATTGGAAAAAAAAAGAAGGGGGAAACAGAAAGGGAGTGGGGATGGGGGAGGGAGCTCACGACCTAAAGTTGTTGAATTCAATATTCAGTCCAGAAGGCTGTAAAGTCCCTAGTCGGAAGATGAGGTGTTGTTCCTCCAGTTTGCGTTGGGCTTCAATGGAACAATGCAGCAAGCCAAGGACAGATATGTGGGCAGGAGAGCAGGGTGGAGTGTTAAAATGGCAAGCGACAGGGATCATTCTTGCGGACAGACCGCAGGTGTTCTGCAAAGTGTTCGCCCAGTTTACGTTTGGTCTCTCCATTGTAGAGGAGACCACATTGGGAGCAACGAACGCAGTAGACTAAGTTGGGGGAAATGCAAGTGAAATGCTGCTTCACTTGAAAGGAGTGTTTGGGTCCTTGGACGGTGAGGAGAGAGGAAGTGAAGGGGCAGGTGTTGCATCTTTTGCGTGGGCATGGTGTTGTGCCATAGGAGGGGGTTGAGGAGTAGGGGGTGATGGAGGAGTGGACCAGGGTATCCCGGAGGGAGCGATCCATATGGAATACCGATAAGGGGGGTGAAGGGAAGATGTGTTTGGCAGTGGCATCATGCTGGAGTTGGCGGAAATGGCGGAGGATGATCCTTTGAATGCGGAGGCTGGTGGGGTGATAAGTGAGGACAAGGGGGACCCTATCATGTTTCTGGTAGGGAGGAGAAGGAGTGAGGGCGGATGCGCGGGAGATGGGCCGGACACGGTTGAGGGCCCTGTCAACGACCATGGGTGGTAAACCTCGGTTAAGGAAGAAGGAGGACATGTCAGAGGAACTGTTTTTGAAGGTAGCATCATCGGAACAGATGCGACGGAGGCGAAGGAACTGAGAGAATGGGATGGAGTCCTTACAGGAAGTGGGGTGTGAGGAGCTGTAGTCGAGATAGCTGTGGGAGTCGGTGGGTTTGTAATGGATATTGGTGGACAGTCTATCACCAGAGATTGAGACAGAGAGGTCAAGGAAGGGAAGGGAAGTGTCAGAGATGGACCACGTGAAAATAATGGAGGGGTGGAGATTGGAAGCAAAATTAATAATTTTTTCCAAGTCCTGACGAGAGCATGAAGCGGCACCGAAATAATCATCGATGTACCGGAGAAAGAGTTGTGGAAGGGGGCCGGAGTAGGACTGCAACAAGGAATGTTCCACATACCCCATAAAGAGACAGGCATAGCTGGGGCCCATGCGGGTACCCATAGCCACACCTTTTATTTGGAGGAAGTGAGAGGAGTTGAAGGAGAAATTGTTCAGCGTGAGAACAAGTTCAGCCAGACGGAGGAGAGTAGTGGTGGACGGGGATTGCTTGGGCCTCTGTTCGAGGAAGAAGCTATGGGCCCTCAGACCATCCTGGTGGGGGATGGAGGTGTAGAGGGATTGGACGTCCATCGTGAAGAGGAAGCGGTAGGGGCCAGGGAACTGGAAATTGTTGATGTGACGTAAGGTGTCAGAGGATTCACGGATGTAGGTGGGAAGGGACTGGACAAGGGGAGAGAGAAGGGAGTCAAGATAACGAGAAATGAGTTCTGTGGGGCAGGAGCAAGCTGAGACGATCGGTCTACCGGGGCAGTTCTGTTTGTGGATTTTGGGTAGGAGATAGAAGCGGGCTCTCCGAGGTTGGGCGACTATCAGGTTGGAAGCTGTGGGAGGGAGATCCCCAGAGGAGATGAGGTCAGTGACGGTCCTGGAAACAGTGGCTTGATGTTCAGTGGTGGGGTCATTGTCCAGGGAGAGGTAGGAGGAAGTGTCTGCGAGTTGACGCTCAGCCTCCGCGAGGTAGAGGTCAGTGCGCCAGACAACAACAGCACCACCAGTTGCTTAAGGAAAGAAAGCAATGTTGAGGTGAAATTATTCACTGAGGTTGCTAGAACTTGGGGCATGTACTTGCCTTGAAATTTAATTATATACACTTTGTAACTGTGCCTCCTTCATCATTAGTGAAGAAAATACTGTTGGTTGCACTTTTTTCAGTTCTTCGGAATGTGCCTTTGCTGTGCTTTAACCAAGATATAGTCACAATGACTTCATATAGTGCTGCCATTAGAAGCTCAGCCATGACTAACTTGAAGTGAGTTCTCTGTTATTCTTGCATTATGGCTGTATAGTCTAACCCTGTAAATTATATAATGCATTTTGAGTAGTCAAAAGCTACCAAGTGTTAAATATTATCACAATTCAACTAATACTTATTAGAACAAATATCCATGCAGAATGTAAATCAATCTTTGAGCTCCCTTGAATATATCAGTATACATTTTGCAATCCTGAGAATTTCTTGCAGTGTTTAATTTCCGTATCCGATGGTCATGGCCTATGCAACTTGTTCATTCATAAACATCACCAGAATATTTATTTCAAATAATCTGGAAGGCTCATATATCAGTGAAGGCCGTGATCTCTGCTTGAGCCGATTCAAATTTTGTATAGTATATAACAAATCAACAAGTTTTCATACCTTGCAACACTGAAGAAACCTCCAATTTCTTATTTTGATATTAATATAGAAAACATAATTTTGTTTTATTTCTGGAATTTGCCTCGTTATATTTCCTGCTTATCTGGCGAATCGGCAATAATTGACGGCTACATTTTGATGATTATTTTGTGTCACAAAGGTCCACTTAGCAGTTGAATTTGTATTATTCTCCACATATCGTCCTATGAAGTCAGGACACGGCTCTAAATCTTCTTCAGTTTCTAGTGAAGTGAGCTGCGAGAAGCACAGTTTCGAATTAACTTCATCCTTAAGAAGGAATGATTGAAATATATGAACCAAACAGATACAATGAATGATGTAAACAATCGGAGGCATCTCTGTAATTTTTTTTTTCAGTTAACCTTACTGCCACTTTGTCCTTTTCAAAGTATAGTTACTAACGGCTTTTTTTTAGATTTTTGGCATATGATTGCTAATTTTCTTTATGCATGACTACAAGGGCTCTACGGTAGATTCACCCATTGGATAAAAACGCAATTTCACGAGCTGATCAGATCGCCAATTCCTTTTCCTTCATTCAATAATCAACATTTCAGAAATAAATACGATTCGAAATATTACAAGCAATGCCGATATTGACGCTAGTGGAGTCGCGTTTAATGAAAGAATTGTTATTATTGAACGAAACAGATAAAATATTAAATGCATTTTTCTTTATTGGAGATACCAAACTCCGACTGGGTGAATGCTTTGTGGAACACTTTCAGTCTGCTTTGCAAACATGAACAAGACTTCATGTCACTTGCCAGATCAACAGCACATCTTGCTCTCAGGCAAACATGGCATTCGTTGGCCTGCTCCAATGTTACTTTGAAGCACAACGCAAAATGGAAGGAACAGCATCCCATCTTCCAATTGGGCACATCACAGCCTTCCAGACATAACACTGAATTCAACAATCACGGAAAATAAAATCTCTTCTGCCCTCACACCCTGCTTATCCTTTTTTTTTCAAAATTCATTTTCTTTTTTTCAATTTTTATTTTTTATCCACTTATTTTTTTATTTCATTTATTTTCATTTTTGTTCATTGTTTTATTCGCACCTATTATCCGATGTTCAATGTTCTTTTGCACCTCCGTCCCCTCCCTCACCTCACCCCAGCAAGGATCATCCATCACTTGTTCACCTTATTCTTCCCAGTGCGCTTTACCTTGTCCTGCTATTATAAAATTCTGCTTCCTGACCTTAATGCCAACATCACCATCTGCTTTAACCTGTATAATTAGCATTAATACCCCTTTGCCATTTTGTCCATTCCATCTCTGGCAATGCATCATTTACCTCCACAAATCACTCGCCTTCTATCCAGCTTCACCCTTTCCAGACCCTTAAACTATAAATTTAAATAGATTTTTACCTCTGCTTTCCTCTGGAGAAGAGACATACGGATTCGAAACATTAACTCTGTTTTTCCTTTTTATGGCAGCTGAAGCTATTACACCTGATGAGACTTTCAAGAATTATGTGATTTTGTTTGAGGTTTTCAGCAACCCCAGCATTTTGCTTTTAACTTCCATTCTCTGATACCGCCCCCCCACCCCCCCCCCCCCCCCCCCCCCCCCCCACCCAAAAGACAATAACTCTATCTTTCAAAATATAGCTTGGTTTAAAAATTAAAGTTCCCGTACTCAACACAATGGGCATTTTATTCAGTTTTTTGTGTGTAATGTTTTTATTTTTGCTTGTTTCCTTTACGACACAAACTGGAACTGACTGTAACAGTCATTGCTACTACGGCCAATATTTGGATTTCACCAATTTCAATGTTATTTAATTCTCCATTCACTCTTCAGCATTTTTTTCATGATTACGTTATTCTGATGTAAATTACGTTCTTCGTCATTCCAATGTTTTTGCACCCAATTTGAAGCGGTTCTGACACATCTTGAATTTAATAGAATGATCTAATTTTTAGCTTCCAGCGCCTCTATGCCCATAATTAAAAACAAATCTCCCACTCACTGTTTCAGTCCTTCGTGCCATTCATACATATTTCATTTTTCCTCCCATATTTTCGTTCACACTCGTGTTTTCTTTTAAATTTTCTGGTAAGATTGGGACATTGTTTCGCTTTATATGAATCCCATTTGTCAGATTTCCAAGCGTTATTCTGCTCTTATTGAAATGCCAGCGAAGTGTACAGGGAGTTTACAACACCAACTCATACAATGTACAATATGTTCAATCGCCCATCGTTTCCTAGGCCGTAACGTGAAAGGCAATTTATGAATAGAATTAACGAATGGATTATCAAGCTTGCTTGCCATCATATCCCAAGCCTGCCCCAAACTGAACTGGATAGCCATTTGGAATTCATCCGCCAGTGTGCCCTAGACTGTTCCTTTAAAGTTAATGGTAGCAAACAAATGAACCCTCGAATTTTTAAATAGGAGTTGAACGGCAGAAACACGTCATTTGGAAAATTACAGCGTTTTGTAGCCTTGTGTCACAAGTAAAGGTCTCTCAGGCATCAATTTCTCAATTTTGTGCAAATCTCCCGTGTTATGTAATGTCTCCAGTCAGCCAATGTGGCACCATGTTCGTCAATAACTTTGCTAGCAAAAACAAATAATCAATGCCGTAATTAAAATGAGTAACTGAGATTGCATTATCTTTTTCTTGTCCTGCAGACAGCTGGATGGCCAGACGCCTTGCCAGTGACAGATGTGTAAACTCTTTTACCACTTAACATTGAGTTCCTCATTGACGTTAGTAGCCACGCTTTATGTTGGTCTCTCCTGTTGCCCACTTTCAATGTTTGAAAATGTTTGATGGACCATGGGTGTTGCTTTGTGCAGCGAGGCTGATAACCTATATCTTCAGAGACTGGTTGAATGTGAACTGATCGCAGCAGCTTTCTGAAATTGTGCACAAACTTACAGAAACAATTGTTATGTTCGCTGACAAACAACAAATGCAATGATTGAAATTCCTTCCTGTTTATGTAGGCAGCAGCCTGGTCCATGAGAAACATGAAGTTTGCATGTGTGGAGTCTCTGCACCAGCGTGGACCTAATTTGAACTTCAAACGTATGGCCCTCCTAACCCATATATCAGCAGCGTACTGAAAACTCATGCATTCGCTGGCACAACATACGAAAACATAACAGCAAGGAGCACGACTCGGCCATTCAGGCCCTTACACCTGCACCACTATTTATTGAGATCATGGCTGATCTAAGTGAAATCTTATATCTGGATCCCAATTAGCGCCAGCAACCGATCACCCCATTGCATCTGTCAGTTCCCCATTACTCGCAGCTCATGTTACTTGTTGAAAGAACTCAAATATGTTGGTTAAACAGGAATTCCCCAGTACAACAACACAGGAATCGACCTAATTTGCTTGAGATTATCCAAGTACCCTGCTATAACTAAGAGAACAACAAAGAACAAAGAAAAGTACAGCACAGGAACCGACCCTTCCTCCCTCCATATCTCATGTCAGATTAAAACATTTTGCACATCCGTGGTCTGAATCCCTCTACTCCCCTCCTATTCATGTATTTGTTAAGATGCCTCTTAAACAACACTTTTGTACCAGCTTCCACCACCTCCTCTGGCAGCGAATTCTAAACACTCACTACACTCGGCATAAAAAAGCCTTTGTCCCGCATGTCATCTCTAAATATTTCTCCTCTTACATTGAATCTATGCCTCCTAGTAATTGAATCTAAAACCCTGGGAAGCAGCCTCATACGATCTATTTTGTCCATGCCACTCATATTGTAGTGCATTTCTTTCAGTCACCCTTCAATCTCCGTTGCTCTACTGAGAAGTTTGTCCAAACTCTCCTCATAGCTCATAAACTCGAGAACAGGTGGCAACCTAGTAAAACTCCTTTGCAACCTCTACAACGCTTCCAAATCCTTCTGATAATATTGTGGCCAGAATTGCACGCATATTTCCAAGTGTGGCCTCAACAAGGTTCTATACAGCTGCACAAGAACTTCCCAGCTTTTATGCTCAATTACCCTGCCGATGAAGGCAAGCATGCCATATGCCTATTGATTAACTTTTCCAGCTGCATTGCCACATTCAATGACCAGTGGCCCTGTACAACCCAATCCCTCTGCCCGTCAATGCACCTAAGCATACTCCCATTTACTGCATAATTACTACCTGTATTAGACCTTCAGAAATGGATGACCACGCATTTATCCGGGTTAAACTCCACCTGCCATGTCCCCGTCCAAGTCTCCAACCGATGAGTATCCCATTGTATTCTTTGAGAATCGTCTTCACTATCTGAAACTCCTCAAAACTCATTGTCTTCTGCAAAATTACTAATTAGCCATCTTTATATTTTCCACCAAATAAATTATATATAATAAAAAAGCAAAAGTCGAAGCACTAATCCATTGGAACACCACCAGTCATAGCACTCCATTCTGAAAAACACCAGTCCACTGCTACGTTCTGTCTTCTATGACCAAGCCAAATCTGTATCCATCTTGCCAGCTCATCGCTGATACCGTGCAATTGTACATTCTGTACCACTCTGCCATGAGGGATCTTGCCAAATAACTTACTGAAATCCATGTAGATATAACATCCACTGACCTTTCCTCATGAACCACCTTTCTCACTTACTTGAAAAACTCGATCAAGTTAGTGAGACACGACCTTGCGTTCACAAAACCATGCTGCCTCTCACTAAATCACCCAATTGCTTTCAAACGACAGTAAATACTGTTACAAAGAATCTTCTCCATTAATTTCCCTACCACTGACGTACGTTTCACCAGTCGGTAATATCCTGGATTATCCCTGCTACCCGTGTTGTACAATTGAACAACATTGGCCATTCTCCAATCCTGTGGGACCTCACTTCTTTACTACTAGCTTCTAACATTTTCACTACGGCAGATGTGATACTTAGGGTCCAGCTCATTGAAGCTTTCTGTCTCTCTGCCTTTTTGAAGTTACATTTGTTGTCTTCGAATATAATGGGACCTTCCCCGATTCAAAGGTGATATGGAAAATTAAAACCAATGCATCAAATATATCGCTGGACACTCCAATTAAAACCTTAGGTGAACGTCCCGAAGGACCCGGGCTCTTGTCAGTCGGCAGCTCCAACAATTTTCTCAGTAATTATTGTTTGGTATCTATTTGTCGTTGCTGTATTCCCGACTTCCAATTCCTGGATTAGAGTTGCTTTAGGAGTTACTTGTATCCTCTATAGCGAGAACTGACGCGCAAAATCTGTTCAATTCACTGACACCTCCTTGATTTTTATTTTCAATTCTCCAAACTCACTTTCTAGAGGGCAAATGCGCACTTTGTTAGCTCCTTCCTTGTTTAAATATGTTACAATGATCTCAATGTCGGTTTGTATATTTGTAGCTAGTATTTTTTTCTCACACTCCATTTTTATCCGCCATATTAGCCTTAGTTATTCGTTGCTTTTCCTTACATTCTGTCCAAATCTTCTGGCGTTGCACCTATCTCTGCATATTCATATATTACTATTTAAGTTTGCTACTACATTTCAACTTTATTGTTAACCACTGATGGCGTGCCCTGCCCTTCGACTTCTTACTCGATTCAATGGAAGCATTCCATGCATTCTGAAATATCCACTTAGGTTTTTTGTCACTATATCTCTATTAACTGTTAAGCTAATTTGCTAATTTCAATTGACAGCTCAGTTTTCATGCACTCGAAATAGCTCTTTATTAAGATTTTAAAATTAGACTCAGGCCAATCCTTCTTTCACACAAGCTGCAAATAAAATTCAAAAATCCTGCAGCCAGTTCTACCTAGGGGCGATGTCGCTGTGAGACAATTACGTATTCCAATCACATTTCACAATACCAAGCCTAGTAGAATCTGTTCCTTTGTTGGCTCCGGAACATATTGTTCTAAGAAATTAAACAGAAAAATTATATATACTTCTCATTTGGGCTATCTTTGCTCATTTGAATCTTCCAGTCTGCATGTTAATTAAAATCTCCCATGATTATCACCGTGCCTTTCTGAAAAAATCCAATTATTGCTTCCATTCGAGGGCCAGTACAATGCTTCTACTGATGACCTCCTTCCTATACAATTTTTCATTTCGACTAAAACAGTTTCCACATCATGGTTTCCTAAACTTAGACCATCTCTCCCTATTGCATGAATATAATCTTCACCTCATAGATATATCCCTCCACCATTTTATTCACTTCGTATGCTTCCAGAATATCATATAACCGTCAATATTGAAGTCCTCCATGTCCTCCTGAAGAAATGTCTCCGTAATGGCTATTTGATCACAATTTTTTATTTCTATGAGCAATCTCAGTTCATCTGTATTGGTTCAAAAAAATACATCCATTTAGATGTGGGGGTTATAATTTAATCATTTCAATAATTTTATCATTTCTATAATTTAAAAACCTTTCACCTCACCTGATGATTTACTGGTAGGTTTGGACTATCTGTCCGTAATACAATAAGGTCTGATAGCAAATGTAGGTCATAGTGTTTATGTCACTGGGCAGGTAATCCAGAGGTCCATGGGTAATCATCTGGGGACTCAGGCTAGAATCAATGGCAAATTTAATTGAAAACTTGGGGTTAAAAGTTTAATGAAAGCCTCCGTTGTTTGTTTGAGCTGGTTCGGGTAACCTAACGACATTTGGGAAACAAAATCTACCAGGAATACATATGATTCTGGACCCACGGCAATATGGTTGAGTCTTCAATGCATTCTGTAATGGCCAAGCGAGCCATGAATTCACAAAGAAAAAGGAAACTGGATGGACCACCCGGCATTGGCCGGAGCAACGGAAATGAAATGGCAATCAAAGCAATTTTCGACACCGAAAAGTTCTCCTTACAAACATCTGGGGATTAGTTCCAAAATTGGGAGATCTGCCTCAAAGAACAATCAAGCAATATTCTGATATAGTCATCCTCACGTAATCATATATTATAGATTATGTGTCTCTCACCAGCATCACCATTCCTGCGTATGTCCTGTTCCAGGGAGAGGACATGCAAAGCCAATGTGCCTGCATGTGGTATTCAGTTAGGAGGGAGTTGCCCTGGGAGCACTCAATAGCGACTCTGGATCTCATGAACTTTCATGGATTCAGGTCAATTATGGGCAAGAATACCGCCACCTGGTTACCGTGAACTGCCATCTTCCAGCTGTTGAGCCAGTTCGCTTGCATGTTGAACACAACTAGAAGGAAGGGCTGAGCGTTTCAAGGGCGGAAAATGTACTCTGGTTGCGGGACTTTAATGTCCATCAACAAGAGTATTTCGGTATCATCACTATTGACACTGTTGTCCGAGTCCTAAATGAAATAGAAGCTACACTGGGCATGAAGAAGTTGGTGAACGTACCAAAAAGGGGGAAAACACATTTTTGCCCCCAGCCTGATCAGCTTGCCTGCCGCAGATGCATCTGCCCATGACAGCATCGGTACGAGTGAGAGCCACACAGTCATTGCTGTGACTAAGTCTGGCCTTCACATTGAGGACATACTGCATCGTGTTGTGAGCCGCTACCACCGTGTTAAATGGGATAGATTTCGAATAGATCTAGCAACTCAAGTCTTGGCATCCATGAGGCGCTGTGGGCCACTAGCCGCAGCAGAATTGTATTCGAATGCAATTGGCAACCCATGTATTTTTCTCTCCCAATTGCCATCAAACCAGTGAATCAACAATTGTTCAACGAAGAGTTCTGTAGTTCATTCCGGGAGTAGTGCTCGGAATACTTAAAAAAATAGATGTCAACCTTCGGAAGATACAAAACAGGGCTACTTACATACCAAGCAACATAATCATCAAGTGATAAACAGGGCAAAGTGATCACAGCAACAATGGATCAGATACAAAATCTGCAGCCCTAAAACATTCAGTCCTGAATGATCATGAAATACTCAATGGCGCAGGAAACTCCACAAAGATCCCCATCCTCAATGATCGAGGGCCCCAGCACTGAAGTCCAAAAGATAAGGCTAAAACATTCGCAAAAATCTTCATTCAAAAGTCCCAAGTGGATGATCACCTTGGCCTCCACTGGATGTCCCAAGCATCAGAGATGCCAGTCTCAAGCCACTTAAATTCGGTACAAGTGATGTCAAGAAAAGGCCGAAGGCACTGGATACTACAAACACCATGGGCCCTGGCAAAATTCCGAGAATCACATTTGCGAATTTGTTCTTCAGTACTTACCGTGCCACTATCCAAACTGCTCCAGTACAGTGTCAAACCGGCATCTAAACAGCAATGTGCAATTTTTTTACAGGTTTGTCCTATATACAAAAGAGCAGGACAATCCAACCCGGTCAATTACCACCCCATCAGTCTATTCTCCATCATCAGTAAAGTAATTGAATAATTCATTAACTGTGCTATGGCGTGGCACTAGCTTTGCATTTACCAGCTTACTGATGGCTGGCTTGTGTACTTGTTTGTTTTTTTTTTCCCTTCGCCGCCACAGCCAATCAGCTCCTGAACTCACAATAGCCTTATGTGAAAAATGGACAATAAGTGTAAACTCCCGAGTTGAGGGGAAATTTAATAACTTGACATCAAGCACAATTTGTCCCAGTGTGGCATCGACGAAATGTAACACACGAACTAGCAATGGGAATCGAGGGGAAACATTCTGCAGCTTGGAGTCATACTTAGCAAAAAGTAAGACGATTGTGGTTTTTCGAGGTCAGTCATTTCAGCTACAGTGCTTCACTTCAGGAGTCCCTCAGGGTAGAGGCATAGGGTCAGCCACCTTCCGCTGCTTCATTAATTATCTTACTTCCATCATATCGCCAGAAGTGGGGAAGTTCGCTCATGATTGCACAATGTCCAGCTCAATTTGAGATTCCTCAGTTACTGAAGCAGTCCATTTCCAAATTCATAAATACACAAGCAATATCGATGCTTTGGCTGAGATGCAGCAAGTATCATTCACCCCACACAACTGTCAGGCAACGAACATCTCTAGAAATAAATAATCTAAACTGCAACATTTGATGTTCCATGTCATTTGCACCATTCAATTCCACACGATCAACAACCTGGCCGTTGCCAATTACCAGAGACTGAGCTGGACTAGCCAAATAAAAATTATGGTTACAGGAGCAGCACAGGGGCTATGAAACGTGCAACAATTAACTCACCTCCTGACTCCCAAAAGCCTGTCCAGAACCTACAAGGCTCAGGTCAGTAGCTTGCTAAAATAAGCTCCCCTTCCCCGGATGAATGCATCTCCAACAACACTGATGAAGTTGGACCCCGCACTCAACAAATCAGTCCTCCTGACTGGCACCGCAAAAACCTTCATTTTCTTCACTAACGCCACACAGTAGCAGTACTCTGTACCACCTATAGGATGCCGAAGAGGATTTCACCAAGTGTCCATAGACAGCACTTTCCAAGCCCATGAAGAGTACCATCTTGAAAGGCAGGGGCAGAAAATAGATTGTGACACCAACACCTGGAAGTCCTCTTCCAGTTCAATCACACCAATGAATTGGATTTACACCGCAGCTCCTTTCCTGCTGCTGAGTTAAACAATTGGAACTCCGTTCTTAACAACACTGTTTCTGGGACTATGCCACATGCACTGCAGCGGATCAAGATGGCAGCTGACTCCCACATTCTCAAAGACAACTAGAGATGGGCAAAAAATGCCTGGCACAAGCCAATGAAAGCAACTCACCGTGAATTATTTAAAAAAAAATATTTTCGATTCTCCTCCACTATTCAGTGAGACAGTATCTATTATGACAATCATCAATTCTGCTTCCCTTCCTTTCCCCTATAACCTTTGACTTCCTTACTGATTAATTTGTTGTATATGTCAGCCTTGAATTTGCTTAACAACTCAGCTTCTACAGGCATCTATGGCAAAGGATTCCACAGAATCGCTGCACTTGGAGAGATGAAATTCCTCCTCATTCCTGCCTTAATTGGGCGTCCCTTTATGTTACGTTTATAGCAGCTGGTACTGGACACTCAAAGAAGTGGATACCATCTCTCAGCATCTGCCCTGTCAACACCCTACGAATATTCCATTTTCCAGTAAGAGCTCATCTTATTCTTCTAAACTCCAAAGAGTGCAGACCTAAGCTACTAAACTTCTTTTCAAATGAAACTCCCTCCTTACTCGTCCTAAAACTAATAAACCTTCTCTGGACTGCTTCCACCGCCAGCATATCTTTACTTAGATAAGGGGAGAAAACCTGTTCACAGTGTTGCCATTGTGGTCTAACTAATGCATTGCATAGTTCAGGAAGGCTTTCCTATTTCCAGATGCCAATACCTTTTAAATAAAGACTAGCACTTGAGTTGGCTTCCCTATTACGTGCTGAAAATTTATGGTAGCTTTTAGCGATTATTGCACGAGGGCCACACATCCATCTCTGCTGCAATGTTCTGCAGTATTTCACCATTTAACTTTTATCCATCCCCTCTTTTATTCCTGCCCAGGTACAAGCCTCACATTTTCAAACGTTATTTTCCATCTGACAGATTTTTGCCCACTCACGTGACATGTCTGCACGACTTTGTGGACTATTGTGTCAACCTCAGCACTTGAGTTTCCACCATTTTTTTCGATAGTACATTCACGCCCCTCCTCCAACACATTAACATATATTGTAAGTAATTGTGGACCAGGCACTAATCCCTGCAGAAATTCACAGTTACAGTTTGCTATCCTCAAATTACCCCACTTATCTCAAATTTCTTCCTTCTATTAGTTTGCTATTTCTCTACCCATGCTAATATACTAACCGCAAAATCATGGGCTCTTTTCCGATAAAGTAGGCTTATGCGAGGATCCTTATTGGACACCTTTGGAAAACGAAATTTACTACTTCAACTGATTTCCCTTTATCTATCCTTCTTGTTACCCCTCAAAGCTTTCTATTCATATTCCCAGGTTTGTTTTCCCCTTTATGAAGCAACTTTGCTGCTGTTTGATTGTATTATGCATTTCTAAATGCTTTGCTACTTTATCCTTTACAATAAATAACAACATTTTAGAAATCGCAGATGATAAGCACATTTCCTATCATTACCATTCTTTGCCTCCCTCCGTTTTGGATAAAAGGGGTAGAACAAAACACTCATACAACTAAACCTATGGCGAGGGAAAAAAAAAACAATCAGATAGAAACCGGTTGTCTGCCACAAGCAGGTGCAACGGTGTCACACTTATTTACAATATCAGTTCATGTGTTGGAGGAGGGAAGTGAATGTGCTGTCACAAAGTTTCCGCATGACACAAAAATTGGTGGAAACGCAAGTGTGAACATTGACACAAATAGTCCACAGAGGAATACAGACATGTTAAGTGAGTGGGCAAAAAACCTGGCAGACGGAAAATAACGTTTGAAAATGTGAGGTTTATACGATGGAAGGGATAACAGAGGGGCTGGATGCTATTTACATGGTCAAATACAGTAGAAAGTTGCAGCATAGAAGTATTTGTGGCCCTCTTTGGCATTGACATTTTTCCGATCCTCTGGGAAATTTCCTGAATGTAAGGTTTATTGGAAGATAACTTGCAGTCCCTTATTGTGAGTGCCTGATTTTCCTTTGCCTTAATACTGCCTTTTACTTTTGCCATATCCCTTTTCTTTGTTTTAGCACATCATCCCAAATTTGATGCCTTGGGTAGAGGTGCCCATGTTGATGAAGCAAACAGCTGCAAAATGCGAGCTCCTACACAAACCTTCAGGAGAAAAAGTGTAGAAAGGCCGTACTACTATATATTTCATATTCTGAAGCAATGGGTGAACCCATCATCTAAATTATCTCTGTCTGTCCCCCAATATGACACCCAGCTCTATGGTGGTTTCTGAGTGATGTAGACATATAGATGACTATGCGGCTCTGACATTTGAAGATAGCTGACATTCGAACTGGAAACGCTGTCGGTATAAACGTTGTGGGAAAACTTTCTTCCCATATCATGCTGGCATCGTATGCCTCTGATCGCTCCTCCTGCATTACCTATCATTCGCGAATTTTAAGTTGCTTCTTTGACACGGGCCGCCGTTGCACCTGCTGGGGCAGACGCCCTGTATCTATCTGATTGTTTTTTCCTCATCTCAGTTCTAGTTGCACGTTTGCACCATTGTACCCATTCTACACTGCAGGTTGCCTCCCATCGCCCCATCTCTGCCCCACAACTCCACCCAAAGCACCGCTGAAGACATATTAGGACATGTAAGTGATAGCTCCGGGATTGCACTCACTATGTCGGTAAGATAATTCTTATTTTTCTGAACTGACAGGTTAATTGCCATCCTGTTGCAAGCTCGCTGCCGAGGCACGCTGGGATTCAGCATGGCTACATATGTTGAATGAACTGACTGCCATCCAGTTCAAAGCCTGATTATTTCTGGTAGACACCATGAATTCCATCCACCAGCTTGAAAAAAAAACATAAATAACTCCCTTGATATTACAGTTAATTTTATTTTCAAAAGGAGCAATCACCATCAGGGTGTGTCGAACCTACGGTCCTCCTGCTCTGACAGCTGCCCTTAAACGTAACACGTTGCAGCGTGAACAGGTCGGGCTACCACCGCCTTACCTTCCCTACACTGCCTAAATCCGAATGACCAAATTTATTCATATTCTACTAACTTCAGTTTTTTAAAAAAATAATTATTCTAAAATACCTGCCCTCATTATCTCCAGCAGGATGGCTTTCAGCTTCGGTTTCGTTTTTTTGCAGTTCAAACAGCATGTTCCACATGACATTTCTTTAGCATTCATTTCTAGCATAATGTCCATACTGACCTTGGAAGCTTGGCTCTTTGAATAGCTTTCAGCCAAGCTTTAGATTCTCTGAAATTGAAATATTTAGCATCCACAGTGATTCAAATAATGCGAATGATAATGCAGGGACGTGTTTTGTCATTCTTATTATCTTCATCAGAATGATCAACAGGAGTACTCAAGGTTTGAGTTAATACATTTTTAAAAATGTACCATTGCCAATGCCAAAAACAACTATTGCATAAATGAGATGATCATATTAACAACGAGAAAAAAAAAAAGATGCATTGATTATTCTGCATCATGGATCCTAACATTTTGGAAAATCTGACACAGAGCCAATGAGAATATTAAGAGAAAGCTTATTGTTCCATTTATTAGCTTTGTTCAACAACGGAGGAAAGACATGGCTCTTGGACGAGAGGAGGCTGATGGGAAATTTGATTGAGTAATGTAAAATAGTGAGCAGCCAAGATATACTGGATGTGAATGGCCTACCTACTGTAGGAGGCAGGTCAACAAGGAGGTGGCATAGGCAAAATCTGATTGGTAGAAATACTGGAGGGATGATTATGATTTTTACTTTCACCCAGTGGATTGTGGTAGTCTGGAACACAATGCTTGAAAGAGCAAAACAGGCAGAAGTCCTCAGCTCTTTTAATAGGCGACTGGATTTGCCGTAAACTGCAGTGCCAGATTCAAATGCAAGAAAGTGGGATTAGGCTGAATGCTTTGTTATTCAGCCGGTGCAGCCGCGCTCAGCTAAGAGAACTTTTTTTTTTGCTGTGCCTTTCCTATTTCTATTCCATTAAAAGAAATTAGCATTTTATATTTTTATTAGTATGCAATGAAGTGCCATTTCACGTACTGAAATGCTCAACACTAAGAACAAATGTTCATCCATCATACGGAATTTAAGTATTCCTCAGCGGCCTTGCCAACTTTCATTCTTATCGCTTTTTTCTATGGTCAACCTTCCATCAAAGCACAGGTCCAGGGCCTCGGCTTTTTCCTGAAGGATCAACTCTGGCTGAACACTAATTAATTTGGATGCAAGCTAAATAAAATGCATATATTTAAAATTAACCTTCATGCTTTGCATCTGTGCATAATTAATAAATTCGACAATAATTTCAGCCACCTTCCAAATAACTTGGCAATTTTGAGGGAAATGTTTTGTAACACTCGACTGGAACAACAAGTGTACAGAACATTGCAAGAGGTAATCTGGCAATGTAAATGAAAATTTAATGCAGCAGGTGCAGTCATAGTGAAAGGAGTTGTAGTAATTTCTGGATTAGGGTGAATGCGCATGAAGGCGAATGCACTGAGTGCAGGAGTGAAGTGGTGGCTTGAGGTAACAGAAAGTCACCTGGAAATACAAGGTTATCACGATATTATGAAGACAATTAAATGCACATGACACATGTCGAGTGGATAAAGCAATTAGAAACCCTGCTCAATTTAGAAAAACTTAATACAAACTAAAAAATACACAAAAAACAGGCAAATGGAGAGTATGAGATGTGAGTGTCCGGTTACATAAATGAAAATCCATAGATATATAAATACAAACAATTGTCATTTGTTAGGACAGAGTTTTGAGTTTTGCTGAAAAGAATAAATAAAATTAAAGCTTTCCCCTTTACACTCATCACAACTGATAAACGAGATGCATTAACAGTAAAGACAAATAAAAAAGCCAATTACATGAAAAGAGAGGGTTGTTTGTTTGGCATATGGAATTTGGTTGCTAGAGGCATTGGCTTGAAGAATACTTGAGAAAACTGTTACTTGTTGAATGTCAAGCTTCTGTTTCAAATTCCAAACATGAGTTTTGAATTTGGTCAGGATATTGCCATAGTAAATGAACTAGGAATGAATTTATTTAGTTCCGAATGGCGTCATATGCCCGTTCTGCATTCAAATGTAAGTTCCCTGTGCGGGAATACGTGTACCATTTTGCATGCATAAGTGAGCCACACTGCGAATCCAACTGATAACTTTCAATTGGTTTACATCGCAATTCTTTGCACAATCGGGATTGTTTAGCGTTGTTGTCTAATCAAAAAAATACTTTTCATGTTGGGAACTAGATTTTGCGTTTTGCAAGCACAGGTCCCATTGCCTTCTCAGTACGTTGCCTAATAGTAATGTCCATAGAAACGTGCTTTTTGAAATGATTCGGCAGTTGTTTGGATTTTTTCCTCCATACTGCGCATGGCACCAGTATTTTTGTATTAATATTGCAAATTTTTAACTTATGCGAGAGGAAAAATGTGATTTTTTTTTTTGCTGCTTAGCAGACAGCATCCCATTAGTTAAGAAAAACACCCTTTATTGAGAGTGCATATCAAAAGCGTGCAGCCCTTAACTTAATTTGCTACTCATTTTTTTTTAGCAACATTATATGCCCATGGTTACTTTTCTCACCGTGAAAGCTCATGCTGAAATATAGCTTAACAAGGGCAGCCAGAAGGATAGTGACTAGCCTGATTGATCAGTTAACGCCCGATATCGCGCAATCCCATCTTTGGGCCTATGGCCTGAAGTTTCGTCCCAGAAATTTGTGAAGCCTACCTAAGGTTATTTACTTGCCTATGCAATTACATCTCCCACCCTACCACTTTACTAATTCATCCTCTCTCCGTTCCACCCCTTCAAAATCATTCAGCAATTAATCCAGTGTCTTACACTGAATTCGATTTTTAAACCTACAATAAGGCAGTTGTGCTGTATAAACGGGGGACACCGAGACTTCCCTCCAACTAAGGCGAATTTCTCCAATGCAACTGCCCTCCTCATTCCTGGTAAAGGCTAAAACTGATGATCCTTAAGATAAACAGAGCAGCATTCAGGAAAAACAAAGTTTGAGTGGATCGACAGTGCAATGATTATTGCCACTCACTGGAATATTTTAGTCTTGGTCTATAACCAATATAGGCCTTCCGGCCATTGTTTTTTTATTCTGTTTCCATGTCTGATGGAAGGCTATCCTTCAGTATGCATAATATATCCATTAACTCCTGCAAATATTTTGACTACACTTACCTACACAGCACCTATTATAAGGCTCTATTCCATTTTCCCAATTTCTCCATTTCCGTCCATCTGCTGGCTATGGTGCTCAAGTGCATCTCATATATATTTTTTGCCCAAAGCAAACAATTTGCGCAAGACGTTTCACTGCCTTGTCAATTGCATCCTTTCAATTTTCCACACTACTTCCTCAAATCTGCAAACCCAACAAGAACTACTGTTACTCTATCCTTAAAAGCATGCGGCCTTTACATTCCAAGCATGATGTCCAGTTATTTTGGTTAGCAAACGTAAGATTACGATACCAAGTACACCACCCCTCGACTATTCATTTCACGATTCAAAAGTGACCACTGCATTTGGCAAAACTCTTCATCTCCTCTACCAACCCCAACACAACGTCCAGTTCCCACAACATTTCTGGTGCATGGTCAAAAAATGTTGCATCTGCCTTTTTGCTTTTTCCACAGTCAAAGTCTGCAAACAAGTTTGCCAGATATGTCATTTGATTAAGTAAATGCATTCTCTATCCGCAGTCCATATACCGTGGCATCAGGGGGAATATTTACCACTTTGTGATGCATTGCCATTTAGTTCACAGACGCGACCCCTGATCACCTAGTCGCATGTATTTATAATTTTCCGTTGCACACAGACTGATTTGTCTGCCCACCGCCATTTTCAGTGTTCCAACATAGCTTAGCAAAGATTTGTTTTGGGATTTACAGCCTTACGGACCCAACATCAAGTTAAAAATACGATTTTTTTTTTTCTCGTATTATACTATTTGTTTCTTGAGTGGCGTTTGCTACAACTGATTCAAAATTTTCTCTCGCCAAGACCATTTGCTGGCTCATTATTTTTTATTCACTTAAGGACATAAATTTTAAAAGCTGAACGATTTGGTGTGCTGCATTTTTGAACAAAATCTTCTCTGTCAAATCCCCATTCCTGTACTAGATCCATTCGCCTTATTCCTTTCAATGTACATGCAGTGTTGTACACTGCACAATATTTTCAACGGCTCAGCTTCTGCTTAGGGAGCGCTCCAGCGTTTCAAATGATCACAACCCTCTGAATAAAGGGGATATCAAAGATTCACATCTACTTGTGTTAGATAAAATGTCACGTCACCCTATTACTCAGTGGCTCATATCTTATACCATGATGGTGAATCCGTTTCATAACTTTCTCAGTAAGGGGGAACGATTCATGAGCACACAACCCGTAAATTCCATTTGAACGGTAAAACTTTCAATTGGAACATCGTTAATTTTTCGAAACCCTGGGCATCGTAGAACTAGACAGTCAACTGCTTAGACTAGGAACTAGTGTAGTAAGCATTCGTTGCACCTTCCTTAATCGGATGTGTTCTTTCTTGGATAAAGAAGCCATAATGTGTTATATAATTGTCAGATGGTAGTTTAGTTTGGTAAAGCAATCCAATTTTGTGAAGTGCACAATACATTTGGATAATTAATGGCATTCCCTGGCTTGATGTAATCTTTCTGCGATTCATTTATCCGAATGCGTAGGCCCTCTTAATTCGAATATGCATAGCCATCCCAACATATTTTGTCTTTGTTCATTTTTACATAAGTGAAAAAACATCACATTTTTCCACGTTGTTGTTCCACCTTTCACATACATGCATATGCATCATTTATGGCTTGCTGTTTTTTTCTTCTCCTTATTCATTCATGACATGTGGGCTTTGCTGGCTGATTGTGCATGCATTGGCCATCACTAATTGCTCTTGAGAAGGCGCTGGTGACCTTCTTTCTTGAGGAATTGTAGTTCATAATATCTGGGTACAGCTGCAGCGCTGTTAGAAAGGGTGTTTCAGGATTTTGATGCCACGGCACCACTTCCTGGGCAATATGGTGAGGGCCTTGGAAGGCAACTTCTAGGTGGTGTGTGTTCTAACATTATACAACGCTTTTTCTTCCATATGTAAGTACTCTGTAATTCAAAAGTGCTTTCGAAGGAACCTTGGTGAATTCCAGCAGAGCAGTTTTTAGAGGCTGTACACTGTGCATCGGTAGTGCCGGTAATGAATGATAGTTGGTTTTGTGCTAATCAAGCGGGAAACTATGTCTTGGATTTTGTTAACCTCTTGGAATCTTGTGGGAGCTGAGCACATTCAGGGAAGTGGGAATTATTCAATAACACTTCTGACTAGTGCCTTGTGGATGCTGGAAAGGATTTGTGGAGTTTGCAGCTCGATTAATCGTCACACTATTCCAAGCTTCTGAACTCATCTTGTAGCCTCACTACATATATGGCTAATAAAGTTTGATTTCAGGTCATTGTGTCACCTTCTGTGGATGTGGTGCTTGCATGCAGCATTAAAAAATGTATGCGGTCAAGCTATATTTCGACATAGTAGATCAGGTTATCAAAACTTGGTCAAATAAGTAGGCTTTGCGAGGCATCATAAAAGGGGGGAAGTGAGATAGAGATGCAGAGAAGCTTAGGGAGTGAAGCCGAGAGGCTCGGGTCCAGGTAACAGCAGGAAATGTATCGAGAGCAGTGGTCAGTGGTGCAAGCGAGCAAGTGGACAACAACTCCTTCATGGAAATTTTTGGAAAGGGGAAAAAAAAGTACCAGAAACGCCTTATCCCATACGCCAATAAGAATAATGATCATGTTGAGTCTGATGATTATTTGTATTAATACCATTATTATTGACTTCCATGTAAGGCACATTCTTGCTTTAATGTGGAAAAAATACCTTTGTCAAGTTCGTTTTGGGTAACACATTTCAGATCACTTTCTCTTCTTGCGCTTGAACTAACCATCTCTGGCATGATCCCTTTATGCTTCTTTTCCTGCAGCTCATGAATTAGCTTCCACAGCGTTCTTCGCCATGAGTTCCCTTGTCCAGCATGGTATCTATAATCAGTGGGGAAATTTTGTTTCTGGGCAGCGATTCACCTCGATATTCGATTTCCATAAAATATAATACAAGTGTATTAAAACAAGCAAGGAACAAACCGAATAAGAACCATAGATTTATTTATTAATTTTGTAGTGTTTGGATTTTAAAACTACGAGGCTGATCATAATACAGAAAATATTTTGTATTAATGACCTCGAAGACGAGAAATCCAAGAGATATCGAATGGGGGGAAAAATCTGCGTTTATATCATGCTTTCAATGAATTAAAACATGGAGAGTTGTTTTATATGGGAAATTACCTAGCACCATTCAGCAGCCAAGCCGCATAAAGATATTAGTGCAGGTGGGCATAAGTGTCAAAAAAAAAACACAGGAAATGCATGGATAACTTTGGGAATTTGAATACGTTTCACAATTGAATTCCAAGGTTCGACATAGGTATCAAACGGACGGCTTTCAATATGTAATAAACATAATAAAGATACTCAGCAGATTACGTAGCACTTGAGGAGCTGGGAAGCGCATTAACGTTTCAGAACTGCGAAATTGACCAGAACAACAAAATGTTTTGCAATTTGTTGGGCACAGAGATTTGCAAATGTAAAATAAGATATAATTTGTGGAACTTTGAGATCCCTGGGGGTTTCAAGGATGCAGGGTGTGAAAGAGATCAAGGATTACCGTTAAGTGATGCAAAAACGTAAGATGAAAATTTTATGGGGAAAATATACGACACATCGAATAGGATTCAGCAACAATAAGCGTCATTATTGGCTAGAATGTGGAAAGATCGTGAAGTGGTTTCATAAATTTAAATTGAAGCATTTCTAAATGAAAACTTCTCATCAATATACACCAAAGTGAAGGACTTAGAGGTCTATTTTTCAAGGTACGAATATGTAGATAGCCTTGATCATGGAGAGATAAAAAAAAGAGGTGTTAGGCGTCTTGAAGTACATTAAGGTGTATAACTCTCAAGGGCCAGATGGGATCTAGCCCAGAGTACTGAGGGAGGCAAGGGAGGAGAATGCTGGGGCCTTGACAGCAATATTTGCATCCTCACTGGCTTCCGGTGAGGTCACAGAGGACTGGAGAATGGCCACTGATGTTCCATTGTTTAAGAAGGGTAGCAGGGATAATCCAGGAAATTACCGACCGGTGTGATTTATGCCAGAGCTAGGTAAATTAATGGAGAAGATTTTTCGTAACAGGATTTACTACCATTTGGAAGCAATTGGACGATTTAGTGACAGGCAGCATGGTTTTGTGAAGGGGAGGTCGTGTCCCAATAACTTGATCGTCTTTTTCGAGGAAGTGACATGATGATCGACGATGGAAGGGCAGTGGATGTTATCTTCAGGTTTTTCAGTAAGGCCTTTTACAACACCCCTCATGGCAGACTGGTACAGAATTTAAAGTTGCACGGGATCAGAGGTGAGCTGGCAAGTTTGATACAGAATTGCCTTGGTCATAGAAGACAGAGTGTAGCAGTGAAAGGGTGCTTTTCTGAATGGAGTGCTGTGACTAATGGAGTTCCATAGGTATCAGTGCTGGGACCTTTGCTGTTTTTACTATACAAAAGTGATTTGGATGAAAATGTAACTGGGCTAATTAGTAAGTTTGCAGACGACACTAAGGTTGGAGGAATTGCAGATACTGAAGAGGAATGTCAAAGGATACAGTGGGATATTGATCGGTCGGACACTTGGGCAGAGATATGGGGGATGGATTTTAACTGGAGAAATGCGAGGTAATGCATTTTGGATGGTCTAATAAAGGCAGGAATTATTCAGTAAATGAGAGAATGCTTAAATACTTTGACAGGCAGATGGTTTGGGGTTTACAGGTCCACAGGACACAGAAAGAGGCAACACAGTTGGTTAAGGAAGCCAGAAGGCATATTGAAGGCTTGCCTTCTTTGGCAGGGGTATTGAGTATAACAGATGGGAAGTCATGCTGCAGCTCCATATAACCTTGGTAAGGCCACACGTGGAATATTACGCGCAATTCTTGTCGCCCACATTTCCAGAAGGATATGGAGGTGAGGGAGAGTGTGCAGAGGAGGTTTGCCAGGATGCTGTCTGGTCAGTCGGTTATTAGGTATGAGGAGAGGTTGGAGACATTCGGATTGTTCTCACTAGACCGACGGAGATTGAGGGTCGACTTGATAGAAATTCACAAAATTATGATTGTCAGCGACAGAGTATATAGAAGTTTTTGTCTTGCAGGGTGGAAGAGTCAATTTCAATGGACATAGATTTAAGGTGAGTGGAAACCAACTAACGAGGTGATGTGTGTGGCAATTTTGTTACACAGATGGTACTGAGTGTCTGGAATTCGCTGCCGGATGAGGTGGTGGAAACATGCACGATAGTGGTGTTCAACAGGCAGCTTGACAAGTACATGAATAGGGTGGGAATAGAGAGATTTGAATTCCGGAAGTGCAACGTGTTTTAGTTGACGGACAATATGTTTGACACAAGTTTGTAGTGCCAAATGGCCTGTTCCTGTGCTTTACTTTTCTTTGTTCTTTTTTCTTTGCTCTTTGAATAGACAGCTGTCATGTTTGGAATTCTATGTAACAAAAATTCCTATTCGTCAAGAAGCATGGGACGTACGTATAATGCACCAGCAGCCCGTCTAGCATCCCATTAACATCATTAAATGTTTATACTTATTTCTAGCATCGACCTAATTCAACATATAGGAAAAATATAAAATCTATTAATGATCTTCATCGGCATTTTTCTTTTCACCACTCTCATTTGAGCAACTATTTTATTTATAAGCTTTGTTCTTCAAATTTATCTTATGGTGGTTGCATGACCCAAGTTCATTATGCAATTACTTCCTTCATTAACCATTATCGTAACCTCACTAACTAGCACCTTCCATTTCCAGTCGTGCTTTAAATATGCATTCAATACATCCCATTTAAATAGAGTCCCAGATACGATCTAATTAGCACCACCAATTTTCTATGTTTTGATAGCCTTATACCTATATCTATTCAGTACCGTCCTTGCTAGGTTTTCTACAACCCAACTACAGTTTTTCTGTTGCTGTCCCACCGTATTCCAAATCATATTCAGCTTTTGACAGATGTGAAGTACATTTATCTATCGGTAACAATCTGTGGGCATTACTGTTGAAAATCATTCCTCACATCAATTTTCTGTTTTGTTATTGCAATTTATACTGATAATATTAATACATCTGTGTTTTGATTACTTAATTTTCCTTCCCAATTATCGTTTTAGAACAAGGCATATTAATTTTGCCCTTCTACCACCTATTTTGTCGCTCATGTCTTCGCAGACAAAGTAGAAGTTTGCCAGGAGGACAAAAGGCTCCTAAGTAGTTCGAGACAGCTGACAACTCACGCATTTAATCAAAAAGTACAAATAGTCACTTGTAATTGTATGCCGCTTCTCACGTCCAGCGAATTTCACAAAGCACTTTATAACACCTAGTTTTTTTTTTTCCTGTCAATGTAGTATGTTTTGGCACGTGGGATGAGCGGTACCTAATATGAGCTCAAAAAATGTGCGCAAACAACAATGTGAACACGACCTGCTATCGATGGCACAAATTGAAGTGTAAAGAGTCGAAAGGACGCTCCTTCCTTCTTTAAGATAGGGCTGTGTGATACATTAGATACACAGGGAGATGAGGTGTCGATTTAAAATCTGAAGCAAAAGACGACACTTCGGACAATGGAGTGCTGCACTGAATTAGCTGGACTGCTATTTGAGCTGGAGCATTGTACTGAGAATTAAATGTGTAAACTTGAGATACAGAGGGAAACGTGCTATGAACTGAGTGACGGACAAATTGCTCACCCATAAAGGGAAACATACTAAATTTAATTATGTAATCGTTTGTTATTCTTTCTATTCACTTAAAACTTAGAGGTGATGGAGTATATGGCATTAAAGCAACATGCGCCTTGAGAATCATAGGCTTTCATATATGATTCCTTGCAATTTTCTCACTTCAATCAATTTTCTGTGGGAATATACCAAATTGGATTCAGACATCTGTGTATGATGAGTAAATGAGTATTGCTGTTGTCCTGGGGCAATCGTGAAAATGAGCTTCACCACATTTATTTGGGGTTAAGGTAGATGGCTACACATCTAATGAACTGGGTTAATCTTGCGATTGCCCTCTTGCATGCATGAAACTTGGTTTTTAATTAATTTTGTAATTAAGACTGTTTTTACTTTGGTGTAAAAATTGTGCTAGTCATATGTTAGACAAATGGAAAGGCTGCAATGATCTGAACGGATAATGAGAAGAGGGATGTAAGATATTTTTTAGGCAAAATCTCGACTAGCAGTAGCTCCCATTATTCTGTACTGGAAACAACCGGGTGCTTTGTTAGAGCATGAGCAGCACAGGTAGGGATAGACTTTATCAAAACTTGAATTTTATCGTCGTAATCCTGAATTTGTTTACTGATATGTGAATAGATGTATATAGTTATTAGAGGTTTGAAAAAGTTTCAAGATTTTAGTTGAAGCTGTGCTGCGGATGCCCAATATATGCAAACACAGTGGTATCTCACAAAACGATAACTGTCGAGGCAATATTAAAGCTCCTCTGCATTCGTGCTATTAAAGTCCATTGTTCTTATGAAAGGACGTCATACCCGTAGTCAGCCAAAATCTGCAGCGCACCAGGCCACTTCAGAGGGATCCCCCTGTAATTAATTTAACGATGTAACATTTGGCAGGCAATTGCCAGTGCTGCATTAAGTTCTTTCACTATGAATTTGATTGTGTTGGGTTTGGCGACGAAAAAGTCACCTAAAATAATGCGATGCTTTGGTGGCACTCCTTACCCGCGGTGACCATTGAGTGCTCTGAATTATGCAATTCATTGCACCAATCCAGATAATCACGCAGGTTTTCCTGCACATAGTCACGACATTTCCGTTATGTGGGGGACTATGAACAGAGATTAAATTGATTGTGCTAGCGAAGAGCCCAAAAGCTGTTCGAATGTCTGAAGCAGATTGATCAGGTAGCGCCAAATCATTGGATTCAAAAAGTGAGAGGCACAAAATGGTTATTCCAGACTTTTGTGTTATATTTACATAATGTATTAGCATTTCCAGATTTAAAGAAATAAATGAATAAATGTGGCAAGGTATATTGAAAGGGCAGATTCATCACTGTTTAGAATAAACTTGTGATCAATTTCAGGGATTCGACTGGGGATAGGGTAAAAGAGCGTTGATCACTTGTTCCCTTGCATACACACTTGCTACACACTGTAATCTAATATAGAAATTATCAGGAAGCCATTTTAATAGGTATGGAACCCACTTTATACTCAGATACAGTTAACACGTTTTCATTCAAGAACTGCTCCAGGCATTCTTCAATCGACATTTCTAGCAACGCACCTTGGGAATTGGTGTGGTGGCGCAATTCGGCATCCGTGCTGCTTGCCAGCATTTATACGATTTTCAGCAGCGATTTTCCTGGAAAATGTTAATGAAAACAGGTTAAAATGTAACTCTTGATATGTGCCAAAGCTTATTATTAACTACTTAAGTCTGTAGTAAAGAAAAAGTTCCTCCTTCAAATCGAGTATACCCCTATCGTGTTGTGTGGCACTCCTAATATTGCGAAAGAGATAAATTTCGAATTCATATAGCAACACATTAAAGACATTCATGAGGAACCGAAGTACATCAGCAGGAGCAGAATTGTACTCGACCAGAATCATTAACCCCATGGCCAAGCATATCTCCAAATCTCCAATTAGCATTGAAGCCAGGGGATCAACACTGTTTTAAAGACTAGTGCGGGAGGGCATGCCCGGAACAATACCAAGTATTGCTGAAACTGAGGCGTCATCCTGGTGAAGCTAAAACACAGGAGTACTTGAGTATCAAACAGCATAAGCAACAAATGATATGCAGAAATCAACGATCCCAAAGCCATTTTTTTCAGCCTTAAAATCTGAAGTCCTGCTGCATCTGGTCGTGAATGGTGGTGGAAAATTAAAAAAAAACACACTGGAGTAGGAGTGTCCTCAAATCTCCCCTTCCTTAATGATGGAGGAGCCCAGATCATCAGTGGAAAATGTAAGGCTGGAGTGTACGGAAAATTCTTCAGCCAGAATTGCTGACTGAACAATCCATCTCGTCCTTCTCTGGAGGCCTCCAACATCTCAGATTGCAATCTTCAGCCAATTCGATTCACTCCACGTGATAGTAAGAAACGGTTGAGGGCACTGGATACTGCAGAGGATATGGGCATTGACAGTATTTTGACAATAGTACATAAAACCTGCACTCCAAAATTTCCCACACACCTAGCCAAGCTGGTCCAGTACAGATACAATACTGGCATCTAACCGGCTTTGTGGAAAGTTGCCAGGTTCGGTCCTGCAGAATAAAGGGGTACAAATCCAACCCATCCAATAACCACCGCAACAGCCTAGTCTCGTTTATCATTAACATATTGGAAGGGATCATCAACAGGGCTATGAAGTGGCACCTGATTAGCAATAGCCTGCTCAATCACGTGCAGTTTCTGTTCTGCCAGGGTCAATCCACTACTGACCTCATTGCTGCCATGGATCAAACATGGGTGTCTGCATTTGATCAACTATGACATCAAATATCTCTAGCAAAACTGGGAGACAATGGGACACACGGGGACATGTTATCGCTGGTTGAACTCATTCCTAACAGAAAGGAAGATGGTTGTTGTTGCTGTTGGTCAGTCATTTCAGCTGCAGGACATTACTGCCGAAGTTCCTCAAGTAGTGCACTCAGTTCATCCATTTCAGCTGCTTCATCAATCACCTACCTTCCATCACAAGATCAGAACTAAGGAAGTTCGCTAATGGTTGCACAATGCTCAGCACCTTCCAAACTCCTCAGGTATTGAAGCATTTCCATGTCCAAATGCAGCAGACCTGGACGATATTCAGACTTTGTATAACATTTGAATGTCACAAGTGGAAGCGAACGACCACCCCCGCTAAGAGGAAATCCAGTTTTCGCCCCTTGATGTTCAACAGAATTGCCATCATCAAACCAACATTCTGGGTGTTACTATTAATTAAGAAATGAATTGCGCTAGCCAACTTAATACTGTGGCTGCAAGCGCTGGTCAGAGGGTAGGAATTGTGCTACGGTTAACACAAGTCCTGAATCCTCAATGACTGTCCACCATTTACAAGGCACACATCTAGAGTGTGATCGATATCTCTGCACTTTCCTGTTTGATTGCAGCACTCAGGACACTGAAGAGGCTTGGCACCGCCCAGGAAAAAGCAGCCCACTTAAATCCACAAACATTCACTCCATCCCCAAACGATGAACATTAGCCGGGTGTTTACCATCTAGAAAATGTATTGCAGATACTCACGGCCTTGCCTTCTACAAAACCTTCACGACCACGGCAACTACCTTATAGAAGGCCAAGGGCAGCAGACACTTGGGAACACCACCTCTTGGAATTTCAACTCTAAGTCAGTTTTTACAGTGCTCTCAGTGTCTACAAGGAAACAGGAAGGTTTATGATTTTACGAAATTAGTGCATTTTATCGGAACGTCATGTCAAATTTCATCAGAGTAGCTACTCCTCTGACAGGATAAAGAAAAACACAGGAGATAGCAACAGACATGTATGTGTCAAAGTGCTTTTGACATCTTGACACCTACTACACGTATACTAGCGGCACCTGATTTCACAACACAGCTTAATGGTTGGTGTCCTTTAATTTGGTGCTGAGTTGCCACAAGATGATGAACGTGAACTTGAGAAATCATGGGGGTGGTTTCTCACAGAAGTTGCATGTGCATCATAAGATAGAAATAATCATGAATAAAATGACTTTAGTTTGGTTTTAGCTTTGAAGCATGTTGACTTACATGTTGCAAACAACTCTTCAGACACATTTACAAGTGCTCACCACCATCTTTTGAAGTTTCTGGAGATGTTTCGAAAAGAAAGCGCCGGACTGTCTCCGTGCAGTGTATTAATGCAAACACTGAAATTAGAAAGTGTACATCTGGCAGAAGCTTTGTGAAAAGCTTAAATTCATAAGGGATTGGACGTTGGAAAAATGTGAATGTTATGGCGTGAACTTTAGTAATGCAAACATAAGTGCATATTGTTTTCCTTGGTTGATACCTGTACACTATTGTATAATGTGCTTGCTGTCCAGTTACGTATGATTAGAATTACGAAGTTGCTTTGAAAGTACAAAATGTATTTTTGAAATACGACATTTCTTAATTTTTTTTCAGAGACTTGTGAAGGTGGATGTTGTTTTTAAAATATTTCTGTGATAATTTTGGTATTCTGTGATGAAGGGCGTGCCTTTGTGTCTGTGTGTTTGTGTGTCCATGAATTATTAAACTGGTCTGAAGGCTAGAAAAGACAGCTGGTCAGTGGGCACTGAGCAATGAAATATAAAGTTCCCAGTTGTTGGCATCCTTTATTCGAGCTTCTGGTGGAGTGGATTTAAAAATAAATAGGTTGGTTTTTAAAACTTGCAATATGTGATAGGATTGGCTTGACTTGTCAGTTGTTAGATTTCGAAGGGAACTTTTATAAATTAAAAATGTTTCATTAGTGAAAAAAGGAAGTTCATTAAATTGTGTTTTCCTGGAGTGAAGATGATAGGGAAAGATTAGAGTATTTTTTAGATTTTGGAATAGTTGAGTTGGCATAATGAAATCAAGCTTTAGGGGCAAAAGGATATTTAAGGCAATTTGTTGAGATTAGTTGTGTGGCTGTGACTGGTAGAGGCCCTCATGTAAGCACTCTGCTGAGAAAAAAAATGAATTTTAACAGCCATACATTTTCAAGCAAAAAAGGCAAAAGTTTTCATACTGTAGTAAGTTTCTGAACTCTTTTCCATTTCCACAGCAGAGTAAAAATCAATTGAGAAGAGGTGTGCTTCACCTTTCAGTAAAGTGACAGTAGGTTTGCCGTGGATATTACTACCGGGTGTAAACCATTAATTATCTATACTAGAGCTGTTGCCAGACAGTTTACCATGTTGTTTTGTTGTTTATTCCTCCAAGTGTATTTATTTTTTTTCTGTTGGAAGATGGGAGGGTTGTTTGTTGGCAGGGGCAGTAGGGCGGTGGTGGTGGTGGTATTTTTATTAAGACTGTTTTAAATGTGTTAATTCATCTTTTGCACTTAACTATTTTTTCATGTTGTTAGTAAGTTAAAAAATATAAAAGCTTTATTGGGAGTCTGTGATTTTGAGATCAGGCGTTCGATCCCTTGATTACCAGATGGAAACAAAAGGTCATGATCGTTTATACAAATTTCCCTTTGGGATTTGGCTTAATCAGCTCATAACATCGGCTGTGGTCATAACACCAAGGTTTTTTTTTTTGCTTCTATATCATTAACTGAATTGGTATGCGCTAAAGATTTTTTTTTTTATTTTGTGTATATTGCTTACCTGTGCATCTTGCCTTTTTATTCCTCACGACAACCACGAGAGCCCTCCCCCCCAACTCACTGGCCCACCCGCACTCTGATTGTCGCCCAAAGTATGTTACATTGTTGAATCTTAAAAGTTGCACGTCTGTGCCATAAGCAGATGGAAATGGTTGCCAGCTATATCATATCGAGGATATTCAGCATGGAGCGAGTTCAGGTAATTAATACATAAGCAAATAGCTCACCACGCTCAACAGGTACATGTCATCTCTGAATCATGAAATGGAAGATATAAATTTTCTGTTCGCCAGGATCCTGCAGATCTTTGTTTCACTGTGTTTCAGATACGAATGATTAAAATGAAAGCATAAGGAACACAGCATGCCCCTGCCACATCAAGGCGATATATGATGACTTTTAAAAACAAGAAGACAATCATTCTGAGATTGATGTATGTCAACTTGCCCTCTCTGAAAGCCTAACATTCCCTTGATAATTTTGGCTTGCGTTGCATTATATTCTTCTTAAAGCCTAAGAGCGTGGGGTAGATGTTCCCTGAGGCAGTGGGAAAAACAGAAAGTTTCTTCAGCAGCAGTTTATACACATCTGTTATGATAAAAAAAATAATAAACTCAGTTTTAAGCGCCTGGACAAAGGGAGTGAATGGTTTACTACCAGTCAGTCCAAAAAGAAGTAGGCAGGTCGTGCTCAAGCGCCCTGGGCTCCAATCACAAATCGGTTTTCCATCTTGGAAGCTGGTGAGGGTGCGGATTCCTCATGAGATTGCAGTCAGACCCAAGTCTGTGGAAACACGAGACTTTTGGCTGCAAAGCAGGGAAGGAAGAAGACTTGAACAGCCATGTGATCGGGAATGACTCGATAAGGGAGCAGACAGGCTGTGGACGTGAATCCATTGTATAATTCTGTGCCCGCTGGTGCAAAGGTCGAGTGTTACAGTTCGGCTGCAGGATAATCTTTGGAGCAGGGTGGAGGTGGGGGGGTGTGGGGTACGGTTGATCAGGTGCAGGTCAGGTCATGGCCAAATTTGGGCCAATCACTGAGGTATGAAAAGGGAACATGGTCATGCAATTATTATTTTTTTGTGTGAGCCAGGAAGGAAATTAGAAAGCAAGACTTCAAATATTATAATCTCCTGGTTACTCCCATGCCACTTGCAAGTGAGTACAGAAATAGCAATATACAACAAATTAATGCATGGCTGGAAAGATTCTTCTGGACGGGAGCTTTGGCTTCCTGGTGCCCTGGGATTGGCTACGGCGTGATGGCACCTGTACAAAACGGATGCATTGCACTTTTACAGTGCTGGGGTCGTTTCTAAGGGGCTTTTGGCTCGTGCTGCTCGGAAGGCCTTCAAACAACTCGGTGGGGGTGAGTGAACCAAGAGGAAATATTACAGTGAAGTTCCACTTTGCATAAAATACAGATCGGGGCAAATAGCACTAGTATAGATAATATAACCTAATATGTAACGCGGGGGTAAGGGAGAAATTAACAAAATTTTAATCAGAATAATATGCATTTATGTCGATGCTCAGATTATACGAATTAAGGTTGGGGAGTTACATATGCAGATTGCGATGTGAAAATATAATGTGGCGATAAAAGGGATCTGGCTCTAGAAAAGACAGAACTTAGGGTTCAATATTACTAGTTACAATTTATTCAGAAAATATAGGAAATTAAAGAAACAAAGATGGGGTATGATGATGGTTAAGGATAGTATTCTATTGTTGTAGTAAACAGATATTCTGGAGATTTCAAGGGCAACATCACTTTGATTACAGCAATGGAACAATAAAAATATGCAGAACATTGTCCAGTGTAGTCTATGGACAGCCTAATATTTAGTTCGACATTGAATATCAAACCAGGTGCGAAATTACATAGAGATACAAGCATTATAGAGTTTTTTTTTTTATAATGGCTTAATTTAATTATCCAAATGGAGAATGAGCAGTGGCCGTACAGGGGCAAAAGTTGCTAGATTTCGTTCAGAAGAATTTTCTGCAGAGGTTAATGTTCAATCCAGCTATAAAAAGGCGCACTTCTTGACGTTGATCTTAGAAATGCAGCAGGCAAAGCACATCAAATGTTCAGTCTGAGAACATTATGATGCTTATATTGTAATCATTATATTGTACGCTTTAGGATGATGTTAGAAATTAAAGTAGGCAATGCAGGGAAAAATATAATTCAATGCACGAGAGCTGACTTCGATGGGTCAAGAGAAGAGATGGCACGGATTGATTGGGATCATACTTATGCAGAGAAATCCGTCGCTGAACAATGGGCTGCACTAAATAAAAAAATGTTCAGACACAGTGAAGGCATATTATATGAAAATGTAATTGTTGGAAAAACAAACCCAGGACATCCTGGATGAAAACGAAGATTGAATTTTAGACAAAGATGATAAAATGCCTTTAAATCCAGTTTCAGGTAGAAAAATATACTTAACAAACATGAGGATTAAAAAAAAGTGTTTAGAGCCGACGTGAAAATGCATCTTATGGAAACGAAAAATGATTAACCGGGTATGACTGGCCGCCAGTATGAAGGGGAATCTGATAATCGTTTTAGGCTGTGGGAGAATAAAATACATCTACAGGATAATAAAGAGTTAAGAGGTTAAACCATAGTGGAATAGTAGAACGAATTCTCCTTGCACTAGTAGCAGACAAACCTGCGCTGTCAGCTATTGTGAAGGACGACAAACAAGTATCATAAACAAACTGCCAAGAATCCTTGAAGAAAAGTTAGGATGTCTGTTATCAGCACATGAGACAGGGCCTAGTCATATTATCTGTTGTCTGTCGCCAGATGGGCTACTCAAGGTCTTGTGTAACTACTCAAGGTTTTGCGTAATTATAAAACAAGGCAGAACAACTGTGTGCATGCCAAAGATAAAAATTCAATGTTATTAATGACGCACGCTTTTACTATAACTATGTGTGTATTCTGATGCTTCCTCAGAGTGCTGGCTCGCTCCGCTGTATGCTGATGTGCTTTCCGTGGTATCACTATTCAATAAAAGTTTCCGAGAAAATCCTCCTGGGTCTGAGTGTTCACTCTGTTTTCCGCGACAAATTGGCGACAAGGATAGAATCTGACTGAAGTCAAGCTACTCCTGAGTTGGAGAGGTGATAATTAGCTTCCCAGCTACCTCTTAAGTTGGAGAGGTGAAAGGGGGACCAAAAGAAATTCTGGGCCATCGGATCTCTAAAAAAGAACACTCGCGGAAACAGGGAGGAACTACTCTCCCAAGTTGGGGAGAGAACGAACTGTATCCTAGCTGAAAGGGGGAGTGCAGTTAAATAGCGTCCCAGCTCCCTCTGAAGTTGGAGAGGTGGCCTCTTAAGTTGGACACGTGAAAGGCGGACGAAAAGCATCCTAGCTGAAAGAGGGAGTGCTTGAAAAAGGGTTGCTACCGACTACACTGAAAAGACCCAAAGAACTGGAAGAGTTTTTAAGGAACCCTTAAACCCCGATGAGCGCAAAGGGTAGGAAAACGCGCTGTTCTGTTAATAGTGTTTTCTTTTCAGAGAAATGGGAGTTCGCAGCAGCAGAGCGGGCTCTGCCACTGCTCCCGCTTCACAAAGTATGAAGAACAAACCAAAACCGGCAAAAACCGGAGCTTCAATCAGGAACTTTGAAGATGGGTAAGAAAAAAAAAATGTAGTGTATATCCAGGGGTACGAATCCGCTGTAGGTGAAAAGTAATAATGTATGCGTTTTCCTTTGTGTATATTACGAAGTAAAATGGAAAATATGTCATCAAAGAAACTCCAGGTTCCCCCTTTGAAGGGAACCCCAAATGCTTATATGTATGTCCATTACGGTCCTGAAATTGTCCAATATGCTTCTGATTAGGTTAAATAGACTTAAAGTAAAGGAGAGAGCTTCCCACCAGCTGGAACGTTTAAGGGGGACCGAATTGAGGGCTTATAATATGCTTTGAGGGAGTTAGATAGTCCGCTACTGAACTTTCTTTAACTTAAGAAAAAAAATTGAATTGATCTAAGTTTCAAGAGCTCTTTGTGCTGAAGAGAGAGATAAAAGCTATCCCTAGGGGGTTAATGAGCAATTGACAAGCAGAAGCAGAGAAAATCTGAGCTTTTGTCAGTTTGACGGTTCCTATAGGTGGAGACTTTAAGTTCCCTCCCCCCACCACACCCCACCCCCCCCACCCCCTCTCACCCATTGCTCCTCGAAGCTTCGTTTAGTGTTAAGCTTAATACTATAGGAGTATCGATACAAACCTTTATATATGTGTTTGTTTGTTTGCAATGAAGCATTTGAATGTGAGATTTAATGTGTTTCCGTCCCTAAATTTGTTTTGTGTGTGTAGTTGAAAACTTTAGATTCGAAAGCCCCATATTAGATTAAAGGAAAAGTTTGCTCTGATATTTCAAAGTTTTGAGTATAAGGTTTGATTTGAGATTTCTGGAAAAAAAATAATAATTTGAAGGTAGTGTAAAGATAAAACAGGGCTAGCCTTTGTTTGAGATTAACCAACCCTTATACCACCCCCTTGTAGACTAGTAGGGAATAACCCTCAGCATCAACTTCCAAGCTGTTTGGGATTAATACATATGAGTTTGTATTCTAAAATTCTGAGAAAAATAAATTACTTGAAATTCAGAAAAATTGTGGGATAACCAAAAAACATAAACACCGGGTCTAGATGGTTCCAATGGATCAAAGGGGGGTTCGTATGAAGAGATGAATTAAATAGTCAAGGAAATCGGCTTTCCAAATGCACTGGAATTTGAATTTGGGACGATCTTGAGATGTAAAGTGCAGTGTAATTTAATAGGTTATTTTATCAATAGGATGCTTTCTAAGATAAATAATGTGTCAATAAGCAGCCGGAAATTAAAACTTGGATACAAATAATTACACATGAAAAAGAGGGTGTTTTAATTCTGATAGTGTCAGTTACAGTACTTAGAAAGTTTTTAAAAAATGAGGTTTCGTTCTTGATAAAGTTTCGAAAAGGTAATTTTCATTTTAAGAGGTTTGACAACAATTGGCACTAATTCAGATGCTGCAAGCCTTTGTATTTGTAAGTCTGTTCCAAAAATTATGATGCTAAGCTCAAGACCATGATAATGTTTGGCAGAAATCCAATTTTTGGCCGAGTTAATGAATCTGGGATAATTCTAAAAAAAAGCATCAGACACAATTTAGTGGTTTACTTATAAGACAATAAAATCTTTGAGAAGAAGAAAGGGAAGCAAAACATGTCAATGCCTGATTTCTGTTTTTAAAACTGTTATGACTTTTTTGTAAAGTCTCTCCAAGCAACCTGAACAACATAAGATGGAGGCTGTTGCACGTGTAATATGATATGAGGAAGGTAGGAGAATGAATCAGGGAAAGAGGACATAATGTACAAACTTTTTTTTAAGGATAATGAATTTGATAGTCTGGCCATCATCTGAGAGATTGGAACTGCACACGGGTAGATAAGCAAAGATCGAGAGACAGAGAACCCCTTTGAAATGGAATAGTTAATATGGCCTAAAGAGTAAGGAAACATTTTAAACAATCAAGATAATAGAGAAACTGAACTCAAGAAAAACTTAGGATGATCACGGTAAGGAAAGAAAACTTAGAGGTAAAATTATGAGGAATCTGTAGTTGAGGAATTTAAATGTAAGGAGAATTAATACTTTACAACAACTTACCACAAGATGGACTCAGATAAAGGGAAAGCTGACAAAAGGCTAAATAGATGTATTACTAATTACAATAATCTGCCTGTGAGCTAAAAAAGTAAAACCACAGGATTAACACCTTGATGACAGGCAGAGTTAAACGCTTTCCAGAGAGAAACGTCACTGGAAGTGAAGATACTGAGCCATTGAAAGATAGGATAAGAAGGTGGATTGTAGAGTTATTTAAGGAATTGAGGTCTAACATGAGACAGCAGCAGGAGAGAGTAAAGTGGAAGGACTGGGGGTGCCTTCCAAGATGGATTCAGATCAGGGATCATTTCACAGGGAGAGTCAGTAAAGGAGTCTCTAATTCTATAGAGATTAAACAGAAATACCATAAACCTTACCAGTCCCAGAGTCCAGGGATGGTGAAAAGGATGAACTAAAAAAAATCAATCAAGAGACAGAGAACAGCCCAATATTCTAATGCACTGCGGGCTACCGCATGCAGGACCGACAGGTTCACCTCATTGGAAATGCTGACATTCCTGAAGGCATTATAGTAGGAGATGTAGGGCCACTGAAAGGAAAAACACAAAACAATGAACGGGAAGTAAATGAAGGCATTACATACAGTTAAACATACATGACAATTGTCCAAGCGGTAACCCAGAGAACGGGAGCCAATATTAATGTCTCCACAAATCTATGATCCAGGTCGGGGGACTATCAATCCTAACAATGAGCTCGGGGATCATCATTTCTCTTCCTGAACTGCAGGAGGAACTTTGGTACTCCATGGACAAAGTCGAATGTGATAGAAAATGGGGAACGATGAATGTAGCAGTAGGAGAACAAGTGCTTTCAAATTGTGGTAAGAGTTTGTTTCAGATCGAGCATGGGAGGTCTGCCACTATCCAGCCACCTCCGACCTCTATTTTCATAGTGTGAGTAGAGATTATTGAAGCCCCTCAAAGCAGACCGACTGATCCATACTGTCTGACTATGCATCCAGGAAGGATGAATGGTTTGATAATGGTTAATCAGAAGTTTTGTATGATAATGTACACCATGAGCTGGTATCCATAGCCTTGAATGTATGCGATGTTGTCCTGCCCCAATGGTGCTCAACCCGCTCTGTACGGTTCTGACTCACCAATTGATGATTGGAGCGGTTCAGTTCTATGACGAGATGCAATAAGTCTTGGGAGGGAACCGCGTTAAGTACAGCCTGATAAATGATGCCACGATGATATTCCATATAGGGACATCATTGGTTAATCCAAAGTTAGGCTACCGTGCTCGAAAGTCAAGCCGGGACTATCAATAAATTAATTGAAATAGGGCAAACTATTTCAGATAAAGTGAGCAGAAATTATGTAAGCAGCACCTATGGATCCTGGGCACTAGAACAAGCCCGAGAAAATTTAAGACAGATTAAAGAAACGGTAGTCCCTTTATGGGTAACTACTGAGCATTTATTGAATTTCTCACGACACAATAATCAAGACTTGACTGGTTGCCAGCTCATGGGCTTAACACGTGTATATAGAATGAATGTTGAATGTATAGTGAATATTAATATGCTAATAAGCATTTTATTAGTAATACCTGTTATACCTATGTCAATGAAATAACTGAGGCAAAACGCACACAGTGAATGCTGGTATGGGACACCAGCCATGGGGCTCATTTGTTCACGTACAATGGACTTTATACAAATGTCTAAATTTATGGAATATAATTATGTTTTAGTTATAGTACGTTTGTTTTTGCGATGGGTGGAGGCGTGTCCCACCTGACGAATTGACGCTGTCGCTGTTGTAAAATTGTTGTTCATTTTATTGCTAAAGTGATAAAGGAACTGTTGAAGGCCTTACAATGCAGCCATCACCATTCGTGCCCATACCACCCCCAGTCTACTGGAGCGATGAAAAGACAAAATGGCATTCTGCAAACCAAACAAGCTAAATTATCTGAAGAAACCAGTTTGAAAAGGCCTGAAGCTCTATCCTTGGAGCTCATGAGTATGCGCTCTCACCCTAACTTTCTGAAGAGCTTGCATATACAGGTAGCAGAAGCTCAGAAAAAGCCCACTATTGAAGATTACCATCAATACTATCCCGGGAAGCTAGTGCTAGCAAACTTCAGGAGAAAGAACTCTTTGGACCCTCGATGTGAAAGACCATTCCATTCCCTGCTCACCACCCATAAGGCCATAAAAGTTGAAGGACACCCTTGGGGGTCCATGCATTGCACATCAAGCAGACGCTGACCTCGGACGGAAGTGCTTGTGGAAGAATTTTAACTGAGCTGTCATAACGCTGACTCTGATTAAGATCCTGTCCCACATGGTCATGCAGGAGCATGGAACATCAATTCTGTGGTTCAATGAATGCAGGCCATAGCCTCGCATGTTAATTGCACTGAATTTTGTATTTGTACTCATTTTCCTCTGTGCAAGACAGCTGCTGAATTGCATGAGAGGGTGGAAAGGATCCTACCTTGTGCTTCTAACAACTCGAATGGCCCTGAAGATTAAAGGAAAGTAAGATTGGGTTCACGCCACTCGTTGTAAAAAAAAAACATTGTCCGGAAGTCCTATACCCATCATTACCAGTGCACTAATCTGCATTAGGTATTGGATACTGCTTCTTCCTATATTCTGTGAAGTGTCTCCAAAGGATTCTAACCCCAACACCTTTTTGTCATTATGCCACGCCTATGACAGACAAGTAGGACAGGGTGCCTGTTGGATATGTGCCTAGGCTCCCAAAGATGGAGGTGATTCAAGCACCTATCAGGCAAAACCAATGAATGAGGAAGAAGTGAAGTATCTCACAAATTTCCACACCCGGTCAGAAGATGCAGAATCCAGTATGTTCAGGGGATGGTTCCATCGCTCTCCAGCTGCTAATGGTAGGAACTATACAGATCATGGGATAAGAATCAAGCCTCCTCAGGAGCCAATAAACGCCACCTGCTGGTCTTCAAACCTTGCAACTGGTAGCTATAATTTGGCACAGCATGTTATGGGTAAAGTGCAAGAAATAAAGAAAGTTTGGGAAAGACTGAGTAACTTTTATAACAAGGAATACTGGTGGGCTACAGTAACGGGTCTTTCTCCGTTTGGGGAAGTTGGCTGTTGTTTTTTTTTTATTAATTGGGTTGGTCATAGCGTGTGCTGTAGAGTATTGTGCATGTGCTGCTATGCGAATTTGCTGTTCCCAGATTATTAACAGTGTCCCTGTTGGATTAGGAAGAGACCCTATTGTTCCCGAAATGATGCACACTGCCCCCAGTGAAGCCCACAATGGGGGAGAAAAGGTTTACCTGCCAGAGATTGGCATTTCCCTTATGGTTATGGATCCCCTTATGATAATGGAGATACTAATCCTCATTGGTATTAATCTACAAGATTACCAAAGAGGGATTGTGGGAGAATAAAATACATCTACAGGATAACAAATGGTTAACTAGTTAAACCATAGTGGAATACTACAACGAACTCTCCTTGCACAAGTAGCAGACAAACCTGCACTGTCAGCTAGTGTGAAGGAAGAAAAACAAGTATCATAAACAAACTACCATGAGTCTGTGAAACAAAGTTAGGATGTCTGTTATCCGCACATGAGACAGGGCCTACTCATGCTATATCTTGTCTGTCGCCAGATGGGCTACTCAAGGTTTTGTGTAACTACTCAAGTTTTTTTCCATAATTATAAACTAAGACAGAACAATTGTATGCATGCCAACGATAAATTTCAATGTTATTAATTAGGCAAGCTAGCTCCATTGCATGCTGCTGGTTCTCCGTGATATCACAGTTCTATAAAAGCTTCCGAGACAAACCTCCTGCGTCTGAGTGTTCACTCCGTTTTGCGTGACATAGGTATTTAAATAGAAAAAAAAAAGATAAAAGGAGAGGGAGGGCAGATTAGGGATTTAAAATACATCTTGCATATGAATGAAGGAGCCATGATTGCGATGCCGAATGAAAACGCTGCACCCGTCTGTACCAATGATTTGGATACTACCCGGGCATGGTAACAGACGAAGAACCTCTGCCAGTAGAATAGTTCAAAATTGATAAGGAGGGACTGTTGAATGGATTGACAAGGCAGGCGGACTTGATGAGATGCAGCCCAGGGTATTGCAGGAAGATAGAATACGAATTGCAGTGGAACTGGCTGTAAAATTTCACACTTTCCTTGATTCAAAAGAGTTGTCAAATGACGGGAGAACTGCGAACAATTCCCATTGTTTACAAATGTTTGTAAGGATAAGCACAGCAATTACTGACCAGTGAGTTTAACTTCAGTAGTAGGGACCGTTCTAGGAAAAGGTATTCTGGGCAGGACAGAAAACATGTTGATAAGGAAGATCTAGCATGTATTTCTAAAGGGAAAATCCCTTTTAACTAGCATACTGGTGTCTTTTAAAGAATTAACTGAAAAAAGTCAGTGACGGTAATGCTGTTGATGCGTTGTGCATGGACTTTCAAAATGCTTTTGAGACAGTGCCACGCAATAGATTGTGAGGAAAATAGTGTGCAAGGCTGGTCAGAAGATTAGCAAATGGATAAAAAAATGTCTGAAGAAAAGGAAGCACAGAGTGATGGTCAATTGAATTTGTTCGTGTTAGAGAGAGATTTGTCGTGGAGTCGCTCAGCGTTCGGTAATGGGACCCTTGCTTTCCATCACATATATGTATGTTCCAGATCTTGGTGTGGAGGGGGAACTTTCAAAAATTGCTGAAGGTACGATGTTCTGGAATGTTGTGAACTGCGAGTGGGGCAGTAACGAGCTTCCCGTGGATATGGAAAATTGGTGGAGTGGGCTGATAAGTGGCAGATTATGTTCGAAATGGAATAGAGTGATGTGATGTATTTTGCTAGGAATAACATCGATAGACGATATAAAATAAGGGGTGATAGTTTGAAGGGGGTATACAGGAGCAGAAAGGCCTGGGTTTATCAGCCTATAAAACATTGAGAATGGTAGGACAGGTCGAGAGCAGTTCATAAAGCATATAATATGCTGGGCATTATGAAAATTGTCATGCTGTACAACAGCAGTTAGGTTATGCTGTAATTATATTAGCCACTCGTCAGAGATCAGCTGGAACATCTGCACAGTTCTGGGAGCCACGTTATAAGGAGAATGTGAACACATTGAAATGAGTTCAGTAAAGGCTTAAACGAATGGCTCCAGGGGTTAAAAATTCAGCTATGAGGATCCATTGGGGAGGTAGGGGCTCTTCTCCTTGGAGAGAAGAACCTTCAGAGGAGGTTATATAGAGATGTTCAAAATCTGCCGAATGGAGCAGATACAGATATGTTGTCATGCTCGTAAATGATGAACATCGAGAGGGAACAGTTTTGAAGTCATTTGCAAAAGGAATAAAAGTGAAATGAGAAAAAGATATTGTTTTTTCAAACAATGAGCGATTCGTGTCTGGAATGCAACGCTTGGAAGCGTATCGCAATGAGGTTCAGTCGATGCAGTCAGGAGGTCATTAACTGCTTACTTGAAAATTAAGAATGTTCAGGGGCATGGGGAAAAGGCAGGGCAATGGCGCAAGGTCAGAATGCTCATTTAGGGACAAGCTTGGACGAATGGCCTCCGTTAGTGCCGTTAAATTACTGTGATTCTGTGAATTGGAATCATCCTCTCCTTTTTCCCAACTCATGTAACCACGAGTTCTGATATGTTTTAAGAAGGACACAAACTTTGTTTCGCAACTCGCGTGAAGGCCAAGCCCGTGCATCAGTTATTCAAAATATAAGACCACCGGCAAATAATAATTGGGATATACCTTCCCAGAACTACTTTTCACTCAATTACGGTTTCCGTTATATGCTGCCCCGCTGATGGGATTTTTGGCCTGGCTGATCGCAAATTTCCACCAATGGACTTCCCCATCGGTCCCCACCCACACCGAGCTTTCTAAAGATTCATCCTGGGGCTGCCGAGCCTTCAGTCCTGCCCCAATTGAGGCATTAAGTGGCCAGTCATTGATCAGTTAATGTTGTTCCCACCCAGTGTCAAATTTTATGCTGGCCAGAAGACTTCACTGGTTTACGTTAAGCCCTGAAATATTCAGGCCCAAGCCTCGGTCTGCAGTTGGGGAGCGTGGAAGTCTTCAACAGGAGAATACTTTTAATTTCGGGCGTCCAATCCTGATGGTTAGTTTCCGGCTAGACCACTTTCCACTGTCCACCGTTGTTCACCGGCCATGCACCACTGCCAAAAGCCATAAGCCTCCCCATCCGTCCTCGACCTGATACACCAAAAACATGCCCCCAGGCAAATCCAGAAGTTCGGCTCAGGCGACTGCATGAAGTAACAGTCCTGTCCAGACCAGCTCCTGGAGCTGCAGGGTCGAAAGTTTTGCAGATTGTTCGTATCTCTCAAGCTTTTTGGCTCCCGACTGACGGACGAAGGCTCCAACTGCATCTAATTTAGGCTCGTTGGAGCGTTAATTTGCTGCGGAACAGTCACTTTTCGTTGAATGCGTGCCCTGACGACTCTGCACAGATTTTCCAGCATGCCATCATGAATAAAATTGCTAACCAATTTGCTTTTTTTACAACAAGAACACAATGTTGCAGATTTGATCCCACGCAGACACTGTGCAGCTGCAGTAAACCCCATCTTTTACTATTTCATTTAATTTAGATTATTTGCCCCCATTTCATCTGCCCTGCAGTCTTTCTGTGTATCTGCATACTAACTTATTTATTATTCATTTATGAGTATGGCCTGTCCCTTCGTGCTTCATTATTTCTATCCAGATGAATATTATTCTGTTGTTCAATTCTCTGTGAAAATGGACTGGTTATTTTTTTTCACGTTGTGCCCCATCTGCCAAAGCTCTGCCCATTCCCTTCAGTTGTCCCTTTCCAACTTTAATTGTTGCTTTGCAAGGTATGTTGATATCTATCTTTATATGATCGTCACTTTTAGATATCATGGATTCTACATCCAAGCCATTGTTACAGATTTTAAATAATTGAGAGCGCATTACTTAACCATGCAGCTTTCCACTAGTTCCATTAACCAAAGGTACTCTCTGAATAGAATAATATATTTTCCCTGACCGATGAGCTCGCTGTTTTGTGTTTTGAACATCGATGTGTCACAATATCAGTCGCCTTTTGGAACTCATATTTCACTGGAACTGCATGTTCCCCTTTAAGCACATTAATCCTTAATTCCACAAAGGAGTCTAATGAATTACAAAATAAATGACTTCCATTTCATAAAATCCTATTGACATTGTAAATGCATTAAGATGTTTTGTTTTCCCGGCTATAACCTCCTTCATGATAGATTTTCGTTGTCACAGTGACAGTCTTTTGGCTAACTGCCCAATTTCTAACTGCATTCTGCCTCCAACAATTTTGGAACTGTTGACTTATATTTGGTATATTCCATATAACCTTTCTAACACAATCGAATATGCCTTTATGACTAATAAAATAAATCACTCAATTTGGTTTCACTGGATTTCTGTTGACCTACAATTTGAGCTATTTTCGCAGTTCACTTTAGTTAGGTCCATCTTCACAGCCTTTTAATTGCCTCGTTTAAGTTTAAAACAGTGGTCATTGATAAAGCCCTCCCTTCCTTAAAATTAAACATAAAGATTGATCGTGCTATGACAGCTCTGAGATCACTAGCTAATCCTGCGTAATTACACATCACCAGGCACAGGATACCATTTTCTCTGCTTTACTACACTGTGTGCTGCTCCAGTAACGTTACTGTAAACCATTCTTTGAGCTTCTCTTCCAATCTATTTATCTGATGTAAATGTCCATTTTATTGCTCTTTTTTAATGCCATTGTAACTGCATTTCTCTCCTGGCAGCCCCGAAAATCTATTCCTGTGTACCCACTCTAGCAGTTGCAAAAAAGCCTGAAACTACTCACACAACGAACTTCTCCAGTTTATTGTTGCACATAGCTGCCCTGAACTGATTCTCCACGTTGTTCTTGAGAACTAATTTCAACTCTTCTTTTGGCGCTAATGCCATACTTAATTAACAGATCAAATCCAAGACAATTTTTTCAGCTTTCCTGTCCTTCCAAAATGCCAATTACTTTTGAATATTCACGTTCCAGCATTGTTTACACATGTGAGCAATCATGTTGATTTGCTTTTTGAATGGTTAGTAAGACATTGACTCAGTTAAACTGCCTAAGTAGTTTTTTTTTTTTTGCTGTGCATGTCCACCAATAACTCTGGACTGATAATATGGGTTTCCCATCTGCGCATTCATGATAGGTGTGCTTTAAGAAAGGAAAGAATGTATTGCAACTGTGGTGGATGACGCCTACAGATAACATCACGGCCGTTGGTAAGTTATTTATGCCTATTGCCCAGGAAATTGCTGCATACATGCACCTGCTTTGACGGATTTTTTCAAAGGTTTCGATATGTTAAGCCTTTCCTCTGAATGCTTGAAATAAAAAATATCAACTTTCAGCTTAACACAAACTATCAGAGCCCCCTTCCCACAAAACTAGACAATTATCCTCTAAGGACTCCATCCCATTCTCTCAGTCCTTCATCTCCGTCACATCTGTCCTGAATATTCAACCTTCAAAAACAGTTCCTATGACATGTGCTCCTTTCTCCTTAACCAAGGTTTTCAACCGACAGTCGTTGACAGGGCCCTCAACCGTGTCCAGCCCATCTCCCGCGCATCCTCCCTCACACCTTCACCTCCCGCCCAGAAACATGATAGGCTCCCCTTTGTCCTCACTCATCACCTCACCAGCCTCCGCATTCAAAGGATCATCCTCCACCATTTCCACCAACTCCAGAATAATGCCAACACCAAACACATCTTCCCTTCCCCCCCACTGTCGGCATTCCAGAGGGATGGTTCCCTCTGTGGCACTCTGGTCCACTCCTCTATCACCGCATACTCGTTAACCCCCACCCACGACACCTCTCCATGCATATGCAAAATATGCAAAACCTGCCCCTTCACTTCCTCTCTTCTCACCGTCCAAGGACTCAAACATCCCTTTCAAATGAAGCAGTATTTCACATGCACTTCCCCAACTTAGTCTACTGCATTCGTTGCTTCCAATGCGGTCTCCTCTACACTGGAGAAAGCAAACACAGACTGGGCGACCACTTTGTAGAACACCTTCGGTCTGTCCGCGAGAATAACCCAAACCTCCTTGTCGCTTGCCATTTTAACACGCTACACTGTTCGCTTACCGACATATCTGCCCTGGGCTTCCTGCATTGTTCCAGTGAAGCTCAACTCAAAATGGAGGAACAGCACCTCATCTTACGACTAGGCACGTTACAGCCTTCTGGTCTGAATATTGGCTTCAACAACTTCAAATCTATGAACTCCCTCCTCCATCGTCACCCGTTTTCCATTTATTCCCCTTCCCTTTTGTTTCTTTCCTATAATTATATAGATTTTTCATTTCCCACCTATTTCCATTATTTTTAATTGTATACCTTTTATACCCTTGTAGTCTTGTTTCACCCCACCACCACTAGAGCTATATATTTGCATATCCTGCCATCCATTTTTAATTAGCACATTCTTTTAGCTGATATCACCACCTTCAACACCCCTTTGTTCTTTTGTCTGTGACAACTTTTGATTATCTGCTCCTATCACTGCTTGCTTGTCCCTAATACCAGTCTCCCCCCCCCCCCACATTTCTCCACCTATCCCCCTCTCACCTTAAACCAGCTTGTAATTCACCCCTCTCTTAATTTTACTTAGTTCTGTTGAAGAATTATGAGGAATCGAAATGTCAACATAGTTCTTCTTTGCCAATTCTGCCAGACCTACTGAGTTTTTCCAGGTATTTCTGTTTTTGTTTAAGACAATTGTTCTGTTAGTAATGTCATCTGCAGACAGTTGTAGATTGATTAGTTCGCTATTTTTACGGGTTTCTGCAAACACTTCCTGTTGCAAACGTAATTTTTTATGCACAGACCCTTCCTCCCACATGTGCATTCCAAGTGTACCTATGGCAATCTCGCTGCCTTGCATTGTGCTTTTATTTTTATTTAACACATTGTCCCTCATGTGATTGTAGCCCAGATCATCTTCTCCATCATTTAAACTGAAACAAAGCTTATTTCCACCGGCCTATTTATAAATCTCCCCAGCAGACTAGTTCCAGCACTGTTTAACTGAAACCTGTCATAGAGGCACAGCTCCCAATATCCCCGGTATTGGTGCCAGTGTTCCATGAATTAAAGCATATTTCTCCCACAGTTATCACTGAACCACGCATTGCACTTCATGTTCTCATTTTACCTATGTCAATTTACTTGTGATCCAGATAGTAATTAAGAGGTTCTAAACTAGAGGGTCTTCCTTCAGAATTTTGCCCCATCTGATCATATTCCCTATTCAGAACATTGTTCCAAACACAAGCCCTGTCGTTCATGCCTACGTAATCCACTTCAAAGCCCAGTTCCAACACCTAAAATATCTGCAAAACAATGTCATGGGACAGCATCAGAATTGTCTGGGCTATCTTCCTTAGCTAAACTTAAGTCTTTCTAGTCCATTGACTATTTTTTCTTCACGACAAGTACACCCCTACACATTCCCATCCCTAGAATCGTTTTAAATGCCACAGTGCCATGACAAGCTCGGTCATCAATCTTGCATCAACCACATCTGCACCCACAGCCCCCACCACCTCCTCCTCAACGTGAGCAACCCCAATCTGCTATCAAATATACAAGGTGCATTTAACTTTGTTTGTTGGACATTTGTAATGAACGAGCTCCTCAACTATTATATTTCAATTTTCCATACCTATCTCTTTCACAGTTACACCTTCCTGTTCCTGAACAAATTTCAAACCCGAAATCCCAAGCCTGATTGTTGTGACTGTGTTCTGGAATAAATTGTCACAGCATCTATTGCCCTCCCTGAAACATTACTGTTTCTCTACCTCAGCCTCCAGCTCAATAGATCTAAGCCAAAGTTCCAGAAGTGTCAGAAACTTATTTCTGAACCTGTTGCACCATATGAATTTGTAATCCAGGATAACACACGTACCAATATCAGAACACCTCAAATGTCCTGTGAAACTTCGTGTGTTTGAATTAAGATACTATTTTTTTTAATAAATGAATCCAGCCTTGTTCGTGCTTTTATTGTTATAATTGAAACAACATTTCATTTAACAGACTGAAAATTCCAAATTGAGATAAGATGAGTATGGAATACTGATCCACCAATAAACTACACGCTTCCCTGCGATGTCATACCACGACTCTGGTTTCACAATGCGTGATCTGAACCTACATACAAATGGCTAACCACGCCCTATGCCCCACGATTTTCGCTCCTCGCAGGACTGTTATGGCTCTGTTGTGCCTCCATCATTTCCCCTCCTCCTCTATCATCGGTGTAAGCCCTGCTGTGACTCCGAAGTCTCTCGTGCTCTTTCATGCTCATCTTAGCGCCGCTGTGTCTCTGAAGGGTATACATTTTCCTGTGTATGTGTTGTGAAACGGGTGGAATCATTTAGGTGGCCAGTTCAGCGTTCAGTATTTACTTCCATGCATTTTAATAGGACTGAGTGTCCGACGCAGAATGGAACAGATTGGCGATTAAACCTCACCACTGGTTTGCTACATCACAAGCATAATATTTGTTTATTTTTACAGAAATGTATGAAAACTGATCAATGTCTTTCAATCGTATTTAAAATATGATCTTCTTAAAATGATAATAATCAATTACTTCCACAGGATCAATACCTTAGGCAGCAAATTCCGCACCCACTTCCAGTACAATCTAGAAGGTCAAAGGCAGCAGACACATGGGACCGCCACAACCTGAAAGTTACACTCCAATCCCTCTACACCTCCATCCCCCACCAGGATGGTCTGAGAGCCCTTACCTTCTTCCTCGTACAGAGGCCCGAACAGTCCCCATCCACCACTACTCTCCTCCGTCTGGCTGAACATGTTCTCACGCTGAACAATTTCTCCTTCAACTCCTCTCACTTCCTCCAAATCAAAGGTGTGGCTATGGGTACCCACATGGGCCCCAGCTATGCCTGTCTCTTTATGGGGTATGTGGAACATTCCTTGTTCCAGTCCTAATCCGGCCCCCTTCCACAACTCTTTCTCCGGTACATCAATGATTACTTCGGTGCCGCTTCATGCTCTCATTGGCACTTGGAAAAATGTATTATTTTTGCTTCCAATCTCCACCCCTCCATCATTTTGACGTGGTCCATCTCTGACACTTCCCTTACCTTCCTTGACCTCTCTGTCTCAATCTCTGGTGATAGACTGTCCACCAATATCCATTACAAACCCACCAACTCCCACAGCTACCTCGACTACAGCTCCTCACACCATGCTTCCTGTAAGGACTCCATCCCATTCACTCAGTACCTTTGTCTCTGTCGCATCTGTTCCGATGATGCTACCTTCAAAAACAGTTCCTCTGACATGTCCTCCTTCTTCCATAACCGAGGTTTTCCACCCACAGTCATTGACAGGGCGCTCAACCGTGTCCGGCCCATCTCCCGCGCATCCGCCCTCACGCCTTCTCCTCCCTCCCAGAAACATGATAGGGTCCCCCTTGTCCTCACTTATCACCCCACCAGCCTCCGCATTCAAAGGATCATCCTCCGCCATTTCCGCCAACTCAAGCATGAAGCCACCACCAAACACATCTTCCCTTCAGCCCCATTATCGGCATTCCGTAGGGATCGCTCCCTTCGGGACATCCTGGTCCACTCCTCCATCACCCCCTACTCCTCAACCCCCTCCTATGGCACCAGCCCATGCCCACGCATTAGATGCAACACCTGCCCATTCACTTCCTCTCGTCTCACCTTCCAGCGGCCCAAACACTCCTTTCAATTGAAGCAGCATTTCACTTGCATTTTCCCCATCTTAGTCTACTGCATTCGTTGCTACCAGTGTGGTCCCCTCTATATTGGAGAGACCAAACGTAAACTGGGCGACCGCTTTGCAGAACACCTGCGGTCTGCCCGCAAGGATGACCCCAACCTCCCTGTCGCTTGCCATTTTAACCCTCCGCCCTGCTCTCTTGCCCACATGTCTGTCCTTGGCTTGCTGCATTGTTCCAGTGAAGCCCAAAGCAAACTGGAGAAACAACACCTCATCTTCTGACTAGGCACTTTACAGCCTTCCGGACTGGATATTGAATTTATCAACTTTAGGTCTTGAGCTCCCTCCCCCATCCCCACCCCCTTTCTGTTTCCCCCTTCCTTTTATTGTTTTTTTGAATAAATTATATAGATTTTTCTTTTCCTACCTATTTCCATTATTTTTAAATATTTTAAAATCTTTTATGCTGCCCCCACCCCACTAGAGCTATACCTTGAGTGCCCTACCATCCTTTCTTAATTAGCACATTTGTTTCGATAATATCACCAACTTTAACACCTATGTGTTCTTTTGTTCTATTGTTGTTGACATATTTTGATGATCTGCTTCTATCACTGCTTGTTTGTCCCTACAACCACACCCCCCTCCACTTCTCTCTCTCTCTCTCTCTCCGCCCCCCCACATACACACCTTAAACCAGCTTATATTTCAACTATTTCTTGGACTCGAGCTCAAGTTCTGTCGAAGGGTCATGAGGACTCGAAACATCAATTGTTTTCTTCTCCACCGATGCTGCCAGACCTGCTGAGTTTTTTCCAGGTAATTCGGTTTTTGTTTTGGAAT